>NC_064808.1:50114021-50194059 GCF_023721935.1 Panthera uncia | reverse complement strand
TTCCGATTCTGTGTCTCCCTCTCTCTCTGCCCCTCCCCCGTTCATGCTCTGTCTCTCTCTGTCCCAAAAATAAATAAAAAACGTTGAAAAAAAAAATTTAAAAAAAAAAAATAAATAAAAAAAGACAGCATGGTATTGGCACAAAAACAGACCCATAGACCAATGGAATAGAATAGAAACACCAGAACTAGACCCACAAACGTATGGCCAACTCATCTTTGACAAAGCAGGAAAGAACATCCAATGGAAAAAAGACAGTCTCTTTAACAAATGGTGCTGGGAGAACTGGACAGCAACATGCAGAAGGTTGAAACTAGACCACTTTCTCACACCATTCACAAAAATAAACTCAAAATGGA
Source organism: Panthera uncia (assembly GCF_023721935.1). NCBI lineage: Eukaryota > Metazoa > Chordata > Mammalia > Carnivora > Felidae > Panthera > Panthera uncia. The sequence goes on along the minus strand of NC_064808.1, from coordinate 50,193,700 downwards.
TAAAGGACCTGAATGTGAGACAGGAAACCATCAAAACCCTAGAGGAGAAAGCAGGAAAAGACCTCTCTGACCTCAGCCGTAGCAATCTCTTACTCGACACATCCCCAAAGGCAAGGGAATTAAAAGCAAAAATGAATTACTGGGACCTTATGAAGATAAAAAGCTTCTGCACAGCAAAGGAAACAACCGACAAAACTAAAAGGCAACCAATGGAATGGGAAAAGATATTTGCAAATGACATATCGGACAAAGGGCTAGTATCCAAAATCTATAAAGAGCTCACCAAACTCCACACCCGAAAAACAAATAACCCAGTGAAGTAATGGGCAGAAAACATGAATAGACACTTCTCTAAAGAAGACATCCGGATGGCCAACAGGCACATGAAAAGATGCTCAACGTCGCTCCTCATCAGGGAAATACAAATCAAAACCACACTCAGCTATCACCTCACGCCAGTCAGAGTGGCCAAAATGAACAAATCAGGAGACTATAGATGCTGGCGAGGATGTGGAGAAATGGGAACCCTCTTGCACTGTTGGTGGGAATGCAAATTGGTGCAGCCACTCTGGAAAGCAGTGTGGAGGTTCCTCAGAAAATTAAAAATAGACCTACCCTATGACCCAGGAATAGCACTGCTAGGAATTTACCCAAGGGATACAGGAATACTGATGCATAGGGGCACTTGTACCCCAATGTTTATAGCAGCACTCTCAACAATAGCCAAATTATGGAAAGAGCCTAAATGTCCATCAACTGATGAATGGATAAAGAAATTGTGGTTTATATACACAACGGAATACTACGTGGCAATGAGAAAGAATGAAATATGGCTTTTTGTAGCAACGTGGATGGAACTGGAGAGTGTGATGCTAAGTGAAATAAGCCATACAGAGAAAGACAGATACCATATGGTTTCACTCTTATGTGGATCCTGAGAAACGTAACAGAAACCCATGGGGGAGGGGAAGGAAAAAAAAAAAAAAAAGGGGTTAGAGTGGGAGAGAGCCAAAGCATAAGAGACTGTTAAAAACTGAGAACAAACTGAGGGTTGATGGGGGGTGGGAGGGAGGGCAGGGTGGGTGATGGGTATTGAGGAGGGCACCTTTTGGGATGAGCACTGGGTGTTGTATGGAAACCAATTTGACAGTAAATTTCATATATTAAAAAATATAAATAAATAAATAAATAAATAAATAAAATAAAAAAAAATAAAAATTAAAAAAAAAAAGAAAAAGAAAATAAATCAATAGAAAGTATACAGTCTGAAGTACAAAAAGAAAAAATGATTAAAGAAAAATGAACAGAGACTCAGGGACCTAAGATACCAGTCTATGTGTAATGCAATTCTCATAAAAAGAGAGGGTAAGAATAGAGCTAGAAAATATTCTGAAAAAATATTGGTAAAAAACACGTTATGAAAAAAATTAATCTACATATCAAAGACAATCAGAGTCCCAGCTATGATAAAAACCAAGAGATCTACATCTGCACACATAAGAGTCAACTACTAAAGACAAAGAGAAAAATCTTGCAAGCAGCAAGAGAAAAATAAGTCATCACGAACACACATAATAATAATGACTTCTGGAGGCCAGAAGGGAATAGAATGACATAGCCCAAATTCTAAAAGTTCTTGGTGTCAACCAAGAATTCAATATCCAGCAAAATTATCCCTCAAAAATGAAGGCAAAATTAAAACAATCACAGACGGGGTGTGCGGGGGCGGGGGGGAGGGGAAAGACTGAGAAAACTCATTGCCAGCATATGTGCCTTATAGGAAATATTAAAGAAAATTATGGAGGAAAGGAAATAATATCAGACAGTATGTTGAATCCATAGGAAGAAATGAAGAAACTAAGAATGGTAAATACATAGGTAAATTATTTATTTCCTGCAAAATAAGTAAAATGGTAATAAAGGAGTAATAGAGGAACAAAAAACAGATGAAGCTGAGACACATAGAAAACAAAAAGCAAAATGGCAGATATAAATCCAAACATACAAATAATAACATCAAATATTCAGGGACTGAATACTATAATCAAAAGTACTGTGAAAGTACAAACAGTTTAAAACAAAAAAAGTAAATATATAAACTATACAAATAAAAATCGTAAGTGCTGGAGCAACTGTACTAATGTCAGATAAAATAGACTTTGAAACAAATATTTCTAGAGTCATTTAATAACGCTAAAAAGATCAATACCTTAGCAAGATATATCAGCTATAAATGTTTGGCACCTATCAATACACCCCCCCCGAAATATATGAAGCAAAATCTTACATAATTGAGGGGAGAAACAGCTCAACAATAGTTAGGGATTCTAATATGCCACCCTCAGTAATTGATAGAATAACTAGACATAATATCAGAAAGAATACAGAAGACTTGAACAACACTATCAATCAACTTAATTATAAGTGATATTTATATAACACTCCACCCAATGACACAACAATGTACTTCTTTTTGAGTACACTTAAATATTTCTCCAGAATAGACCACAGACTACATGATAAAACCAGCCTCAACAAATATTGAGAAAAAAAGTTAAAAGACTGAAATCACACAAAATGTTTTCTTTTTTTTAAAATATAATTTATTGTCAAATTGGCTTCCATACAACACCCAGCACTCATACCAACGAGTGTCCTCCTCAATGCCCATCACGGAACTTTCCCCTCTCCCCCACCCTCCATCAACCCTCAGTTTGTTCTCTGTACTTAAGAGTCTCTTATGGTTTGCCTTCCTCCCTCTCTGTAACTATTTTTTCCCCTTCCCTTCCCCCCATGGTCTTCTGTTAAGTTTCTCAAGATCCACATATGAGTGAAAACATATGATATCTATCTTTCCCTGACTGACTTATTTCACTCAGCATAATACACTCCAGTTCCATCCACATTGCTACATATATGTTTTCTAATCCCAAAAGAATTAAATTAGAAATTCAAAAAAAAAAATTGAAAAATCTCCAGATGTTTAGAAATAAAATAACACACTCCTAAATTAGCCAGGGGTAAAAGACAATTATAAGGGAAATTATAATTTTAATTAAATGAAAATTAAAATGCAACATATCGAAATGTATGGAATGCAGCTACAGCATGCATAGATGGAAAATTATAGCTTTTTTTTTTTAAATGTACCTTTAAATACATACATTTAAAAAGACGAAAAATCTCTGGGCGCCTGGGTGGCTCAGTCAGTTAAGCATCCAACTTTGGCTCAGGTCATGATCTCACGGTTTGTGGGCCGAGCTATCTTCTGTCTGTGCTGACAGCTCAGAGCCTGGAGCCTACTTCAGATTCTGTGTCTTCTTCTTTCTCTGCCCCTCCTCCGCTCGCACTCTGTCTCTCTCTCTCAAAAATAAATACATTAAAAATATTTTAAATAAATAAAGAAAAATCTCAAATCTGTAAACTATTTTCAGAAATTAGGAGAAGAATTAAAATTAAAGCAACCAGCTGAAATAATAAAAACAGAATAGAAATCAATGAAATAGACTACAAAAAAGAATAAGGAAAATAAACAAAACCAGTAACCCATCCTAAATATTTATTTAAAGGAAATCATGTTTAAATAAAACCTGAATTATATTTAGAAAAATGTTTACTGCATCATTACTCAAAAAATAAAATGCAGTCCATAAAAAGCATGTCTATAAGACTTTATAATTACAAGGGGAAATTCTCATGAAATAATATTAATTTAAAAATAAAACTAAAAACTATTTTCAATATGATATCTCTCCTCACTCTCTCTCTCTCTTTGTCACATTTACTATTTGATATGCTTTGGTGAAAGAATAATAGAGCTTTTGGTGTGCCTGACTGGCTCAGTCAGTAGAGCATGTGACTCTTGATCTTTTTCTTTTAATGTTTATTTATTTATTTTGAAAAGGAGAGAGAAAATGCGAGTGAGGAAGGGATAGAGAGAGAGGGAGAGATAGAATCCCTGACACAGGGCTTGATCCCATGAACTGTGACACCCTGACCTGAGCAGAAATCAAGAGTCAGATGCTCAACCGACTGAGCCATCCAGGGACCCTGACACTTGATCTTGAGGTTGTGAGTTCAAGCTCCCTGTTGAGTGTAGAGTTTACTGGGATAAAAGGACTTAAAAAAAAAAATGATAAAGTTTTTCTGATTGAGTGTGAGATGCTCGAGATGAAGTAGTAAATAAGGAAGACATGACCTCACCCTCATACTGTTTATAGTCTGAAAGGGAATATAGACAGTAAATGCATAAATACACTTAAATATAGCAGTCTCTAAGAATAAAAAAATATAGATCCTTTGCCCTTCTGCCCCTGATCTGCCACGCAACTGTAGTTGACAGCTAGCTTTCAGTATTTGCTTTTCTGAAAAATATCCTCCCTACTAATACAGTTGACAAGGCAGCACCACTCCTTCCTCCCAACATTTTAGACTAGGAGTAGGCATCTGACTTCAACTAAGCCAAAGAGATCCTTCTCCAAAATTTTTAGGCAGTCACTCTGCAGTGAACAAAAATTTTAAATGTAAAACTCAGAAACTGTGTTTCCAGGCTGTAGAGAAACCAACCTGTAGCATGATATATAACTACCACACAGAGAAAATAGAGATGCCAGATGAACAGGACTAGTTCCAGTCCTTCCTATGGTTGAATATGCTTGCCCCTCCAACAGCCTAATTTTTAAATCTTTCCTTCAAGCTCATAGATTCCAATTTTGCTTACAACCTGTGTTTTATTTTGGTCAACTGCAACCCAAACGGCAGAACAGTGTCCTTTGCCACTTACTTAACTTCTCTATTTTTTTTTCTCATTTGTACAGTGGGAATAGCCTTATTTCCCTATATAACTAGGATACTGATAGAATTTAAAGATAATGGAAGAGAACATGCCTTGAAAGTGCAATTCACATAGAGGTATTTAAAGTTATTTTGCAATAAAACTCAAAATCTGGACAAATGATTCCATGTACACCTTTGGTGGAAACTAGATGATTGTTTACTGTTTTTACCTCTCTAGTGAAATTATAAACAAAACAATATATCTAGTACAGGGCTCTGTACCATACAACTGCCTAACAAAGTCTGTGTGTTACAGGACAGTAGTAAATGTAGCTTTTCCTAGTGCATCAGAAAAAAACTATTCTGGACCATTCACTGAGGGGAGCCTTCAGGAAACTTATAGATGAATCCATAGTTGAGCATCAGCTCCTCGGAGGACAGAATCTAGATGGATGTGGAGCAGTGGTAGAAACCATGAGATGATCAGCCAGAGTGGTTTAATGCAGGGCAGGACATGGAGGCTGAAAGCCCACAGCAGAGCCACAAGTAATCAGTTCTTCAACTGGGATGCGTGAAAAAGAGAGCTATGTTTAGAGGCAGCAATAAGGAGAGAAGCTGCATCCTTTTCCAGAAGCTCAGGGTGATCCTTCCACCAATGATCAGCAATTTCAGACTCCAGAGTGTAAGGAGAAGAGAGAGGTATTCATTGAAGAAGCCTCGAGATTAACCCAGTATCTTTCATGTGTCCACCTGGCAGGAGCATAAGAATAATAGCAATGCCCTATATATATAGTATTTGGCAGCTTAAAAATTGCCCCAAACACAGTATCATTTAGTCTTCATAAAATCCTGTTAGTTAGATATGCTTCTCGCCATTCAAAAATCCTGAGAATCAGACTAATTTAGTGACTGTATTAAAAATAATACAATTTCAACTTTTTGGATATTTAATACAATAAAACATTATTTGTTATTCATACAGAAAAGAAAAAATGATATTGCAGATTGAATGAGACTACTAATGGCTCTTTCAAGTGTTCTTTTCTCCAACTTTATTAAGATATAATTAACATATAACATTGTGTAAATTTAAGGGGTACAGTGTGTTGATTTGATATATTTACGTACTGCAAAATGATTACCTCCATAGTGTTAGCTAACATCTCCATCATATCACAAAATTATCATTTTTTTAGTGGTAAGAACATTTAAGATCTACTCTATTAGCAACTTTCAGTATATAATAAAATATTATTAGCTATAATTGCCATGCTGTGCATTAGATCCCCAGAACTTACTTTTGTATAACTAGAAGTGTGTATCCTTTGACCAACATCTCCCCATTAATCAACCCCCCCCCCATGCTTGGTAACCACTATTCTACTGTTTCTATGAGTTTGGATTTTTTAGATTCCACATATAAATGATGCCATACAGTATTTGTCTTTCTTTCTGTCTGACTTATTTCAGTGACACTTCATTCACCCTTCTGCCTGCCTCTTTCCCTTATAAGGGCCCTTGTGATTACTGGCCCTGCCAAAAAAATTCAGCGTAATATCTGCTGATTAGCAACCTTAATCCCTCTTTGCCACATATCCTAACAAAACCACTTCTAAAAAGTAAGAAATGGCTTTTTAAAGCTTCAAGCAAAATTTCTTAGTAAATTAACCTGCCTAAAGATGAAAATCATGTTATGAGTGTGCTCTTCAATAAACATCTCAGATGGATAAAGCAAGTGAGGGGAAAGATCAAATTAAAGGTAGTACCTTCCCACTAAGGCATCATAGTCCCAAATTAGCCTCCATTTAGTTCAGAGATGTACATGAAGTGATGAAGGGAAAAATAGAGAAAATTTGAGAATTATGTCTTTAAAAGATTTGGGGTATGTTTACTGGCGCATAAGTGGAACCAAATAGAAAGGAAACATACTAGGTTTTTAATCAACATATATTGCCAAAAAAAAAAAAATGCAAGAGCTCATCTAAAAAAATCCCTTCACTATTGAAGAGTTAACCTGACTCTTGGGACCCAGCATTTCAGCACCAGGAAGTGGGCTGAGAAAGCTGTGTTGTCCCCAAGGACATATTCCTCAATTCCCATTTTAGATATGGCCTAAGAAGATAACAGAAAAGAAGGAAGCTTCCAGAGAGATGCTTCCATGGGTCACAGAGAGGAATGGACAAGAGAGTAGAAACTGCTCCACCATTCCCCTCTCCCAAAAAAGAAAAGAAACTTCTCCCAAACCCAGGCCATAGAGCCTTCCCAGTGTCTGCCCAGTGGAGACTTTAAAATTGCTATGAATTAATGATTAATGTGTGTCTCATATTCATCATCTTTCCAAATGGGAGAAGTTATTGTTGTTAAATGTCCCTGTTATTCTACCATATATTTAATAAGGGAGTGAGGAGTGAGCAGATAAATTTTCTTTTAAATCATAGGTCTCCAGGGGTGCCTGGGTGGGCCAGTTGGTTAAGTGTTCAACTTTGGCCCAGGTCATGATCTCCTGGTTCGTGAGTTTGAGGCCTGCATCAGGCTCTGTGCTGACAGCTCAGAGTCTGGATCCTGCTTCAGATTCTGTGTCTCCCTCTCTCTCTGCCCCTCCCTAGCTCACACTAGCGCTCTCTCTCTCTCTCTCTCTCTCTGTCAAAAATAAATAAACTTAAAAAAAATTTAAATCATAGGTCTCCAGACCAAGAAAAACCCCAACCATATCTGATGGATAACTTTTTTTTTAAGTTTATTTATTTATTTTAAGAGAGAGAGAGAGAAAGCATGTGAGCAGTGGGAGAGGGGGACGGAGCAGAGAGAGAGACAGGGAGGGAGAGAGAATCCCAAGCAGGTTCCTCACTGCCACCATGAAGCCCCAGTGCGGGGCTCAAACCCAAGAACCATGAGATCATGACCTGAGCCAAAACCAAGAGTCGGATGCCTAACCGACTGAGCCACCCAGGCACTCCTGACAGAGAAGTTCTTGTATATCACCTGAAGATCCTACACTTGGAGCTGGGCAAAGTGCCCCAATGAGACTTTAGGGTTTCTCCAGTAGAGATGACTTGAGTGTGTTCTATACATGAGAAGAAGAGAACACAAAAATATTAAGTGATCAAAAGCACAGGCAGACAAGTGCACAGATAAGGAGCACCCACTTCAAACACATGAGCTCTCCTACATTTCCCATGTTCCCTTGCAATTGAGTTGTGGCCTTGGTAAGAAAACATGCTCACCAAGGAAAATGTGAGCAAGAAAGATGAATCACTTCAAGACCAAGGCAATTAATAATTGGAGTGCCTCACCTTTCCCTCTCTTTCCCTGCTTTGGCAACTTAGAGAAATGCATGTTGCTATGACAATACTTCACAAGACAGGGAACCAGGATTCCTGAGTTCCCTAATAGAGAATACATTCTGTTGATACACACCATACTTTAAATGACAGAGGAATGAACTTTGTTTTGCTAATTCACTGAAATACAGCATAGCTTAAGCTATCCTAATACAGACAGGCTTATTTTTTGATGCCTATGAGACATATAACTGGAGATGTCAAGAAACAGTTGAATATATGAATGTGGATTTCAAAGCAAAAGTATAGGCTAAAGATATCAATTTAGAAGTCGTTCTAATTTAGAAATGGAATTTAAAGCCATACAACTGTCACTAATGGTGGGGGGGAAGTATGGATATAGAAGAAGACATAATTCATGGATTATTAGTTTACTTCATCATTTTAACATCTGAATATCTGTGTGTTGTATCATATTCTGTATTATGAGCACAGACCTCCATAACTAGTTCTTCATTCATGTATCCAACTCAGACAACCAGCTTTCTAAGGGTAATGGCTGTGTCTGTGTCACTCAATGCATCTCCTGCATGAGTTAAGAAATGTCTTTAGGGGCGCCTGGGTGGTGCCGTCGGTTAAGCGTCCGACTTCAGCCAGGTCACGATCTCGCGGTCCGTGAGTTCGAGCCCCGCGTCAGGCTCTGGGCTGATGGCTCGGAGCCTGGAGCCTGTTTCCGATTCTGTGTCTCCCTCTCTCTCTGCCCCTCCCCCATTCATGCTCTGTCTCTCTCTGTCCCAAAAATAAATAAAAATACGTTGAAAAAAAAATTTTTTAAAAAAAAGAAATGTCTTTAATATATGATGATAGTTCCTTACATGTAAAATGTAATTAATGCCAACCTTAGTCTTTTTCAACAATTTTTTTAAAAAGCACTCTTTTATATCTATTACCTAAATGTATTCATAGAGAAAACTTGTGGTTATAATGGCAATAATGTTGGAGATGATGATGGCTACCATACAGTATTGGAAGGTAAGCAGAAGGCAGAGCAGCCGCTAGAAATATTGGAAATTCTCACATGCATCACATCTAAAACATCCTCCTCAGGTAACAAACTTCAAGTCAGAATTACAAATATCTTTTCCCATTCCATCGGTTGCCTTTTAGTTTTGTTGATTGTTTCCTTTGCACTGCAGAGGCTTTTTATCTTCATGAGGTCCCAATACTTCATTTTTGCTTTTAACTCCCTTGCCTTTGGAGATGTGTCAAGTAAGAAATTGCTGTGCCTCAGGTCAAAGAGTTTTTTTCCTGCTTTCCCCTCTAGGGTTTTGATGGTTTCCTGCCTCACATTCAGGTCCTTCATCCATTTTGAGTTTATTTTTGTGAATGGTGTAAGAAAGTGGTCTAGTTTCATTCTTCTGCATGTTGCTGTCCAGTTCTCTCAGCACCATTTGTTAATGAGACTGTCCTTTTTCCACTGGATATTCTTTCCTGCTTTGTCAAAGATTAGTTGGCCATACTTTTGTGGGTCCAATTCTGGGGTCTCTATTCTATTCCACTATGTGTCTGTTTTTGTGCCAATACCACGCTGTCTTGATGATGACAGCTTTGTAGTAGAGGCCAAAGTCTGGGATTGTGATGCCTCCCGTTTTGGTTTTCTTCTTCAATATTATTTTGGCTATTCAGGGTCTTCTGTGGTTCCATACAAGTTTTAGGATTGTTTGTTCTAGTTTTGAGAAGAATGCTGGTGCAATTTTGATTGGAAAAAGATATTTGCAAATGACATATCGGATAAAGAGCTAGTATCTAAAATCTATAAAGACCTCACCAAACTCCACACCCAAAAAACATACAATCCAGTGAAGAAATGGGCAGAAGACATGAATAGATACTTTTCCAAAGAAGACATCCAGATGGCCAACAGACACATGAAAAGATGCTCAACGTCACTCATCACCAGGGAAATACAAATTAAAACCACAGTGAGATACCACCTCACGCCAGTCAGAGTGGCTAAAATGAATAAATCAGGAGACTATAGATGCTGGCGAGGATGTGGAGAAACGGGAACCCTCTTGCACTGTTGGTGGGAATGCACACTGATGCAGCTGCTCTGGAAAATAGTGTGGAGGTTCCTCAAAAAATTAAAAATAGATCTACCCTATGACCCAGCAATAGCACTGCTAGGAATTTACCCAAGGGATACAGGAGTGCTGATGTATAGGAGCACCTGTACCCCAATGTTTATAGCAGCACTCTCAACAATAGCCCAATTATGGAAAGAGCCTAAATGTCCATCACGTGATGAATGGATAAAGAAGTTGTGGTTTATATACACAATGGAATACTACTTGGCAATGAGAAATAATTAAATCTGGCCTTTCATAACAACATGGATGGAACTGGAGAATGTTATGCTAAGTGAAATAAGTCATACAGAGAAAGACAGATACCGTATGTTTTCACTCTTACGTGGATCCTGAGAAATTTAACAGAAGACCATGGGGAAGGGGAAGGGGAAAAAAAAGTTACAGAAAGGGAATGAGGCAAACTGTAAGAGACTCTTAAAAACTGAGAATAAATTGAGGGTTGATGGGGGGTGAGGGAGAAGGGGAAAGTGGGTGATGGGCATTGAGGAGGGCACCTGTTGGGATGAGCACTGGGTGTTGTATGGAAACTAACTTGGCAATAAATTTCATATTAAAAAAAAAAAAGAAAAACATCTGAGTGATGCAGGCATCAAAGGCAATCTCCCCAGCATGAAACCAAAAGATAGCCAGGGCTTTGGGAACGGTGGTGGTAGATACCAGAACGTCAGTGCCAGCCAGCATGGATAGGAAGACATACACAGGTTCATGGAGGGTGCACTCACTGAGGACAACAAGGATGAGGGCTCCATTTCCCAAGACTACAGTGATGTACATGAGACAGAAGGGGAGAGAAATCCAGGTGTGGTAGTTCTCCAGCCCTGGGATGCCAAGTAGAATGAACACGGTGGGGTGGAAGGTGGTGAAGTTAGCACCAAACAGGCCTTCTTTGGGAGTCTCTCTATGAAGACTATAGAAAATGAGAGTCAGTGGGCAGAACAAATAAACTTCACCACAAGTTGAACATTAGATAATTAAATCAATCACTAATGCCTTGACTTAGAACATATAATGTTATGCTTTTACCTCCTACATTATCATTGCAAATATAAATATAAATAAAGATTTCTGGTCATACCTCAGCAATGTCTAGAATCCATACATACCTCCCCATTCTCACTTACAGCCTCCTATTCTGGCTTTGATCATCCTTCACTTGTTCTGGTGCAGTGGCATCCTAACTAACTGGGCTCCCCATCTCCCAGCTTCCTATCCTCAACCGTTACATCAGTTATGTTGTGGCCCGGGTGGTATGTACAAAACAAACAAAAATCTTATTGGGTTTTCTCTTACAACCTTTATTTAATGAATTATTGATTACAAGATAAAGCCCAACTTCTCAAGCATGCAAAGCCTTCCACAATCCCACTGTTACTCTCTTCTCTAGCTTTAGTCTCCTTCAGGCATCCTGACACATCTAAATTAGACCATGATCTATTCTCCACACAACACCTGAGTTTGCCAACCTCCCTAACTTTTCTCAAGCTTTTCTCTTAATCTGGAAAATACTTTCTACCTTTGATGCTTGTTACACCTACTGGGCTTCCAATTCACAGCTTAAATATTTATCATCTGAGAAGCCTTCCCCAGGTTCAAATTCTGGGCTTCCAACTTTCTGATTACTGACAAAAGGCAAGTTTTCACATTTCAGAAAATTAGCCTAATCTGTGAAAATGAACTATTCATACTTATCCTGAAAGGATTAAATTGAATACTTTCTTTAAACTTCCTAGTGTAGTGCCTAGCATAAAAATACTAAATAAATGTCAGTTATTGTTAGTCCAGGTCAATACAGCTACACAGAGAGCACAAAAAATAATATACTTGGGATTTTAAATGTGATAAAATACCATTTCAGTTTAGTGGGGAAAGGAAGGCCTAGTTACTTAATAGCACTGGGATATTGAACAATGATATTTTTGTAAAAGAATAAAATTAGTTCCCACCTCCCTCACTAAACAAATAAAAACTCTAGATAAATTAAACATGTATATTTTAATTTTTTAAGTTTATTTATTTTGAAAGAGACAGAGACAGCACGAGTAGGGAGGGACAGAGAGAGAGGGAGACAGAGAATCCCAAGCAGGATCCACACTGTCAGCACAGAGCCCAGTGCAGGGCTTGAACCCACAAAACCAAAACAATGACATCATTACCTGAATCGAAACCAAGAGTCAGGCGCTCAACTGACTGAGCCACGTAGGCATCCCAAAGATGTACATTTTAAAAACAAAACCAAAAATTATTAAAAATTAAAGGGAAGTTCATAGGAGAAAACATAGGAAAATATTTTTAAGTCTGGAAAGATCTTTCTACGATAAGAAAATGATATTTCATGGATAGTAATAATTGAATGATGCAATTATGCAACAATGTAGACAAGAATAAATTCCAAAAGAATAAATAATTCTAGGAGGAAAAAATTATAAAACATAAAATAGACAAAAGGTTAATATCTTTAAACATTAAAAGTTAGTATAAATGAATGAGGAATGAACAGAAAATGTGCAAAGAATCAAAATAGGCAATTCACACTATAAGAAAAATGGCCAATATACACAAGAATAGATGTTCAATATGTTAAAAAAAAATCTGTCATATTGAAATATCATAGCTTTCCTACCAGACTGGAAAACAACAAAAACAATTAGCCCCAGTGCTGGTAGCACAGCATGAGAACATAAAGATATATCTATAAGGATATTCATTGCTATATCATTGCTGTAATAAAAGAAATTATTACAGCTTTCATATCCATCAGTCAAGCAATAAATAAATCATGGCATATACATTACAATAGAATGTTCTGTTTCCATTTTTAAGAAAAAAGGTATCAGCCATGGTGTACAGTTAAGTGAAAAAGCAAACTGAAAATTAAAATGAATAATTCTTTTCTTCTCTCTTGTATCCATGATAACACTTCACGTTATAAGTAACAGAAAATCCCACCTCATTTTGGCTTGAACACAAAGGGAAATGTCTTTGCTCCTGAAACTGAAAGGTACGTTTCTAACTATCAGGTTTATAAAGATTGAAGCAGGACTGCATGTCTTTGTAACTGTGCTCTGCCGTCCAGGTGTTGAGTCTCCTAAGATCAGGACTAAAGGGAAATGAGTGAGAACTTAGCTCAGCGAAAAATGTAAGCAGGCACCAAAATATCAGTAAACAGCATAAGTAATATTTTAATACAATTTTTAAATCAAAATTAATGCAAAATATCCATGATGAACAATATATCAAAATTTAAAGTAAAGACAGAATTGACCATGCTGTACTGAACCATATCAGAGCCCAAGACAAAAGGGAAAATGGGAGCACCTATATATATGTGTGTGTTGTATGTGATTTTAATGGTTCATTTTTTCCCTAATTTTATTTTGGCAGCATTATCTATGAATTTCTCCCACCAAAGCCAGTAAAAGTATAATAAATTCTAACTTTTATATAAATAGTATATTTAAACTTAATGCTTTGAGTTTTAATACACTTACTTTTCAGTGTTCAATATTTTTTAAACCACTTTAATTCTGGGGGAAAAAATCAGCCATACTCCCCGCTCTGCATAGTCAAAATCTCTGCAGCAGTTTAAGAGGTCAAGTGTGTACTTATACTACATTATCCAGAGGACTCAAGAAGATCTCATCTGAATCAATAGTTTATTCAGTTCATTTCAGGAAAACCTAAAATTCTTGAGAACCAAATATTTATCACCTTCCCAGAAACTTACCCAAGATCAAGAGAAAGTTCTTCCCCAACATGTGAAAGAACCAGACAGATGCAGACGCTGGAGCAAAATAGGACAGACAGTATTTGAACCTCATCCACAGGAATCCCTTGGGCAAGAAGAGAGCTTCTATTCCACTAGGTCTTTAGGGTGTGTCTGGTTCAATTAGACAGAAGCAGACCCCAGGAGGACTAATCTCCAGAGTTCACTCACCCAGGAACCAGAGTGGGTGGGCAATCTATGTCCTACCTGCAGCAGTCTGTACACACAGCACCTGTTAATGACTCCATGTCTCTGGCTAAGATATGGACAGACTGGATTTGAGTTGCTGCTAGTCAATACATAGAACATTAAAACCCTGCCTATACCTGCTAGACCTCAATGTACATAGAAACCTGTGGAGATGTAGAAGAAATAATAGATCACAAGGAATTAAGTGGTGTGTGTGTGTGTGTGTGTGTGTGTCCGTCCAAATGATTTTCAGTCATAAATTAGACAATATTTAACAGTGAAGGGTCCAGAGGTCAAACATCTCACCAACATTTCAAATTAGTCAATCTATAAATATACATAGGGAACCCTATGCTAGATGCTGGAACTATAGTGATGAGTAAGACATATTCTCTACTCTCACAGAACCCAAGTTTTGATGACTTCATAGAGTAATTAATATTCAGTTGAAACCATTAATGTCATTGCTGTGGAGAACCAGAGGACAAAGTTATCACCTCTGACTCGGGGGGTATTGGCGAAGACTTCAAAAAGGAATTGACATCAATATTCTACCATTTGCCAGCTGAATGGCTTTAATTACTCATCCTCTCTGAACCTTGGGTGCCCCTGTGTATAAAACAGAGATAGCAAAGGTACTATCTCATAAGGCTGTATAAGGATTAAATAAGCTAATGCAGCAGAGCACTTAACATGGTTCCCAGAATAGATTAATCTCTTAATAAACATTAGGTATTGTTTTAATTATTATTATTATCTATGTATTACTATATGGTGTGTTTTGAGATAGTAATGGAAAAGTCAGTTAGGACTAGATTATGAAGTTAATGCTTAGTTTAGAAATTACCCTGTAGTCCCATGATTTCTAAACTGTGGCTAATGGAACAGTAGGTTATTTTAGAGATATAAAGTGAAGTGCTCTCAGAAAAATTATATGGATGTGGACACAAGTATCAATGGTCACTTTAGTGTGGAGATACGCTGCAAACTCTAGCCTTCCCTTGGACAGACATGTGCATGACCACAGAGTGTAAGCATTTTTCAGTTATTTGACCATGAAACTTTTTTATTAAATATCCATTATGATATCCGCTATTTCTGTAGAATATTCTATGGAAAACAG
Organism: Panthera uncia; assembly: GCF_023721935.1. Lineage (NCBI taxonomy): Eukaryota > Metazoa > Chordata > Mammalia > Carnivora > Felidae > Panthera > Panthera uncia. The sequence continues at coordinate 50,178,418 of NC_064808.1, read as the reverse complement.
TTCTATAAGTAATGAAGATTACTTGAAAGTATTTGACAGAAAGCAGTATCATTAGCCATGCCTTTTAGAATGTTTAACTTCGAGTCAATTGGTAGTTTAGGTTACAGTGTAAAAGACTGAAAACAATGAAATCAATTAAGAAGCTAATGCAGTATCTGAGGTGAAAGATGATAACAGACATAATTAATTGGTAGAGGCAATGTTACAAAGAAGACTAACAATACTAAGAACTTAGCATTAATGAAATATTTCTCAGATACTTATGATGAGACAAGGATTGTGTTAATTACTACATATATGGTTTATTTCACTTAATCCTCTCAACAACCCTATGAGATATTATTACTATCCCTATTTTACCGATGAAATATGTTTCACATATTCATACAGCTAGAAAGCAATAGGGGCAATGCTTTAATCCTGACAGGACTCCAAGTATTATCCACATAGCTATTTAGTGGTACAATCAATATTGGTAACAATCATTAACTTCTTGAGGAACAGGACAGAGAAGAATTTGAGAAATTCCCCCAGGGTTTCCAGCTCAATGTAGTTGCTGGAATCATCATAATCTAGTTCCTAAGAAAAGGAATGGAACGGGAGGAAAAGCTAGCCTGAATGATATAGTTCTACATTCTGGAGGAGATATCCAGTTAATATGTAGATTTACACATCTAATACCCCCAAAAAGAGTTCTAGGATGGAGAAAGAGATGTTGTACTCATTTGCATCAGTGGTGGTTGAAGAAATGAGTGTACATGACCTTTTCTGAAAAAGCATGAAAGAATGAAGGTCAAGACTGTGAACTCCAAGAGACTACTCCAACTTTGCTAACCTGTCCAGGAACAATGTGCTATAATTACTAATAATGAGAAGGGTAGGAGCAAGGTTAGAAGAGGAAATCAAGAGTGACCTGTTTCCTCCTACTCTAGTCTATTCCCTGATGTCTGTGTTACAGCAAACATGCAAGAAGAAACTCTGCAATCTGCAGCTTGTTTACTTCCCTGACACCAAAGTGACTTTGTGAGGAACTGGTTTACTCATCCCTGGTGTGTGGACTAATTTAGCTGATCATTTAAGTGCATAAGAGAAATGCTGTTCTAACATCAGGAGGTAATTGGGTAGTTGTGCTCCCATTCATTTTTCAAACATTTATTGTGTCCCAGGCATTTTATAATGCACTGAGAGTACAAATATGAATGACACATACTCTTCTGATTTCAAGGAATTTACAATCAGTTAGGGGTACAAATAAATAAACAACCTATTACAATTTACTACATACATTTTGAGATTTGTACAAGATGCAATCAGTGTACAAAGATAGGAACCTTGGACTGCCTGGAAAAGTCAGGAAAGAGTTTTCAGGGAAAGTAGTTCTTGATCTGAAATTTGAAGAATGAGCAGTTTTCCAGGTGGCTGAAGGACACGTATGACTGTTTTTCAAAAACAACTGCCATTATAAAAGTGAGTGAAGAGCTACTTGAGTTTGTACAAAGAATCAACGCACATTTGGAGATAAAAAAAAAAGAAAGAAACTGTAATCTCTTCAGATGTTAAAACTTTTTATCCATGTACTCATAACTCACTTCATGTTATGTTCAGTTCTCTGTGTTTCTGGAGTACGTCTGGTCTACTGAAGATACCAAATGTTCACATCAGAAGCATGTATGCTTAGTTATTATTCCTGGGTTGTGGAGGAGGGGTGTGAGAAGAGAAGAAGATAAAGAATACAAAGAAACAGGAGAAGAAGGCAAAGATGAAGAACCAGAAGAGGAAAAAAGAAAAGTTGGAGGAGGACCACAAAGAAGGTCCACGAAGAAAAAGAGGAAGAGAAGTAAAAGCCCTCTTAGTCCAGGAAATCCCTGTATTTCACACTTAATTTCCTTGATAAAGCTTGGAGGACAGATTCCTGAGGAGCCATTAGCCCAGAGGGGAAGCACAGCACCAAGTCCTGATGTCAAAGAACCGGTGGGCTACACCCTCCCGGATCTGCTTAGTCTTCACACCATAGACAATGGGATTGAGCATTGGTGGCACCACCACATAAAGATTGGCCAGCAGAATATGGACATGTCGAGGAATGTTATGTCCAAAGCGGTGGGTCAATAATGTAAAGAAGGATGGAACATAAAACATGAGGATGACACAGAGGTGGGAGCCACAAGTGCTAAGGGCCTTGTGCTGGGCATCCTGGGAGGGCAAACGAAACACGGCTCGGAGGATCAGTGAGTAAGACACAGCAATTAGGATCACATCCACGATGACCATGACAATGGGCACTGAGAAGCCGTACCAGATGTTAATGGTGATGTCAGCACAGGCCAAGCGGGCCACTCCAATATGCTCACAATAGGAATGGGGGACAATGTTGGTCCGGCAGAAGGGCAGCCGCTTCAATAAGAAGATCACTGGGAAGATGATGCAGAAACTTCTGGTGACAATGGCCAGACCAATCCTTCCCACAACACGCCATGTTAGCACGGCTGTATAATGCAGGGGGACACAGATGGCCACAAAGCGGTCAAAGGCCATGGCTAATAGGATGGCTGACTCCCCCACAAACATCACATGGACAAAGAAAACTTGGGTGACACAGGCATCAAAGGCAATGTCATGGGCATGGAGCCAAAAGATGGCTAGAGCCTTGGGTACGGTAGTGGTGGACAGCAGGATGTCCGTGATGGCCAGCATGGAGAGAAAGAAGTACATGGGCTCATGAAGATTACGTTCTGTGATGATGACCACTATCAGGATGCTGTTCCCCACAATGGCAGTGATATACATGAGGCAGAGGGGTATTGACAGCCAAATGTGGTAAGCCTCCCATCCAGGGATGCCCAGTAGGACAAAAACTGCAGGGTGAAAGATGGTAAAGTTGGTGTGAGTCATGATGCACTTTAGAGTCCTCTCTATAATGACTCAGAAGCTGATGAGTCTGCTGAAAGTGACAGGAACAGAAAGGATCTCTGAGTGTGCATGGAGAGCATACAAGAGAGCATCAAGTTCTAAACCATGGGACTCTCCACAGGCAAGTTCTCCCAGAGAATGCTCACTTGAGTGTAGGAATGACTTCTGACCCTTGATGCCTCATTAGCATGTAGACCTTCTGTGTCAGTCATGCTTCTGGAACCAACAGAGACAGAGGCGCCTGGGTGGCTCAGTCAATTAAGCATCTGACTCTTGGTTTCAGCTCAGGTCATGATCTCACGGTTCGTGAGTTCAAACCCTGTATCGGGATCTGCACTGACAGTGCAGAGCCTATTTGGGATTCTTGGGTCACTCTGTCTCTCTGCCTTTTTCTCTCTGTCTCTCTGTCTCAAAATAAATAAATATTTAAAAAAACAAAACAATAGAGGCTTCACCCTGCCTCCATCACCCTACTCCCAAAATTTGGCCCCACCATACCTTTCTGACCTCATTCTACCATTTCCATACAAGTGGCATTTGTGCCCTTACCTGTGTTATATTTTTTCCTTTCCCCCAAGATTTTGCTCCTTCTCTATTTACCTGAATTTCCCTTCCCTTCCACTTCTACTTACTCAAATTTTAACCTTAAAATACTTCCTTAAAATTCACCACGTTGTAATGGCCTATGTTCATAACAATGTATCTCCTTCCTGAAGATCTATTAGCTAAACTATATTCTAATTTGATTATATTTAATCATATTAAATTTATCTGGCTATTATTCTGAATATTTCACATGAGACTGGCCTAATATCTTGGCACTTGTGGCTTCCTATGCATGAAAATGGAGCACCAAATGATATCCAGAAGAAGCTTAAGGTATGTATTTCTCCACACTGACTCAAATTAAAATCTTCCCTAAAGGCAGCAAGGAATGGAGCAACCAAAGAAATTGAGAGGGGCCATATTCATCACCTGCTCCTTGTGACTTCTCATACTCCTCCCCAAATGGTTCCATAAAGGTGTCTCTAGGCTAGATCTCCCTATCCTTAAGAGCCCCCCAGGAACTACTCTGAGTACTACTCTGTACTACTCTGAGTAGTACTCTGTACTACTCTGAGTACAGGGAACCAATACACTCCCCTGTCGCTCCATTAAGATAGCCCTCCTCCTACCCCACTTGTTTTCACCCTCAAAAAGATCCAGGTTTCCATTCTATAAGAAAGGGTAAGCATAAAGTCTTTCTTGCCTTAGCTTTTCCCACTACTCAGGTAAGATTTGTTTCCTTCTGAAGCTCTAGACCATCTGCAACTATTAGGACTAGAGAAAAGATGATTAAAACTCTGGAAGGGAATATGGAGAAAAGGGACCATAAGAGAGAATAAGGAGAGAATAAGAAGTATAAAGTTACCAAATAAATACTAGCTGGATCTACTGATAATGGTTCAGAGCGTCCCAGGGAGGAAGGCATCGAAAGGAATGAAAGCCCCAATTTATGAGGCTATCCCCCTGCCCCTATGCAGATGCGCTTGTTCAGTGCATGAAGGGCTGTGGGAAGGAATCAATGGGACTATATAGGTGGGGACAGAAATGGGAACAGGGCCAGATTCAGGGAAGTGTGGTCCCCAGGTGAGCTAATAACATGACATATTTCCAGCCAGTATATTTTAAATATTCATTCAACTTCTATTTAGATGAGAGGCTGAGCTTTGCTGGGATAAGTACAGAGAAGAAGAGCCACTGGTAGCATTGTTCTGCCTCTATTCTAAAGCATTGGCACCAAATTTATGTAAACAAAAGCGCCACCAGAAAACAAATTCATTTTCTTTAGAAGAAAATTCACTGAAAGTTTTCCTCACTTCTCTTAACCCCATTAGTTATTAATGCATCCCTTCTCAATAAAAAAATACTTGATATAAGTCCTCATAAAAACAACTCCAGCTCTCTGCTATAATTCTAATGATGTTTAAAAATTCCAATAGTGAGCCAGCAAAGGCAAGGCAGGGAGAAACGCATCGAGGCATGGATAGCTGTTATTGAGGTTGCAGAAAGAAGGTTACTGTCTGTGTGATGAAGGACTTTCATTTCATTCAATGGCTTCTGAGGGCCCCATCTCAACCCTGCTGAGTATTCTCAGCAGGAGGGTTCCAGGCTCATTTAGGAAGAGGGATAAGAAGAGAAGAAAGTCACAGGCACAAAGAGGGACATCCAAAGTCTCACAGAAAGTACCTCCCAGGACCCTAAGAGAATATCTAGATGAGAGAGAAGATCCAGAATGGTGGAGAAGGCACAAGGAGCCATACTAAGTGGGAGGGAAGAGGTGCATTATGTGAGGGCACTAAGTTCTGGAGCCAGACTTCCTGGGTTAGTTTCCCAGTTCTTCTCTGACTTGCTGCATGACCTTGGGCAAGTTGCTTTACTCCTGCACACCTTTTTTCATTTGTAACATGTGACTAGCAATGAACTGCGTGCGGTAATTAGGAGGATTAAATCAGTTAATTCAGATAAAGTGCTCCAAAGACTAGGTTATTGTTCTTGTTATTATTATTTATAAGCCTCTCTGACCATTGTCCCATTGTTTTCCTCAATAGGCAAAACACCTTAATGAATATTCAGCAACATTAAAGTCTTATTCTTCATCCAAATATCCAAAGAAAATTCCTTTCCCAAGATAAAGAAGAGTACAAAGGGATGAGAAAAGTGCCCAAAGAGAGAAAAACAGCCTGAGAATAGATCTCTCAGATGGACCTGGTGTCTCAGAACCAAGACCTGAGGGCTGGGTGATGCACCAGGCAGGTCCACCACTGATGAACTTAGCTTGGGTCACAACTAACTACCTGGCAGGCTTCTCTGGTAAGCTTTGAAAAACACCCATCTGTCAGGAGAAACAGAGACTGTCTCCATCATTTATAGAATCCCAGGATGGAATGATGGGCGTCAGAGCTTCAGCTCTAGAATCAAGGAGAGCCAGGAGAGAGCATCAGGGGAAAGACTTAGTCCAGACTAAGGAGAAATGGAGCCACTTCTTTCCACAGCTCCCTGAGCAGACTTTACTGTCTCTTTTTCCTCCTAGTGTCTTCTTTTCTTCCTGCAAGTACCAACCAACTCTATTTTTTGGTTATTCCCATTTTCTCTTTAGGGAGTTATGTAAAAGCTTTTTATGTCTTCATGCAGTTTTAACATTGGAAGACTCTCCTAACATCAGAACAACATATTAAAATGCACTCACAAACCACATCCAGTATAACTGTTAGATAACCATATAGGAGTGAATCAGTTACTTTTTGGCCTAGTTGTATTATGTAGATATTTACTTAAATGAGTAGTAATTTTATTTTGCCATTTTCTTTGTGCTTCAGATCTCAAGTGGTTTTCACCACTCTTAGGTTCTTTTCTTATTCTTTTTAAGTTTATTTATTTTGGGAGGTGGCGGGGGGGAGAGAGAGAGAACAAGCGGGAGAGGAGCAGAGGGGGGGGGGAGAGAGAGAGAATCCCAACAGGCTCCACACTATCAATGCAGAGTCCAATGCAGGGCTCCAACTCACAAACCATGAGGTCGTGACCTGAGCCAAAATCAAGAGTCAGATGCTTAACTGACTGAGCCACCCAGGCACCCCATACCACTCTTAGGTTCTTCAAAAAGTACAGGCTCTACACCCTGAAGCATGTCCCAAATGGATAAAACAGCCTGCCCCTCAACCCACGTTAAAAGGGTGGCCTCTGTTTGCAGCAAAATATATAGGAAAGATTAGTTATAAGATGTGTCACAAGAGATTCCTTTTGTACATAAGGTACAAAAATTTGTGAATGGTTTATTCTTTTAATAAATTGGAGAAAATGCAGATTTGTCTCTAATAACTTCACTCTTACATGCACTTAAAGCCAGGATGTAAAATGTTTTCATAATCTTAAGTCAGTGTTATCTATACTGTAGAGGTGCTGATATACCCTTAATTCACTGACATAGTGACTCATATTTTTTAATAAATAAATATCTCAAGAAAAATTTCCACCTACCCATTTGTTTCACTCCCTGTATTTTGAAGATTTTGTAAAAATCTGAGTAAGCATATGGTGGTGTATCATGTGTAAATATCATCCACCATATTTTTATGTTGTGATGGCAAAAACATGGAGAACCCAGCTCCAAAGCACACTCTCTTGTCCCAGTCTCTATACTTGTTCTGCAAAGTACAGGACGGAAGACAGAAAGGGGAGAACTTTTCTGGCTTAGACACACCTGCTAACCAGATTACCAAGAAAAGTTTCCTCAAGAGTCCTCCTCACTCTGGAACCGGGAGTTCACAGCATTAAGCACAGAGTCTGGCATATCATAGGTACTTAGGAAATAATTTGAACAAATGACCATGGAATTAGTAAGTTAATCTTTCACCAGTAGTTTTACCTGTTTCACCAAGGTGGTGATCAAAATCTGAGCCATTTTCATGAAGAGCCCCCACTGATAAACCCTGCCTTGGTACAGCCTGATTCTGATTGTTCTATAAATTGCCCTCAAACATTTATCAGGGGTTCCTGACTGGCTCTGTCAGTAGAGCATGTGACTCTTGATCTCAAGCCCCACACTGGGTACGAAGGCTACTTAAAAAAAATTTTTTTTAATCAAGAAGAGTCTTTTCCCCCACATTCTCCTGGCATTCTTCCCCATTCTGCATTCTCATGCCACCTCCTAGTCCCACTGACATTTCCCCCAGTGTCCATCCTTCCCACCCTGTGCTCTGCCATACTGCAATCTGTCATCCTTTGTCTCATTCTCACATCTCTACTTCCTCTCTCCCAGTTCTAGCCTCTGTTCTTCACAGATACTCCTAAACACACACACTCACACTCCTGCCAATCCCTCCCCCTGCCACCCTCGATGCTCTTAAACTCACCTACTATATCATAGTATCAGTTGAAGCACTGACAAAGTGATAGAACAGAGCTCAAAACATTGCTTGTTCTGAGAGAAGAGGAATGAGAAGGAAAGGGAAAGCTGGAGCTTGATCATCTTGACATGAGGGGGTATCACTATTCCTGCTTATATTTAGACTGAGACACATGCTTCCTTCTTCTGGAGGCAGGTGTCAAGAGTCACCCCTGGGATTATTAAGCATGGGGTCAATGAACCAAAGGAGAAAAGAAAACTCTTCCTCTAATGCCAACAGGGAACACTAACTCTAGGGATAATTAGTAACTCCAGAAGAAAAAGTGCACAGAAAGTACTTGAAGACAGCATAAGAACAGACAGAAATACCAGCAATAAAATATTAACACAATTAACAGCTAACATTTGATGTGCCTTCATTACATCCCTGTCACTGTGTTAGGGTTTGACATAAAGTATCTCATTTAATTCTTAGACCAACCCAATGAGATAAGGACTATTATTATAATCATTTGGCAGATAAAAGTATAGAGGTTTACAGACACCAAGCAGCTGATAAGAGGAGAAGACAAAGTCCCCAAGTGAACTTGTCAAAGTGTTCAGATTCAGTCCAGAAACACTGATTAAGGGAGCTAAGAGGACTAATTCTGAAGAAACCAGCCCTACAGGATCAATCACTCAAGAAAAAAGAACAGAATAAATTAAATATTGATTAAAATGTTTACACCATTGGGGCACCTGGGTGTCTCAGTCAGTTAAGCCTTTGATTCTTGATATAAGGTCAGGTTGTGATTTCCAGGTTGTGAGATCAAGCCTCACATTGGGCTACATGCTGAGCATGGAGTCTGCTTGGGATTCTCCCTCTCCCTCCCTCTCTCTCTGCCCCTCCCCCACTCATTCTCTTTCTCTCTCTCCCAATAAGTAAAAAAACTTTAAAAAAATGTTTGCTCCATTAAAACCAAAATTTACTTTGGTCACTTGATTAGAGTATTAAAGTACTCTAATATTACTGAGAGGAAAGTAATTCTTCCCAACTTATCTTGCAACTTTCAGGGCAAAAAGTTGCTAGGAACCCCATAAGGAAAAAAGGAAATAACAACCCAATCAACAACCCAACTTTGAGGGATTTACCTAGGAGAAATAAATCTTAAATCCACAAAAGCCTTGTACAGAAATGTTCATAGCAGTTTTAATCATAGTAGCCAAAAACTAGGAACAACCCAAATGCCCATGAATAGAAGAATGGAATAAACAAATTGTGATATATTTATACAATGGAATCCTATTCAGCAATTAAAATGAACTACTAAAACATGCATTAATACGAATCAAACTCAAGATCATTATGTTGAGTGAGAGAAGCCAGATACAAAGGCTACACACTATATGCGTCCATTTATAAGAGGTTCTACAGCAGACAACAACTAGTCTGTGGTAACATAAATCAGAATGATTGCCTCTGGAGTGGGATGAAGAAGAGGGAGTTTCTTTGATGAAAATATTCTACATATGGAGAAGTGTGAGTTTCATGTGTATCTGTATTTGTCAAAAGAAGGATTTGGGGGGGGAGCATCAGGAACAAAGAGCAATGATAGGAGCAGAAATATGCATAAATTCTTCTTCTCATAGTTTTTTACTTAACATTCAATGGTTAAAATAAAAAATATAATATTATATCATACTTAAGATAATGATATTTAAAAGTAGAAAGAGCAAAGAGACATCTAAGTGGAACTGTGGTTTTCACACTTTACTAAAAGTGGTAAAAAGTTGATACCAGTGGACTATGAGTCACATGTATACATGTGAATGGAACAACCGCAAAGAAAACCAGGCAAAACCATACATTCAAAAACCCACAAATATATCAAGAAGGAATCCTAAAAATGTTCAAATAACCCACAGAAAGGAAAGAAAACAGAAATAGAGAAATGAGACACAGAAGAAACAAAGAGAAAACAAATAGTAAGATGGTAGGCCTAAGCTCTAACAAATGAACAATTACCTTAACTGTAAATGGTCTAAATATATCAATTAAAATACAGAGACTGGATTTAAAAAAAAAAAAAAAAGAACTCAACTACATGCTGTTTACAAAAATTTCACTTCAAATTCAATGACGTAGGTAGGTTGAAAATAAAAGGATGGATAAATATATATCATGCAAGCATTCATCAGAAAAAAAAAATCAGGAGTGGCTATATTAACATCAGATAAAGTAGACTTCAAAGCAAAGAAAATTACTAGTAACAAAGAGATACATTACATAATGATAAAAGGATCAATTTACCAGGAAGATACAATGATCCTAAGTATATACACACCAAACACAGAGCCTCAAAAGACATGAAGCAAAAACAGATTCTGGAACTGAAAGGAGAAACAGAAAACACTCAATTATAATTTGCAACTTCAATAGCCTCCCCAGTGTTGAAGTTCTATCTGGGCAACTATTAGAACTACTAGACAGAATGTCAACAAGGATATAGGAAACTGACCAACACAATCAGTCAACATGATCTGGTCGAAGTATATAGAACATCCACCCAACAACAATAGAACACATTTTTTTTTCAAGCACCCTTCGACATTTACCAAGATAGACCTTATCCTCAGCCATAAAACAAACCTCAGGAAAATTTTTCATGTCAGACGTCTAATATTTATCATTCCCAATATGTACATAATTTTACATATAGAGTTAGGACAAATGCTTGAAAAAAACCAAAATGTATAGTTCGGTCTTTTTTTAATATAGCTGGCATATATTAGAAACATGGGAACATGTACACGAAAATATTAACAATGAGTAAGTTCCTTAAAAGGTGATATTAGGAGTGTTGGTTATTTATTTATTTTTTTGCTTATTCCTACATTCTAATTTTTCTATAAGAGTACAAGAGTTGTATTATAAAAATTTTGAAGTTTATGTTTTGGAAACATATGTATATTCAACTGAACTTTATTGTTAATCCAGGCTATTCTTTTTAAAGTTCTCTTTAATGTGTGTGGTGAGGCATTTAAGTCAAGGGATGTGTGATATCATAGTAATATTGACTACTGACTTGTTCTCATTATTTGAGTTGCTTCCATTTATAAAACAATGCTATTGAAATGGGTGATTTTCCTACTTAATATTGTTATTTATTGTAAAAACTAGAAAATGTTCCCTGGGTCGCAAACATGAAAAATATTAAGGATAACAGTTTAAAAATATACTAAATTTTGGAGGACTTGATTTTATTTTTTAAGGAAAATGGAACTTGCAGGGCTATTGATATTTTCTTTTAATTAAACACCACATAACAGCAACATTATCATTTATTTAAATGCCAAAAGGAAGCATTCTTACATCATTGGAATTTATTGGTTTACATAAGAAAATTGGTGGAGATAAAACACTATAAATTAGTAATGATGGTGTTTTGTTACAATTAGAGTGGCTCTATTTTCACCTTATTAAATTTTTCTGTATTTCTAAGCATTCCCTAAAAAACTTAAAGTACACAGCTCTAAAACAATGTGTAAAAATTATTTTAAAAGTGTGATATTAAATTTTATATGTCAATGTGACTTGCCTAAGGGATACCCAGATAGCTGGTAAAACATTACTTCTGGTATGTCTGTGAGGGCAAACCTGGAAGACATTAAAATTTAAATCAATAGGTCAAATAAAAGAGCCTGCCCCCAGCAATGCATGTGGGTCTCATCCAATCCAGATAAAGGCTCGAGTAGAACAAAAAGGCAGAGGAAGGGTGAATTCACTCTCCCCACTTGAGCTGAGGCATCAATCTTCTCCTGCCCTCAGACATCAGTGCTCCAGGTTCATAGGCTTCTGGGCTCAGATCAGGACTTACACCATCAGCCACCCAATTCTCAAGCTTTTGGACTCAGACTAAATTATACCACTGGCTTTCCTGATTCTTCAGCTTGAAGATGGCAGATCATAGAACTTCTCAGCATCTATTGCCATGTGAGTCTATTCCAATAATAAATCTTCTCTTATAGACAGATGATGATGATGATAGATGATAGAGAGAAAGAAAGAAAGAAAGAAAGAAAGAAAGAAAGAAAGAAAAAGAAAAAAAGAAACAAAGAAAAATAGGTGATGGATGGATGGATGGATGGATGGATAGATAGGTAGGTAGATAACAGGAAGAGAGACAGAGAAAGAGATATATCCTATTGTTTCCTTTTCTCTGGAGAACCCTGATTAATATATGATTCATTTTTTTTACTCGTTCAATCAAATAATTAAAACACACACATACACACTTGAACTGCTAGCATGGATTGAGTATGGGTGTTGGTTACAGAATTTAGATAATATGTAGTCCTTGCTCTGGAGTATCTTACAATATTGGAAGACTATAATTTACAAGCAAAAATGATAACAATCTGGTAAATCTTTAATGAAGATGTACACAAAACTCTATGGTAAAACAGGGCAGGAAACACCCATTACTTCCCATGGAGTTAGAGAACAACATATCACAAGAAGAGATATTTGAACTGAGTAGCCAAGTGTTTGAAAGGAAAATAGGAGTTCAAGATAAATGTAAGACAAAGAAAGAAAAATATGTAAAAGAGTCATTAAAGAATATGACATACTCCCTGAATAAGTAGTTATTCTTCGTGACCAGGGAATATTGTAAGCTTGAGTAGAGGTAGAAAAAACAAAGCCAAATTAAATTGGACAAATTGGGGCTAAATATCAGTCAAATTAAAAGAACTGAAATCACATATATTATGTTCTCTGACCATAATGGGATCAAACTGAAAGGCAGTAACAGAACAGAAACATCTCTAATTACCTGAAATTAAACAATGCACTTCTAAGTAAACTATGGGTCAAACAGGAAGTCATCAAAGTAATTCTTTAAAAACACAGAACTGAATGGAAATGAAAATATAAAATATCAAAATGTGTGGGATATTACTAAATCAGTGTTGAGAGGGATTTTTTTTTGCATTTTTATTCGGATATAATTGACATATGTCCAATCTCTTAGTAATGTTCAAATGTATAACACAGTAGTGTAAACTATAATCACTATACTGTACATTATACCCCCAAGACATTTATTTTAGAACTGGAAGTTTGTACATTTTAACCACCTTCACCCATTTCACCCTTCCCCTATTCTCCACCTCTGGCAACTACCAATCTGTTCTCTGTATCTATGAGCTCAGTTTTGTTGTTTTGTTTTGTCTTTTCAGATTCCACATACCAGTGAGATCATAAGGTATTTGTCTTTCTCTGACTTATTTCACTTAGTATAATGCGCTCAAGGTCCATCCATGTTGTCACAAATGGCAAGATTTCCTTCTTTCTTACACTGAATATTATTCCATTGTATGTATTTATATCACATTTTTAATCCATGTATCCATCAATGGATGAGAGGGACTTCTATAGCATCAAATGCCTACATTAAAAAAAAAAAAAAAGGAAGGATCTCAAATCAAGAATCTAGTTTCTATCTCAAGAAACTAGAAGAATAAAAGGAAAATAAACCCAAAGCAAACAGAATGAAGGAAATAACAAAGTTTAGAGCATAAATTAATTAATTGGAAAATGAGAAAAATGAATGAAATAAAAAGCTGGTTCCTTAAAAACAACAGAATTAATGAACCTCTAGCAAAACTGGCAAAGATAAAAACTGAAGATAAAATCACCAGTATCAGGAATGAAATGGAGAATATATCACTATAAATTCTGTTATTACTTACAAATAATAAGGAAATATTCTGAACAACTTTACACAAATTTGACTATTTAGGAGAAACTAACCAATGCCTCTCTAACTCTTTTCAATATTGAATTTTTAATTAAAAATCTTCTGAAAAAATTTCCAGGCCCAGATGGTTGCACTGCAAAATTCTACCAACTTTAAAGAAGAATTAACACCAAACTTAACACAATCTTTTCCAGAAAATAAAGGAGAAGATACTTCCCAACTCATTTCATAAAGCAAGCTTTACCCTGAATCAAAAACAGATGAAGACAGTAGAAAAAAATAAAACTACAGGTCAGTATCTCTTAAAATTCCCCAACAAAATATTAGCAAATCAAATCCAGCAATATATTTTAAAAATTACATATACCACAATCAAGTGATGTCTTTTCCCCCCAGGATACAAGGCTGGTTCAACATTCAACAATTACGCAGTGTAATTCAGCAAGTTAACAGGCTAAAGAAGAAAAATCAAATAATCATATCAAGTGAAATAGGAAAAAGCATTTTATAAAACTCAATACTCATTCATAATAAAAGCTCTTAGCAACTCAGGAATAGAGAACATCCTCAACATAATGAAGAATATGTACAAAAAATTGACAACTAACATCTTATCAATGCTAAAAGACTGAATATTTTCCCTGTAGGTCAGGAATGTGGCAAAGATATCCACTCTCACCAATTTTATTCACGTGATACTCGAAATAAGACCAAAATAATAATAACAACAACAACAGCAGCAGCAGCAACAACACAACTGTCCCTATTTGCAGATAGCATTATTATATACATATAAAATACCAAAGAATCTACAAAAATATATATATTCCTAGAATGAGTAAGTGAATTCAACAAATTTTTAAAACACAAAATCAACACACAAAAATCAATCACATTTCTACATGCTAACAAAAAAACATGTGAAAACCAAAAACCAAAGATACAATACCATTATTGGGACCTCTTCAAGATAAAAAACTTCTGCACAACTAAGGAAACAATCAGCAAAACTAAAAGGCAACCAACAGAATGGGAGAAGATATACGCAAATGACATGTCAGATAAAGGGTTGGTATCCAAAATCTATAAAGAACTTATCAAACCAGCACCCAAAAAACAAATAATCCGGTGAAGAAATGGGCAAAAGACATGAATAGACACTTTTCCAAAGAAGACATCCAGATGGCTAATAGATACATGAAAAAATGCTCAACATCACTCATCATCAGGGAAATACAAATCAAAACCACAATGAGATAACACCTCACATCTGTCAGAATGGCTAATATTAACAACTCAGGGAATGACAGATGTTGGCAAGGATGCAGAGAAAGAGGAACCCTTTTGCACTGCTGGGAATGCTAGCTGGTGCAGCCACTCTGGAAAACAGTATGGAGGTTCCTCAAAAAATTAAAAATAGAACTGCCCTACGACCCACAAATGCACTAGTAGGTATTTATCCAAAGGATACAAGTGTGCTGTCTTGAAGGGGCACATGCACCCTAATGTTTATAGCAGTGCTATCGACAACAACCAAAGTATGGAAAGAGCCCAAATGTCCATCGATGGATGAATGGATAAAGAAGATGTGCCATACATGTATACATATACATATATATATGTATATATGTGTATATATGTATGTATATATATATATACATACACACACACAAACACACACAAACACACACAAACATTGGAGTATTACTCAGCAATCAAAAAGAATAGAATCTTGCCATTTGCAACTACGTAGATGGAACTAGAGAATATTATGCTAAGCAAAATTAAAGAAAGACAAATATCATATGACTTCACTCAAATGAGGACTTTACAATACAAAACAGATTAACATAAGGGAAGGGAAGCAAAAATAATATAAACACAGGGAGGGGGACAAAACATAAGACACTGTTAAATATAGAGAACAAACTGAGGGTCGCTGGAGGGACTGTAGGTGGGGGATGGGCTAAATGGGTAAGTAACATTAAGGAGGACACTTGTTGGGATGAGCACTGGGTGTTATATGTAGGGGATAAATCACTGGATTCTACTCCTGAAATCATTATTGCACTATATGCTAACTAACTTGGATGTAAATTTAAAAAAATAATAATTTTTTTAAAAAGATACAATACCATTTAGTGATGACAGCAAGATGGTGGAATAATAGATTTAAACCCTCAAACCCCCACACAAACTCCAATTTTAACAGTCACCCATAGACAAAAATACCTTTGTGGAAGCCCAGGAATCCAACTGAAAGTTTCCAGCACTCTGTTTGAGGGGAAAAAAGAAAAAGAAAAGAATTAGAATAAAGACATTATATAGGATAAGAAGAATGGTTTCACTTTGATTACATCACTCCTTCCCCAAAACAGTACAACTCAGTGCCAAGAGAGACCCCCCTCAGTTCGCAATCTCTCCCACAAAAACAGAAAAGAGTGAAGTCAGCACCCAGTTTCCCCAGCCTTGTAGGACACTGCCCAAGAGGAACACTTCTGTCTTACCCCCCTTCCAGAACGCTAAGGGGACCAGCCTGGATGAATCGTCTGGAGATAGTTACAAGCAGGAAAAAGGGAGAAGGGCTCTTGACCACCAACACAAGGATCTCAACCAAAATTCCTCCTAACTGGCTTGCAGTCTCCACCAAGAGCCCATCCACAAACCCTGAAGGACACTTCACCTATGGACACCCCCAAGTAGCCAGTGTGTGCCCCAGCATTTCGTGAGTCCTCCCCATAGCCAGCACCCTGCACTCCTCTGCAGATGGTGTGTGTGTGTCCACACACAGCACACAGATATCAGCAGTCAACTAGACTCTCCCGGTATGGAGAAGGTGCACAACACTTCAGGGTACCACCCTAATGGAAATAAGTGTGAGGCTCTCAGCACCTGCCTGGCTTGGTGGGATCAAGAGAAGACACACAATCCTAAGAATTTCTCCTCAAGAGGGAACAAGAAAAATGGAGCAGCCTTATTAGAAAAGGTCTTAGAGACCTTTAGAATCTCTGCACCAGTATGACTGGTGAATCTTTCTCTCCTGAAGCCAGTCAGCAAAGACTGGAGGAGATGATTCCTTCAAATGTTAACATAGCAACTCAAGGCTTAGGACAAATTGAATGAAAACACAACGTAGCAAAACTTATAGGATGCAGCAAAAAAAAAAAAAAAATCTCAACCTGAATTTATACCTCAAAGAACTAGAAAAACAACTAAGCCCAAAGTTACCAGAAATAATAAAGACTAGAGAAAAAATTAATGAAATAAAGACCAGAAAAACTACAGAAAAGATCAACAAAACTAAGAGTTTATTTTTTGTAAAGATAAACAAAACTGACAAACCCTTAGGTACATTAAGAAAAAAAGAGAAGAGACTCAACAATAAAATCAGAAATGAAAGAAGAGCCTACAAAATAAGAAAGAAAAAAAACCCCACAGAATCTATTACCACTGATACCACAGAAATACAAAGGATGATTAATAATTATATGCCAACAAGTTGGATAACCTACAAAAAATGGATAGATTCCTAGAAACATGCAACCTACCAAGACTGAATCATGAAGAAATCGAAAATTTGAACAGATCAATAATGAGTAAGGAGGTTGAATCAGTAACCAAAACTCCCAACAAAGAAAAGACCAGGATCAGATAACTTCACTGGTGAATTCTACCAAACATTTATAGAAGAATTAATTCCAATCCTTCTCAAACTCTTCCAAAAAACTGAAGAGAAGGGAACACTTCCAAACTCATTTACAAGCTCAACATTACCCTGATAGCAAAATCACACAAGGACATTACAAGAAAAAAAGAAGTATAGGCCAATATCCCTGATATAGATACCAAAACTGCTCAACAAAATACTAGCAAACCAAATACAACAGCACATTAGAAAATCATAAAACATGATGAAGTGGCATCAATCCCTAGGATGCAAGGATGCTTCAACATATCAAATCAATAAATATGAGACACCACACGAACAGAATGAAAGATAAAAATCATGATCATCTCAATAGATGTGGAGAAGCATTTGACAAAACTCAACATCCATTTATGGTTAAAAAAAACTCTCAATAAACTACATATAGAAGGAATGTATCTCAGGGCACCTAGGTGACTCAGTTGGTTAAGCATCCAACTTCAGCTCAGGTCATGATCTCATGGTTCATGAGTTCGAGCCCCATGTCAGGCTCTGTGCTGATAGCTCAAAGCCTGGAGCCTGCTTCAGATTCTGTGTCTTCCTTTCTCTCTCTACCACTTGCTGCTCACACTCTGTGTCTCTCTCTCAAAAATAAACAAAAATTAAAAAAATTTTAAAGAAGGAATGTATCTCAACATAATAAAGGCCATATATGTTAGGCACAGCTAACATCATACTCAGGAGTGAAAAGCTGAAAGGTTTTCCTCCAAGATCAGAAGAAAGACAAGGTGCCTCCTCTGACCACTTCTGATCAACATAGTACTGGAAATCCTTGCTAGAACAATCAGGCAAGAAAAATAAATAAACATCATCTGAATCTGAATCAGAAAGGAAGAAGTAAAATGGTCTCTGTTGGCAGATACCATGATATTATAGATAGAAAATTCTAAAAACTCCACCAAAAAAAACAATAAAAATAATAGATGGATTCAGTAAAGTTTCATGATACAGAATCAACACACAAAACTCAGTTGCATTTCTATATGTTAACAGTGAACTATCCGGAAAAGAAATCAAGAAAAAAATCCTATTTGCAGTTACATCAAAAAGAATTAACTACTTAGTAATAAATTTAAATAAGGAGGTAAAAAATCTATACACTAAAAACCATTAAACCTTGGTAAAAAATTGAAGAGAACACAAAGAAATGGAAAGATATCCCATTCATTGATTGGAAGAATTAATATTTTAAAATATCCATACTGCCCAAAGCAATCTACAGAGTCAATTCCATCCCAATCAAAATTCATATGGCATTTTTTCACAGAAATAGAAAAAAACAATTCTGAGTTCATATGAAACCATAAACAACTATAAATAGCCAAAGCAATCTTGAAAAAAACAATGCTACAGCTATAGTAATCAAACAGTAGGGTACTGACATAAAAACAGATACACATACCAATGGGACAGAATAGAGACCCTAGAAAAAAACCCATACATATCAGTCAACTAATCTTCAAGATGCCAAGAAGCCAAATTGAGAAAAGAACTTCAATAATTGGTATTGAGAAAACTGGATATCCAGATGCAAAAGAATAAACTTGGACTCTTATCTTACATAATACACAAAGTCAACTCAGTGTGGATTAAAGATTTAAATGTAAGACTTAAAACCACAGGCTGGGAGCCAAGATGGTGGAACAGCATGGAATTTTTTTGTGTGTCTTGCGTCCATGAAATACAGTCAGACCGACACTAAACCATCCTACACACCTAGAAAACTGACTGGAGGATTCACACAACAATCTGCACAACCTGAACCACAGAATTCAGCAGGTATGTGGTGCAGAGAGGTGAATTTGGGAGCAAGAAGCCATGGAGAGTAGGGAGCAGCTTTTGCAGGCAGAGAGAGGATGGAGACAGGGGAGGGGAGGAGAATATGGGAAAGGAACCCCCACCCCAAAAGCAGCTGGAGAGAAAGTGGAACATTGGAAACAGCTACAGGGACTAAACTAAAAAGGGAAAAAGGAGAAAGGAGAGGGTTTAAATTCCATTAAGACTGTAAACAAGGGGAGCGCAAAGGCTGAAACTCCACAGCTTGTTACCTGGTGGTGCTCTGGTGGGAAGGGCAAATCCCCAGGAACAGAGTGGGGGCTGGGAGGTTCTCAGACCACACGGGGAAAAGTGGTTCCACTGCTGGAAGGACTTTGGTGGACACTGTTGAAGCCACCTGGTCCCAGCAGACCTCAGAAAATGGCCACATTCGTTGGTGCTGGCACAAGGTCGTTAAGGGTGAATCCTAGTGCCAGATGTGTGTTCTGATTTTCCATAATCCCTGAAACACTGCTGCTACACTATCTCACGAACTTTTTCTGGGGCAGGCTGGCACCTGGCCACAGCCTTGGGGCACCGGCAGCAGCAGGGTCCAGCAAGCATTCCTGGGTGAGGCCGACATTCGGCCATTGCTCAGTGAGACCCTCCTGCAGAGGGGCAGAGCGGGTCAAATCTGCAGTCCTTCAGAAGTAACAGGCCAGGGAAAACAGCTGCATCTGAGACAAAACCTGGGAGAGAGGTACTGCCTAGGGCCTGGTCACGGAGAGTGAAAAAGCAGGGAGTGGATGAAAGCTGAAGACAGAGGACAGGTGCACAATAGCTGATCCAGGAAAACAGACTGGGTAGCTGGGTGGCGCCATTTTCACCTCTCCCCCGCATGCACATATGCACCTACCAGCACTGCAAAAATCCACCCGACTAGACTAGCAGCGCCATCTAGTGGAGAGCAGAGCTGTTATACTGAGCCCTGCCCAACTGGGCCAACTTCAGTCTTCAAGAAACAAGTCTCGTAGCCGGCTTAGTTTATGGACTACAAAGCACTACACAGACTGACTTCTACAGGAAAACGAAGTAATTACAGTCCTACTTCAATATGTTAGCAGGTTCATCTATTCAATTTCTTCCTTTCCTTTTTTGTTTTTTCTCTTTTACACTTCTTTTTCTTGAATACAGAAAGAGGAAAAAATTATTTTTATTTTCAATTTTTATTAAAAATATTTTTCTTTAACTTTTATTACTTATTTTTTACCTTTATGTACATTTTTTCAAATTCTATTTTACTTCATAATTTTATTTTAGTCTACTTCAGTGTATACACTTTCAAACAATTTCCTTTTTTCTCTTTTCTTTCTTTTTCTTTTTTTCTCTTTCTCGTTTTTCTTTATCTTGAATGCAGAAACAGAAAAACTTCATTTTTATTTTCAATTTCTATTAAAAATAATTTTATTTAATTTTCATTACTATATTTTTTGCTTTTATGTAAATTTTTCAAATACTATTTTATTTCCATAATTTTATTTTAGTCTACTACAGTGTACTTATTTGTTCAAATTCTCAAACGATTTCTTTTTTTCTCCCCCTCCCCTTTTTTTCTCTAATCTGTCAAACCACTTTCAACAGCCAGACCAAAACACACCTAAGAACTAGCATAATTTCTTCAATTTGTGTGTGTGTGTGTTTTTAATTTTTAATTTTAATATTTTTTTAATTTTAATTTTTTTTAATTTCAGTTTTTCTACCTCATTAATCCTTTCCTCCCTTCAAAATGACAAAATGAAGGAATTCGCCCCAAAAGAAAGAGCAAGAAGAAACGACAGCCAGGGATTTAACCAACACAGACACAAGCAAGATGTCTGAACCAGAATTTAGAATCACGATAATAAGAATACTAGTTGGAGTCGAAAACAGATTAGACTCCCTTTCTGCAGAGATAAAAGAAGTAAAAAATAGCCAGGAAAATGCTATAACTGAGCTGCAATCACGGATGGATGCAGCGGTGGCAAGGATGGATGAGGCAGACCAGAGAATCAGCGATATAGAGGACAAACTTTAGAGAATAATGAAGCAGAAAAAAAGAGGGAGATTAAGGCAAAAGAGCACAATTTAAAAATTAGAGAAATAAGTGACACATTAAAAAGGAACAACATCAGAATCATAGGGGTCCCAGAAGAGGAAGAGAGAGAAATAGGGGTAGAAGGGTTATGTGAGCAAGTTATAGCAGAAAACTTTCTTAACCTGGGGAAAGACACAGACATCAAAATCCAGGAAGCACAGAGGACCCCCATTAGATTCAACAAAAACCAACCATCAACAAGGCATATCATAGTCAAATTCACAAAATACTTAGGCAAGGAGAGAATCATGAAGCAGCAAGGAAAAAAAAGTCCCTAACCTACAAGGGCAGACAGATCAGGTTTGCAGCAGACCTATCCACAGAAACTTGGCAGGCCATAAAGGAGTGGCAGGATATATTCAGTGTGCTGAATCAGAAAAATATGCAGCCAAGAATTCTTTATCCAGCAAGACTGTCATTCAAAATAGAAGGAGAGATAAAAAGTGTCCCAGACAAACAAAAATTAAATGAGTTTGTGACCAGTAAACCAGCCCTACAAGAAATTTTAAGAGGGACTCTCTGAGGGGACAAAAGATGAATATATATATATATATATATATATATATATATATACCAAAAGCAACAAATATTAGAAAGGACCAGAAACACCACCAGAAATTCCAATTCTACAAGGATCATAATGGCAATAAGTTCATATCTTACAGTACTCACTCTAAATGTCAATGGACTCAATGCTCCAATCAAAAGACATAACAGAATGGATAAGAAAACAAGATCCATCTATATGCTGTTTACAAGAGACCCACTTTAGACCTAAAGACACCTTCAGATTTAAAATAAGGGGATGGAGAACCATCTATCATGCTAATGGTGAACAAAAGAAAGCCTGAGTAGCCATACTTATATCAGACAATCTAGACTTTAAAATAAAGACTGTATCAAGAGATGCAGAAGGGCATTATATCATAATCAAGGGGTCTATCCACCAAGAAGACCTAACAATTGTAAACATTTATGCACCAAAGGTGGCAGCACCCAAATATATTAATCAATTAATCACAAACATAAAGAAACTAATTGATAGTAATACCATAAAAGTAGGAGACTTCAACACCCCACTCACAGCAGTGGACACATAATCTAATCAATAAATCAACAAGGAAACAATGGCTTTGAATGACACACTGGACTTAACAGATATATTCAGAACATTTCATCCTAAAGCAGCAGAATATACATTCTTCTCAAGTGCACCTGTAAAGTTCTCCAGAATAGACCATACACTGGGACACAAATCATCCCTAAGTAAGTACAAAAAGATTGAGATCATACTGTGCATATTTTCAGACCACAGTGCTATGAAACTCAAAATCAACCACAAGAAAAAATTTGGAAAGGTAACAAATACTTAGGAGACTGAAGAACATCTTACTAAAGAATGAATGGGCTAACCAAGCAGTTAAAGAGGAAATTAAAAAGCATATGGTAGCCAATGAAAATGATGACACCACAACCCAAAACCTCTGGGACACAGCAAAGGCGGTCATAAGAGGAAAGTATATAGCAATCCAGGCCTTCCTAAAGAAGGAAGAAAGATCTCAGATACACAACCTAACCTTACGCCTCAAGGAGCTGGAAAAAGAACAGCAAATAAAACCCAAAACCAGCAGAAGACAGGAAATAATATAGATTAGAGCAGAAATTAATGCTATCAAAACCAAAAAAACAGTAGAACACATCAATGAAACCAGAAGCTGGTTCTTTAAAAGAATTAACAAAATTGATAAACCACTGGCTGCTTTGATCAAGAAGAAAAAGGAAAGGACCCAAATGAATAAAATCAAGAATGAAAGAGGAGAGATCACAACCAACACAACAGAAATAAAAACAATACAAAGAGAATATTATGAGCAACTATATGCCAACAAAATGGGCAATCTGGAAGAAATGGACAAATTCCTAGAAACATATACACTACCAAAACTAAAACAGGAAGAAATAGAAAATTTGAACAGACCCATAACCAGTAAGGAAATCAAAAATCGGCCAAAACACAAGATTCCAGGGCCAGATGGCTTCCAGGGGAATTCTACCAAACATTTAAGGAAGAGTTAACACCTATTCTCTTGACACTGTTCCAAAAAATAGAAATGGAAGGAAAACTTGCAAACTGTTTCTAGGAAACCAGCATTACCTTGATTCCAAAACCAGACAGAGACCCCACTAAAAAGAACTATAGACCAATTTCTCTGATGACCAGTGATGCAAAAATCCTCATCAAGATAGTAGCCAACCAGATCCAACAATACACTAACAAAGTTATTCACTACGACCAAGTGGGATTTATACCTGGGATGCAGGGCTGGTTCAAAATCCACAAAACAATTAACATGACTCATCATATCAATAAAAGAAAGGACAAGAACTATATGATCCTCTCAATAGATGCAGAGAAAGCATTTGACAAAATATAGCATCCTTTCTTGATAAAACCCTCAAGAAAGTTGGGATAGAAGGAGCATACCTCGAGATCATAAAAGCCATATATGAATGACCCAACGCTAATATCATCCTCAATGAGGAAAAACTGACAGCTTTACCCCTAAGGTCAGGAACAACACAGGGATGTCCACTATTGCCACTGTTATTCAACATAGTATTGGAAGTCTTAGCCTCTGCAATCAGACAACACAAAGAAATAAAACGCATCCAAATTGGCCACAAGGAGGTCAAACTTTCACTCTTCGCAGATGACATGGTACTCTGTATGGAAAACCCAAAAGATTCCACCAAAAAAACTGCTAGAATTGATTCATGAATTCAGCAAAGTTGCAGGATATAAAATCAATGCACAGAAATTGGTTGCATTCCTATACACCAACAATGAAGTGACAGAAAGAGAAATCAAGGAATCGATCCCATTTACAGTTGCACCAAAAACCATAAAATACCTAGGAATAAATGTAACCAAAGAGGTGAAATATCTATACACGGAAAACTATAGAAAGTTTATAACAGACACTGAAGAAGACACAAAGAAATGGAAAAAGATTCCATGCTCCTGGATAGGAAGAACAAATACTGTGAAAATGTCGATACTACCCACAGCAATCTACATATTCAATGCAATCCCTATCAAAATAACACCAGCGTTCCTCACAAAGCTAGAACAAATAATCCTAAAATTTGTATGGAACCAGAAAAGACCCTGAATAGCCAAAGCAATCTTGAAAAAGAAAACCAAAGGAGGAGGCATCACAATCACAGACTTCAAGCTATACTACAAAGCTGTAATCATCAAGACAGTATGGTACTGGCACAAGAACAGACTCTCAGATCAATGGAACAGAATAGAGAACCCAGAAATGGACCCACAAATGTATGGCCAACTAAACTTTGACAAAGCAGGAAAGAATATCCAATGGAATAAAGACAGTCTCTTCAGCAAGTGGTGCTGGGAAAACTGGACAGCAACATGCAGAATGAACCTGGACCACTTTCTTACATCATACACAAAAATAAACTCAAAATGGATGAAAGACCTCAATGTAAGACAGGAAGCCATCAAAATCCTTGAGGAGAAAGCAGGCAAAAACCTCTTTGACCTTGGCCGCAGCAACTTCTTACTCAATATGTCTCTGGAGGCAAGGGAAACAAAAGAAAAATGAACTATTGGGACCTCATCAAAATAAAAATCTTCTGCACAGAAAAGGAAACAATCAGCAAAACTAAAAGGCAACCGACAGAATAGGAGAAGATATTTGCAAATGACATATCAGATAAAGGGTTAGTATCCAAAACCTATAAAGAACTTATCAAACTCAACACCCAAAAAACAAATAATCCAGTGAAGAAATGAGTAAAAGACATGAATAGACACTTCTCCAAGGAAGACATCCAGATGGGCAATTGACACATGAAAAAATGCTCCACATCATTCATCATCAGGGAAATACAAATCAAAACCACAATTGATACCACCTTACACCTGTCAGAATGACTAACACTAACAACTCAGGCAACAACAGATGTTGGCGAGGATGCAGAGAAAGAGGATCCCTTTTGCACTGTTGGTGGGAATGCAAGCTGGTGCGGCCACTCTGGAAAACAGTATGGAGGTTCCTCAAAAACTAAAAATAGAACTACCCTATGACCCAGAAATTGCACTACTAGGCATTTTTCCATGGGGTACAGGTGTTCTGTTTTGAAGGGACACATGCACCCCCATGTTTATAGCAGCACTATCAACAATAGCCAAAGTATGGAAAGGGCCCAAATGTCCATCGATGGATGAATTGATAAAGAAGATGTGGTATATATATACAATGGAGTATTACTTGGCAATAAAAAAGAATGAAATCTTGCCATTGGCAACTACATGGATGGAACTGGAGAGTATTATGCTTAGTGAAATTAGTCAGAGAAAGACAAAAATCATGACTTCTCTCATATGAGGACTTTAAGAGACAAAACAGATGAACATAAGGGAAGGGAAACAAAAATAATATAAAAACAGGGAGGGGGACAAAACAGAAGAGACTCATAAATATGGAGAACAAGCTGAGGGTTACTGGAGGGGTTGTGGTAGGGGGGATGGGTAAGGGGCACTAAGGAAGCTACTCCTGAAAATCATTGTTGCACTATATACTAACTAATTTGGATGTAAATTTTAAAAATTAAAAATTAAAAAAAAAAAAGACCTGAAACCACAAACTCCTAGAAGAAAACATAGGGACAAATCTCCTTTTTATTGGTCCTAGCAATGATTTTTTGGATGACACCAAAAACACAGTGAACATATGCAAAAATTAGCAAAGTGGATTACATCAAACTAAACAGCTTCTGTACAGCAAAGGAAACAACACCATGAAAAAACCTATGGAATGGGAGAAAATGTTTGCAAACCATATATCTGATGAAAGCTCAGTATTCAAAATATATAAAGAACTTGTTCTGTTTACTAGCAAGAAAAGAATCAATTTAAGTAAAAAATGGCAAAGGACTTGAATAGGCATGTGTCTAAAGAAGACACATACACACAAAATAAGACACATAAATAGCCAAAAGGTATGTGAAAAGGTGTTCAACATCACTAGTCATGAGAGAAATGTAAATAAATGAATGGTGCCTGTGTGGTTCAGCCGGTTAAGCATCCAATTCTTGATTTCGGCTTAGGTCATTATCTCATGAGATTGAGCTCCACATGGGGCTCTACACTGTTAGCTGTTAGCTGTTAGTGCAGAGCCTGCTTGGGATTCTCTCTCTCCCTCTCTCTCTGCCCTTTCCCTGCTCACTCTCTCTCTCTCCCTCTCCCAAAATAAATAAACTTTAAAAAAAAAAGACAAAACCACAATGAGATATCACTTTACACCTGTTAAGATGGATAGTATTTTAAAAACGATAACAAGTGTTGGCAATGAGTGAAGAGAACCATGGTACACTGTTGGTAAGAAAGTAAATTGGTATAACCATTATGAAAACTGTATAGAGGGTCCTCATAAAATAAAAAATAGAACTACCATGTGATCCAGCAATCCCGCCTCTGGATACTTATCCAAAGAAATTAAAACCAGGATCTTGATGCGGTCCCAATAGTTCACTTTTGCTTTTAATTCCCTTAAAAGACAGATACATATGTTTTCACTCATATGTGGATCTTGAGAAGCTTAACAGAAGACCGAGGGGAAGGGGAAAAAAAAGTTACAGAGAGGGAGGGAGACAAACCATAAGAAACTCTTGGATACTGAGAACAAACTGAAGGTTGATGCGGGGTGGGGGAGAGGAGAAAGTGGGTGATGGACACTGAGGAGGGCGCTTGTTGGGATGAGCACTGTGTGATGTATGGAAACCAATTTGACAATAAATTATATTTAAAAATAAAATAAAATAAAACCAGGATCCTGAAGACAGCTATACTCCCATACTTATTGCAACATTATTCACAATAGTCAAGAGTGGAAATAACCTAAATGTTCATCAATGGAGATATAGACAAAGAAAATATGGCATAACCTACAATGGAATATTATTGAACCTTAAGAAAGGAAACCTTGCCATTTGCAACAACATAACATGAATAAACATTATGCTATGTTCAATAAGACAGATACTGAAAGACACACAAGATATGATCTCACTTATATGTGGAATCTAAAAGAGTGAAACGCATAGATTTTTTTAAATCTTTTTAATGTTTGTTTATTTTTGAGAGAGACATAGAGCGTGATTGAGGGAGGGGCAGAGAGAGTGAAGGAGACACAGAATCTGAAACAGTCTCCAGACTCTGAGCTGTCAGCATAGCCAAAGTAAGATGCTTAACTGACAAGCCATCCAGGTGCCCAAAACTCATAGAATCAGAGTATGGAATGGTGGTTGCCAATGGCTGAGGTAAGGGGAAACAAGGAGGTGATAGTCAAAGGATGAAAACTTTCAGTCATGCAGATAAATAATTTCTATATATTTATCATTCAGCATAGTGCCTAGAGCTAACAATCTTGTCTTATGTACTTAAAGTTTGCTAAAAGTGTAGATCTCATGTTAAGTGTTCTTACTATACACACACACACCCACACACACAAATAATAATAATAATAATAAAGGGTACAAGAGAAAACTACGGGAGGAGATTGATATGTCTATGGCCTTGATTGTGGTGATGGTTTCATGGGTGTGTATTTATACCTAAAATCATCAAATTGCATACATTAAATATGTACCACTTTTTATATGTCCACAATACCTTAAAAAAAACTGGTTTAAAAAACTACAATAAAATTTATAATCACTCCACACTCTGGGAAACAGTATGGAGGTTCCTCAAAAAACTAAAAATAGAACTACCCTACGACCCAGCAATTGCACTGCTAGCTTTTATCCAAGGGTTATAGGTGTGCTGTTTTGAAGGGGCACATGCACCCCAATGTTTATAGCAGCACTATCAACAATAGCCAAAGTGTGGAAAGAGCCCAAATGTCCATCAATGGGTGAATGAAGAAGATGTATACACACACACACACACACACACACACACACACACACACAATGGAGTATTACTCAGCAATCAAAAAAATGAAATCTTGCCACTTGCAACTACGTAGATGGAACTAGAGGGTATTAGGCTAAGCGAAATCAGTCAGTCAAAGAAAGACAAATATATGACTTCACTCATATGAGGACTTTAAGACACAGAACATATGAACATAAGGGAAGGGAAGCAAAAATAATATAAAAACAGGGAGGGGGACAAAACATAAGAGACTCTTAAATATGGAGAACAAACAAAGGGTTATGAGAGGGGTTGCGGGAGGGGGATGGGCTAAATGGGTAAGGGGCATTAAGGAATCTACTCCTGAAATCATTGTTGCACTATATGCTAACTAATTTGGATGTAAATTAAAATAATAAAATTTAAATTAAAAAAAGAATATCTGATGGGAATGACAATAAAAAGATAAACTAATAAATTTGATATTGACAAAAAAATTTTACAATCACCCCAAAGAAAACGAAATACTTAGGTAAATTTATATCATGAATAAGATCATTATGCAGAATATTACAAATGCTTGTTAAAAGAAAGAAGATCTAAATAAACGGAGAGACATGCCATGTTCCTGGGTTGGAAGACAGGACACACTAAAAATAGCAATTCTCCCCAAATTGGTCTATAAATTTAATGACATTCCTATCAAAATCTCATCCAGGATTTCTTTGTAGACATAGACAAATTATTCTAAAATTTACATGGAAAGATATAGAATCTAGAATAGCTAAAACAGTCTTGACAAAAAGGAGAAATAAAATAGGAAGAATTACTCTAGCTGTTATTAAGACCTACTGCACAGCTATAGTAATCAAACAGGGTGATATTGACAGAGGACAAGATCAAAAGACCAGAATAGTGAATCCAGAAACAGACCCGCACAAATATGCTCAACTGAGTTTTCACAAAGGTGTAAAAGCAATTCAGTGGAACTGCCATTTCAACAAATGATGCTGGAGCAACTGGACATCCATACACACACACACACACATACACACACACAGTGTAACTCGACCTAAATTTCACCCCATACAAAATTTAACTCATAATGGATCACAGGCCAGTAAAAAACATTAAAACTATAAGAACTGTAAGGAAAAAACATGGGAGAAAGTATTAGGGATCTAGGTCTAGGCAAAGAGTTTTTAGAGTTGAGATAAAGTTCTTAGAGTTCTTAGAGTTGAGTTCAGTCCATAAAAGGGGAAAAGTAAGTTAGACTAAGTCAAGAGTTTAAAATTTGCTCTGCAAAAGACCCTGTGAAAAAAGGTGAAAAGAGAAGCTACAGACTGAGCGAAAAATATTTGCAACCACATGTTTAACAAAAGACTGCTATCTAGAATATATGAAGAATTCTCAAAACTCAACAGCAAAAATAACCCAATTCAAAATTATCAAAAGACAGGAAGAGATATTTCAATGAAAAGGATATACAGATGGCACATAAGCACAAAAAAGATGTGTAACATCAGTAGCCATGAAGGAAATACAAATTAAGATCATGATAAGATATTCAATACCCACCTCTTACAACAGCTAAAAATACAAAATAGTGACAACACCAAATGCTGACAAAAATGAGAGAAACTGAATCACTTATATACTGTTGGTAGGAATACAAATGGCACATTCTCTCTGTAAAACAGTTTGGCAGTTTCTTATAGAACTAGACACACAACTACCATATGATCCAGCAATTGAACACTTGGGCATTTATCCCAGAGAAATGAAAACTTATGCTCCCACAAAAACTCATACATGATTGTTTGTAGAAATTTATCAGGAACAGCCAAACACTGGAAACATCCCAGATGTCCTTCAACAATGAATGGTTCAACAAACTGTGGTATATCCATACCATAAAATATCGTTCAGCAATAAACAGGAATGAACTACCTGATTCATACAACAATCTCAAGTGAATTATGCTGTCAAAAAAACAATCCCGAATATAATTCTATTTATATAACATTGTACAGATGACAAAGCATAAAAATGGAGAAGAGGTAATCAGTTGCTAGAAGTTATGGAAAGGGGTGTAGAAGGGAGGCAAGGAAGTGGTGTGCCCATAAAAGGGCAAGAAAAGGGATCTTAGTGGTAATGAAATTGTTATGTATCTTGACAGTATTAATGTCAACTTCCTTTTTGTGGTATTGCACTATAGTTTTGCAATTTGTTACTACCAAGAGAAACTGAATAAATATTACACAGAATTTCTCAGCATTGTTTTTTATACCTGCATCTGAAACCATAATTACCTCAAAATCAAAAATGTGTGTTGTGTGTGTTTCTGTATGTGCATATACAACTATTTAAAAAGAACACACTGACCTGAAAAATATACAATATATTACTGTTAAGCACCTAAGTGTAGTACTTGATAAAAGTAAATGCTGCAATAAATATTTGTCAAATGAACAAAAGAAAATTATGTAAAATATACTATTTGCTCCCAAAATTATAAAAATTAAAAACTAAAACTCTAAGTGTTTATATAACTACATATGAGCATGGAGAAAAGCGTAAAAGAATGCAGGATGTTAAGAAAAATTACTTCATAGTAGAGCAAGGGTTGGAAAGAGGACAAGATGAAGAGAGATTATTAAATTTTTTCTTGGTAATCTTTAGAATTCTGCTTACAGTAAACACCCATGAAATTTGGGGATTTAGGGAAGAGACAATTATGAAAAGGTGGTTTTTTAAAATATTTTCAGATTTTTTGGAAAAAGTCAAACAATCCAAAACAATGAAAGTCAAAGAATATGAATGTATGAATATGACTGTTGGATGCTATTAGCACACTGATATTCAAATAATACAAAGTTTGCAAAATGAGGGAAATGCAGCTCTTACCTTCAGGGAAGTGGTGGTGAGACCCCAAAGTGAGAAGAATGCTGAGACTAAGTGATTACAGACTAAGCAGAAGAAGCAATCAGAACAAGGAAGATGACTGTGTGACAATAAATTCACCAGACTCAAGAGATAGTACATACTCAGGCTCCCTAGACTATCAGACAACTCTATGGTATTGCTCCCTCCACACAAAAAGGGAGAAAGATGGATTGGGAACACATACACAAAAGTGACTATCAAAATACAGAAAGTGGCACTGGCACTGTTCATGTTGCTGAGAAGACAGATTTGAGTGACATGAAAACTGAGACAAAACTGACATTTGCAATGAATCCTCAGCCCAGGTCAGTGACACACTTATAGTGTAGCAACTTCTACAGGGTGTTTTACATTGCTTTCAGTGCACAAGGGAAGGAAGAGAAGAAGGGATGCTGGCCAGGGAATTATGAAACATTGAGTGTGTCTTTAGGGAAGCTAAAGGGCACAGCTGCAGGCTTTTGGAGAAGGAGTTGTGTGACATAAAATTCACAATGCAACCACAGAGGAGGGGCAGATAAGTCCTAAATGTATTATGTACAGAAGCTATAATGAAGAGAAAGAAGGCACTGATTTGAGTGGATGCAAGATATTCAAGAAAATTTAGAGGTTAGGAGAAAAGCTATCTTATTCACCTACAGATTTTAGACAAAGCAAGTTTGGTGGTCCTTCATCCTGAATTGGTACATTGGTCTAGGGAAGGAAGGCGAAAGGCAGGCTAAGCATAAATTACCCATGATAAAAAGATGGAAGCCAACCTGATTTAGTTTTATGAAGCCAACGTAACTCTGATACTATATAGTCATGAAAAGGATCCACTTGGGACTCACACTGACCTGGATTCAAATCCAGACTCATTCAAAGTTTTGTGATCAGAAGTCAGCTATCCACATGTAAGTTATTTTATTTGTAAAATGGAAATAATGGTTGCACTTACCTCACAGGGACATTATATTGAATGAGGTGATACATGTAAGCACTTAGTCCAGTGCCTGATCACAGTAAGTGCCGGCAAGGCTGTAAAATAACTCTAAATGTCATACAGTGTTGTTGGGAATGAAAAATGGTATGACTACTTTGGAAAAGCATTTCTTAGCTTCTTATAAAGTTAAATATACACTTACCACATGATACACTGATACGATTCCTAGGTATTTACCCAAGAGAAACAAAAATATTTCTACACAAATATTTGTATGCCACTATTCACTATAGCTTTATTAACAATAGTTAAAAAATGAAGACAACCCAAATGTCAATCAAAAGAATAATGGATAAATAATTGTGGAATATTTGTGCAATGGAATTCTATTCACCTATAAAAAGGAATGAACTAATGATACCTTCAAGAAAATGGATGACTCTCAAAAACATGTTGAGCGAAAGAAGTCATATACAAAATAGTACATGATCTCATTTATATAAAATTCTAGAAAAAGTAAAAGTAAATTAAAAAAAACAGAAAGTATACTATTAGCTGCCTGAGGCTGGGGCTGGGGCTAGGGTTACAGGGAATTAACCACAAAGAATAACAAGGGAACATTTGGGGATGATAAAAATGTTTTATTTCTTGTTTGGGATGGTGCTTATATGAGTATATACATTTGTGTCTAAAATCAAATTATATACTTAATATGGGCGCATTTACCACAATAAATTGATTTTTAAAACTGTTAGCGACCTAGAATAAGTTTTCCAAAGAAGTACATTGTCATCACAGAGAAATCATTAAATTTTATTGAATAAAATAAAAGGGGGCTTGAATAAACAGTAAGATATAACAGGTTATGAATGGAAAGTTTCCATATTCAGGCGATAGCGATGCTCCTCAATTAATCTATAAGCTAGATTTACTCCCAACTAAGATCCCACAAGGTTTTTCATGGAAGTTAACAAAGTGATTCTAATAATCATGTAAGAGAATAAAGGCACAAATAAAGCCAAGATGTTTCTGGATACACACACAGAGAGAAGAATAAGAAAGTGATTTGCCTGACAGATATAAAGATAATTACAGTAATATTGGTGAGGAATTAGCATATAACATTAATGTAATAGAGAACACAGCCTAGATCAAATCTATTATATATAAGAACTTAGTGTGTAATAATTGTATATTATTGTAGAAAAATACTAGAACAACCAAGTTTCCTTTTAAGAAAAATAAAGAAATAAAACTAGACCCTGGTCTCATATCATACACACAAAAATAAATTTCAGATGGATTAAAAGAATTAAATGTAAAAAAAATGTCTAAACACACCATAAAATGTATAACCTTTACAATCTCAGGGTAGGAAAGGAATTATTCAATAATACACAAAAGTACATGGCCTAGAGGTGCTTTTTATTAAAATTCAAATTTTCTGTAAGGCAAGTGACACCATAAACAAAATTAAAAGATCATTAACAGACTGGAAGATTGTATTTCCAACATAAACAAAGGATTAGTATCTAGAATATACAGAAAAGGTGTACAAAAAATATAGAGGGGAGGGTAAGGCAACTGAACAGAAAAATGGGCAAAAGAAATGATCATACAATTAACAGAAGAGGAAATATAGACGACCAATAAATATATTTAAAATATAAACTAAAATAATGAGCTCATGTTTCTACTTAATCAGATTGACGAAAACATAAGAGTCTGATAATATAAAGTGCTGTCAAGGATGCTGAAACACAGGATCTCTCATAAACTGCTACTGGGAGTACAAATTGGAACAACTATTTTGAAGAACAATTTAACAATATCTGCTAAAAATATAAATGTGCATATCTAATAACCCAGAAATTCCACTTCTAGATGTTTGTTTAAGAGAAACTATTATCCATGTGGAAAAAAAGGCATGTACAAAAATATTAAATAGCAGTATACACAGCAAAATCTCCAGAA
Source organism: Panthera uncia (assembly GCF_023721935.1). Taxonomy (NCBI): domain Eukaryota; kingdom Metazoa; phylum Chordata; class Mammalia; order Carnivora; family Felidae; genus Panthera; species Panthera uncia. Next base: position 50,144,502 of record NC_064808.1, on the reverse strand, counting down.
ACAGTAAGTCTACCAGTAAAGAAAGAAAGAAATTTTGGCATAATCATATGCTATAAAACCATGTAGACATGTAAAGGGATGATAAAGCTCTGTAAACCTGCATAAACAGAACTCAAAACATAATTTCCTGTATACAGTAGGAAATAATTTATGTAAACATCTAAAAGCACCAACTAGCAAAAGCATTATAAAAACTGAATTCGAAAGATACACAAAATTCATGATAATTGTCTCTAAGGTGAGAATGAAACACTATAGGAGATAAAAGAGGCTTTATATGTAAATTTTATTACCTTTATTAAAAAGGAACTGAAAACAGGGGGGACAAAATGGTAGTTAATTATCAATTTTGAACGTCTTGATAATGTGTGCATTGGTTATTCTTTGTACTTTTATATATATTAACCACTTCTCAAGTAAAAGCATGACAAAAAAAACAATGAAGAATATTAAAAACAAGTTACGAGGCTGCTGCAATATTCTAAGGTTGTGGGGTGTACAATGGGACATACTCCAGTGGGGATGAAAGGAGGCAGATACACAAGCTCTTTAAGGAAGCGGGCCTCAGTGGCTGTGTGAATGTTATAAGAGAGGCTGTTTCCCCATTCATAATACTATGTTTGACACGTAATGAGTTCGTAATAATGTTTGCTGGATTCTGTGAATGACATTAGTACTTTCCTGGTTGTAAGAGTTTCAGCCATGCAATGTGAGCTTACAGGAAGGGAGGTAATGGTGGAAAAGATAAAGGTGCTACCTATTACCTCAGAAAAGAACTTCAGGGAATTAATTTCTCAAAAGGTGGGCCCAGTAAACATAGTTCAGAAATCCCCTTCTAAATGCTAGAGAGCCTTTAGAGAGAACTACTCGTCTTCTGTAAGAAAAGTCTTTGGAAGACCAACCCAGCACTGGTCTCCTTAGCCAATTATTGATCAGAGAGACTTAGAAAATGCCTCTTCCGTGCCTCACATTGAAGGGAAAGAATGATTGGACAAGTTAAGAGGGAGGTTTCAACACCACAACCCAATTTTTCTGTCTTACAGTGTTGTCTGGGAGACAAAGACAGGAACTGTGACCTCAGTATGCAAGAGAACACTAGAGTCAGTACTATCTATAGTCAAAGAGTCAATCCAAAGGACTGACCCCACTGCAGAGGAAGGGAAAATGGATAAGGACAGCAGACAATACTATAGGAGAATTGATAAAAATTAGATCTGACCTATTCCATACCCCTACCAGAAACTGACTTCTACTAGATCCTATTATGATAGGGAGAATAATTCCTCTCACAAATTTGTAACACTGGCGCCAGAATATCCACTATCCTTGGTATTGGGGGCTCCCAGTACCCCCAGAGCTTTATGGAATACTAAAGATGTTCTCATGGAAGGACTGGGTAGCCTCAGATCGGGGAGGGAAGTGAAGCTAGAAGACCTAGAAAACTGAGTGGTATGGTGGTTCCATGTCATCCACATCTCCATAGGATATGGAGTGCCACCTGATCTTACCTTGGGCTTATAGAGTCTCTCTACCCCACCAGAAACTGAGGGGAAGTGAAACGCCTGGGCTATTGGGGGCGCTACTGGTCACAGAAGGCTCTCATACTCGCCTGGGAATTGAGACTTGACCAATTAAGAGTTTGTCTTAATAGGTTTCTAGAAGAGGATTCAGTGTTGAGTGGCACCACTAGGACCCAAGATTTTCTGATCTGTAATCTACTTATAAATGGATAATCTACTGTTATATGTTGTTGTTCACTGGTCACTGTAAGCAGAAAATTGGAGCAGACTCATACGACACAAGCTGATCTCTGGAAACACTATTCTATAGCAGATGGTGGTAGTAGCTGCATTTGTCAAAGAAGTGAGAAATTCAGGGTCAATTCCCAGAGCCCTCTGATTCCTAGCCAATGAGCCCTCCTCCTCCTCCTCTCTACCTTCACCCCCTCTACAGGGCTGGCATCCACCCCTGGGGAGCAGGCTCTGACATATAGCCCCACAAAGTCACAGGTGTACTGTCAGATACCCTCCTCCAATGGCCAATGTCAGAGGGAAAGACCAGCTAGGTGATCCCCCAATCTGTTCAGAGAGCTTCTGTAATGTTGAACTGGGGCCTGGGAAACCAAAAAAGGAACTTTTCCACAGAAAAAGTCAATGATATCCCCCAATACAGCCTGGATTAATAGACAGTGGGCAACACAGAATATAGCAGATTTGCAGGAACTTAATGATTTCAATTTTGTTGGGCTTAAAGAATCTGTGATTTATCTTATGAACAATCTTTTGTACAGTTATGTCCAGGACAAGAATATGTCAGCCAAAAGTCCCATTAGTCTCTTGAGGCCAATGGATATAATGGCATTCAAGGGCTTTTTTTCTCCCAGTTGTCTCCTTCTCAGCTCTCCACCCACTGTCCCTACCTCCCAAGTGCTCCTCAAATCCCTCAGAAATCCTAGGACAACCTGAACTTCCCCTCCCAGGAACAGATCGTTTTGCCCCAGATATCCTAGAAAACTCTTATTCATGTGCTAAATCTCAGCAGAAATGTTTAAAGCAGTGGCTAAGAGCAAGAATGCTAGGGTCAGACCCAGTTGGTATCTAACTGCTATTTACTAACTGTGCGCCCTTGGGTAAGTTACTTATCTTTGTGCCTTAGTTCTTTGTCGGTAAAATGGAGGAATCTTTGTACCCCATTGCAAATACATGTTGTAGGAATAGGACTTAGAGCAGTGCCTGCACATAGGAAACTGCAGTCACTACTATAATTCAGAGAAGAGGGAAAGGCTCCTTTCCCTGTGCTCCCACCATATCTGATACTAACCTCAATGAATGCAATGACTAAAGTAGCCCTCCAACAACACTTTGCATCACTGAGTCCACTAGACAGTGAGCTCCTTGAGGGCAGCAGTGCCTTGTTATTGCCATTGTATCCTCACCATATGGTACCGGGCCAGGCACAAAAGAGATTCAATCAGATCTGCTATAAAGCTGGTTTTGAAGAGCAAATTTGTTCCAACCAATTGCTACATTAGGCAACTGAGTAAGTTGGAACTGAGTGAATTTCATATTTGTTTACTGTATGATTCCCTCTTCCAGAAACTAGGTGAATGCACAAAACTGCATTCAAAACTGCTGAACAAAGCAGCAAAGGAAAATCCAACATCCACACACCTAAAACACCTATCACCACTCAGGTTATGAACCACACTCATTCACATCTGGTGTTAGAACATTCCACCCAATTTCGGATTCAGTAGTCCCCTGCTATGTGCAGGTTATACGTTCCAACATCCCCAGTGGATGTCTGAAAATATGGATAGTACCAAACTACATACACAGGCATACCTCAGAGATACTGCCGATTTAGTTCCAGACCACCGCAGTTAATGCAAATATAGCAATAGAGTCAAATGAATTTTTGTTTCCTAGTGCATATAAAAGTTATGTTTACACAGTATTGTAGCCTAGTAAGTGTACAATAGCATTAGGTCTAAAAAAAAAAAATGCAGAGTACGTTAATTTAAAAACTTTATTGCTAAAAAGTGCTAACCATTATCCGAGCTTTCATTGAGTTGTAATCACTGACCACAGATCAACATAACAAATATAATAATAATGAAAAGGTTTGCAGGGTGCCCGGGGTGGCTCAGTCAGTTAAGTGTCTGACTTCAGCTCAGGTCATGATCTTGCAGTTCATGGGCTCGAGCCCCACCTTGGGCTCTGTGCTAACAGCGAAGGAGCCTGGAGCCTGCTTTGGATTCTGTGTCTCTCTCTCTCTCTCTCTCTCTCTCTCTCTCTCTGCCCCTCCCTTCCCCCCCTTTCAAAAATAAAAAATAAACATTAAAAAAAAAGTTTTTTAAATAATGAAAAAGTTTGAAATGCTGCAAAATTTACCAAAACGTGACAAGGACACAAAGTGAACAAGTGCTGTTGGAAAAATGGCGATAGACTTCCTAGAAGCAGGGTTGCCACAGACCTTCAATTTGTAAAAACCATGCTCTGTGAAGCGCAATCAAGCGGAGCACAATAAAACGAGGTATGCCTTGTACCGTGTTTTCCTATACATGCATTACCTATGCCAAAGTGTAATTTATAAATTAGGCATAGCAAGAGACTAGCCATAATAACTAATAGTTATAACAAAATACTGTAATAAAAGTTATGTGAATGTGGTCTCTCTCAAAATATCTTACTGTGTTGTACTCACCCTTCTTCCTGTGATGATGCATGAGAGGATAAAATGCGTGAGGACACAAAGTGAGGGGAATGACGCAGCATTGTGACGTGGCGTTAGGTTACAGATGACCTTCTGACGATTCGTCAGAAAGAGAATCATCTGCTTCCAGACCGCAGTTGATGGCAGCGGGCAATCAATTGAAACTGCAGCAGCGAAACCACAGATAAGAGGGACTCCCGTAGTCTCCCCTTCTACCGTTTCTCAGTTATTCACAAGCTGCTTCTAATGTTTCCACAAGGAAAACTCCTTGTCTTTTTCAAGGTAATGTGTCATAGTTACTGGTGTGTTTTTGTGCTTTCTAACCAGGTAACATATGTAGAACGGTGCCACCATTTTGATTAGGGTCCTATCCTTTTTTTAAATGTGTCACTGGTGATGTTTTGGAATGTTGTGCCCTACTGCCACCTTTCCCGCAAGTCCTGTTTTTTCTGCATTATTTTGTATAACGTGGTGATTTTTAGGCTCTGCCTCGTTAGAGCAGAGTCATACCCAGTGGACTCGGGGTTGATGGTATGTCTTTCTTTCTCATCTCCATAGATACCTAAGGCTCCTGAAACTGTAGGAGCCCATGTTGGTCAGCAAACAAATGCTGTTTGGGCCAGCAGTACTGTCACACAAATAAAAGCAATAAATATATATTCGTGGACAACGACATGCCAGGTACTGTGATGAGCAGTGGAGATACTGGCTAATAAGAAGCATTGCCTGTAACTCAGCCTAGTGGGAGAGAGAGAGAAGTAATTACAACAGAGGGGGACGCATGCTATTCAAGAATATAGCAAGGTCTTCTCCCCAGACTTCAGGGAGTCTGTTTCTTTCCTTGCTGCCCCCATCTCTGCCTCCTTGCTCTACTTCCTGAAGTTACCTGTCAGCACAGAGCAAGGAGGCAGCACAGGGAAGAGTTAATGTGGCACAGGTGGGAGGGGTAAGGGCCCTGAGGGAAGCCAGGGGAACAGCTTCATAAAGGGCCCCATAGGCACTGGTCAAGGTGAAGAGAAGCTGCCAACACCCAGTGCACAGGTTGTTTCTCCAGTCAAGTCTTCTGCTGGTGTTTTCCTCCTCATTCATTTATCCATTCCATGTTTATTAATCTTCAGTAAGCTAGAGTCTGCGTGGAATCAGTTCTACTCACCCTGCCTCCTCCAACGTCAGAGATGCTTCTTCCACGTATGGCTGCTACTCTGGGTTGAGTGCCATTTCCTCCCCCTCTGTCACCTCCACTCCCTCTGGCACCCCAGAAATAAGACTTTAGCGGGACCCCCTTCTGGATCATGAGGAAGGTAGGGAGTCAGAGAAGTTCCTTTTTTTTTGCTGCCATTTCTCTCTTTCTCTGTTCCTTCCTAGGCCCAACTTCAAACCTCCAGCTGGTGTTCAAGTTTACTACTTAAGTATCAAGTTAAAAATAATGTAAGCACCCCCAAAACCCACCAGATTTTCTCTGGTCACATCAGGCTTCCATTTCCACTCAGTCCCATCTTCCTCACCCTCCTATTTCTCCTTTTCTCTTTACTTTCTTCTCCAGGGCTGATGCCCAGAATGTTAAAGATGGACAACACTGCAACTACTGTGCCCACCCCCATTGTAGAGCTGAGGAAACTGAGGCCCAGAAACTCTGCCTAAGCGTATACAGTCAAGGACAGTGCAGCCTGGGGCCTGATACCCAACCAGCTCTGGCTTTCTCCCCATCATACAGAGACTGAGATGGACTCTACTTTGGATCCTAAGGAAGAAAATCTTTCATGTCAGCCACAGCTCTCAGCTGACCTCCAACTGTACCAGCCACTGCAGCAGTGAGGCCCTCCTTCCTCATGACCAGTGTCTCCCCTGGTCTCCCCCTATGACACTCATGGGCTTTCAGGCACAAAGGATTCTCCCATCCAAGCTAGTGTAGTGACCTTGATTATCTGTCAAAACCCCCAACCAAAGGTATAACCCTGTGGTCCCCCAACCCTGCACTACCCCTACACATACTCCATGGATGGGTCTCTGCCACTGTGATACCCCCCCAAAATCTCTCCCTTTATCCTTCCCCTTTCAGGGGTCATGCCCCCATGAACCCTAAAGCTTTGCCCCCTCCACAGGATGGCAGAAGGTCCACATTCCAACTCCACCTTCCCACGCCCAACCTTCTTCATGCTGACTGGCATTCCAGGGCTAGGGCCTGCCCAGGCTTGGCTGACACTGGTCTTCGGGCCCATGTATCTGTTGGCCCTGCTGGGCAATGGAGCACTGCTGACATTGGTGCAGATAGATTCCACACTGCAGCAGCCCATGTTTCTACTCCTGGCCGCACTGGCAGCCACAGACCTGGGCTTAGCTACATCTATAGCCCCAGGGTTGCTTGCTGTGCTGTGGCTTGGGCCCCGGCGTGTGCCATACAGTGCCTGCCTGGTCCAGATGTTCTTTGTTCATGCACTGACTGCTGTAGAATCTGGTGTACTGCTGGCCATGGCCTGTGATCGTGCCGTGGCAGTAGGGCGTCCACTGCACTACCCTCTCCTAGTCACCAAAGCCCGTGTAGGCTATGTAGTCCTGGCACTGGCACTGAAAGCTGTGGCTATTGTTGTGCCTTTCCCTCTGCTGGTGGCGAAATTTGAGCACTTCCAGGCCAAGACCATAGACCATGCCTACTGTGCACACATGGCGGTGGTAGAACTGGTGGTGGGCAACACACGGGCCAACAATTTGTATGGGCTGGCGCTTTCACTGGCTGTGTCTGGTATAGATATCCTGGGCATCACTGGCTCTTATGGGCTCATTGCTCATGCTGTGCTGCGGCTGCCTACCCAGGAGGCCCGTGCTAAGGCCTTTGGCACATGTAGTTCCCACATATGTGTCATTCTGGCCTTCTATGTACCTGGTCTCTTCTCCTACCTCACACATCGCTTTGGTCGTCACACTGTCCCAAAGCCCGTACACATCCTTCTCTCTAATATCTATTTGCTGCTGCCACCTGCCCTCAACCCACTCATCTACGGGGTCCGCACCAAGCAAATCAGGGACCGACTCCTAGAAATCTTCACATTCAGAAAAAGCCAGTTCTAATGGGCAAAAAAAAAAAAAAAAAAAACAATGGAGCCTGGTGGTGGAGGTGAAGGAATATTCAGAAGAGTCCAGGGCCTGGAGGTGTGGATTATGTCTTCTTTGTCCCACTGTCTACATATGACTGTGATAATCACTCAATAAATTATTTGCTGTGAAGCCTCTACAACACATATCCCTAGCATCTGCAGACTTTGGTCTATCCACATATCTTGCTTGGGAGGCAGGAGGCAGGGGGCTACATGTTACCATGCAGGAAAATAAAATCAGGAATTACCATGGCTCATAGTACACAAGATTTAACTTAAAGAAAACTTCCTTTCCCACCCCTTCCATTATTTTAACCTAAGTCTGCCCATGTCTCCACACAAAAGCTCCTCTATTGATTCTAGACCTGGGGACCTGGGAAGAGTGAAGCTGCCTCTGGAGGAAAGTGCTTGGGTAGTTTTCTGGGTTCAAAGCCCTCTTCATTCCTGGAACCAGATTCTGTCCTTAGGGAAGAAGTTACAGGCTTATTCCCCACATTCTGAGAATCTGGATAATGTGTCCAGATAGGGGTCCCAAAATTGGCCATTCCTAGTTCAGAGAATCCCCTTGGTCTCATGGGTTAGGGTCTATTTCCCCTACCTCCACTCTCCTGTCAATATCTCAAGAATTAATGGCTAGAACTCTCCCTTAGGAGCCAGAGGTCCAACTTAAAGAAATTTTGAGGGGCACCTGGGTAGCTCAGTTGGTTAAGCATCAGACTTCAGCTCAGGTCTTGATCCCACAGTTCGTGGGTTTGAGGCCCACATCAGGTTCTGTGCCTCCGTCTCTCTCTGTACCCCACCCCCCACTCATGCTCTCTCAAAAATAAACACTTAAAATTTTTTAAAGAAATTCTGATATCCCAGGAAATCATTGTAGCCACTTTACCTGCTTGCCTGAGGTCTAGTCACTGTGGTCTCTTACCAATTTGCTCTTCTCTGCATCCTCAGCCAAGAATGTTGAATTCCCAAATAAAATCTATATCAGCACCCCCATTTGGACTGGCCAACATCACTAGAAGCACAGGATGTTGGTATAGGAATATTTCACACTGCTGTGGCTACCAGAGAATAGAGATATTACACATGGTGTAACGGGATTGACCTTCAGCTAAGATTACAATGGAAGGGACATTGTGCAAAAGATCTTTCACACCAGCGTGGAGCCCAGAATGAATATAATCTCAGACAAAAAGCAGGAATTCACTTTTAGAAGGTCATGGAAAGCTGCAGGCTGCACAGGCAGACCCAAGCTCTTTGGGAAAACTATCATAACTGCAGGTATTGGAGTCAGCCATGAGGACCTGAAGCCAAGTGCAATGCTAACCACTCAGCACAAACAGCTGGACCAAGTACCACGGGAAAGCACACAGAACAGGCGGCTGCAAATCTGAAAAGGCAGGTGACATCTTCTCAGGGCCACATGGGGTCTCACCAGGTCCTCACTAACAAGGAGCTAAAGAGAAAGCCCAGAAGCTCTGCGTGATTTTCAGAGGTGTTGTCACATTGAGAAGATCGACAGTTTTCCTTTGTGGCCTCAGTCATTCTCAAGACTAATCTTTTTCATGAAGTTCTGAGTTGAAAAAATTCCTCAGGCAATGATTTTGTGGATAATTATGACAAAATTCTAATCCTGATCGGAAGTGAGTCATTAAGATGTCCATATCCTTCTCTTAGGGATTCCTCTTTGATAAATCTATCCTGACAAAATAATTAGAGATGTGAACAAAGATGTATGCAGTAAGATATTTATTACAACATTATTATAAAGAAATGTACGTGTGACAGTCTTGTCACACACACACACGCACACATTTTTTGCCTCTCCCCTCTGGTACATGAAAAAGGGAAATCCTACGCAGCCAATGTTCACAAGCAATGAATTCTGTCACCTTCCCACCACAGGAAACCTCTTGTCTAAGGCACCTTCTTTCTCTGGTTGTGCACAGTTCCCCAGCACAGCTGAGTCCAAGGTTGTGCATTGTTCATTGCAAGAACTTTCTTCAAGCCAAAAATCCACACCCTTGGACATTAGTATTTTGTCTGGATGGAGAGCACACACATACCTACCATGTGATGTGTTCAGAAGACTACCAGCAATCCCCTACTCCTCACAAAACCTGAGAGTAATTCTAAGCGCATAATCCCTTATCCACAATTCCAAAATAAAAATCTTTGAAGAAACAATGTTTTTTTCATAACTTTGGCCAAAAACCTGACCTGAAACATCACGATGGTATTTATAGTATTTATGTATTTCACTTGGTGTGAATATTCATACATTTAGCTGCAGAAATATTGATGTGTTTGATTATAGGGCACTGTCCTAAACCTCAGTGGAGTACTCCTTTATATACAATAAAGGCACTATATTCCCTTTCTAAAATCTGAAAAATTCTGAAGTCCAAAACACATCTGTCCCTGGAGGTTTCAAATAAGGGATTTGGGACTTGTACACTTATCCCTATAGCCTGAGAGAAGTTAGGGCTCTTTATCCCTCGGAAGTCTTCGCTATCAACACGATTCTATACTGCCCTGAAGCCTCTTGCAGAGAACCTCATGTTCCCTAAATAACCAGCCCCTCTCTTCGCATGCTGTCCGGTCCAGTCGCCACTCAGATACGTTGCAGATGATCTGTGTCCAGGGAAACCCCCAAATGTGCCACACTGGAGGCAACCCCATGAGCAGGCTATGGCCCGAACAGCCCAGTCCTGAGGCTCATCAACTCCATCCAGCACTCAGTTGTCATCTATTTTCCTTCAGTAACTTTCAGTCTCAGACACTGAGCCAAAGGGAAATACAGTCTCACTTAATGTCAGGGTAGGAAAGTGTGGAATGCAGGGAGCCTAAAGAATCATGATCATCAGCAAAACAGAAGATATGGGCTTCTGGCTGAGAGTTCATCTGTACCCAATTTCCCCTCTGAGCCCCCCTGATGAGAATCTGAAATTCTTATCACATTTCACCAACAGCCCATCATCCCTATCCCTACCCTCCACCCCCTTCTCATTCTGGAACCCCATCAGGATCTGGATACCCGTGTTTATCAGGAACTCCCGTCTCTGGACCTCTGCATCTCTGCCTCCCTGCACTGTCTGTATTGCCCCACATCTGTGTGCCTTGTCCTAGTGTATGTCTCTCTCCCCACTGCTGTCTACCTCACTCAGGATTCCCTTCTGGAGGGAACAGAGGTGCCAACTATGCTATACCAGATAATCCCTCCTGGTATAGGGCTAAGAGGGCACTAGAGGAAGAGATCTGGTTGTGCTTGTCCTGACAAGGAGCCTGGGGTTTCTGGTTTGGTCTCTGAAGCATTTCTCTCACCTTGCCCACTTCCTTTTCATTACACCACTTTGAACATCCACGGAGCAGGCGCCCTCCCACCACACACTCAAGAGCAGAAGGAACACAGCAGTTTCTCCCTTCACCAAAAAGGGACTACCATTTAAATTTTAACTTAAAAGCTGGAATCAGGCTGACTTAGGCTTGAATCCCAGATCCTCCATTAACTCAGTGTATCCCTTGCACTAATTTACTTAACCTCTCTGAGCCTTTTAATTCACTTGTAAAATGAGGAAATAATAGTACCTACTTCAAGAGGTTACTAAAAGGATTAACCAACATAACAGATTCAGCGTGTTTGGCATAGCTTCTAACATGGGATATTTGATATTAATTCCTCTCCTGGAGCGCAGTCCCATGCCCACAGCCAAACTTTTGTTTAAAGACGGAGCACCCATATATACCCTTAGCTCTAACCTACCCTGAGGCCAGTAACATCATGTAGGACCATGCCCTGTGCCTCATATTCATACCTCAGCCAGCTCAGACGATGACCGACTTTATGGGACAGCTCTACATGCTGGGCCAGCATAGGAAAGGATGCTCCCCAAACAGAAGTGGTCTTCCTAGGCATGCAGGAGACTCTCAAAAGGGACTCAAGAGAAGACTCTTTAGACAGATAAGAGGCAGAGTCAGAGAGTAGCTACTAGAAAGGCTCTCCAGAGTGGTTCTTCTCTGAGGAAAAAACACTCTTCTTCTCCAGCAAACACCAGGTTGAGATCTCTGGACAGAGACACAAGGGGAAATCACACATAGATTAGGGCTGCAGTAGGTAAGTGCCAAACAGACACAGATCTCCCTAGGACACGGAGTGGTGCATGAAGAAAAATTTCCTCAAATTTACCTGGGTAATTCTGGCTTCCTGAAAGTCCTCTCCAGTTACTAAGGCAACGTTGTCCCAATTAGATTCTTATCCTCCACATTGTCACCACTCAGCATGACACCCTCCTACACATACACCTGGTATTCATTGCAATTGTAACCCACTCATTAATAATGGGTTTCAACCCAGGCTGTACATCAGAATTGCCTGAGGAGCTTTTAGAAATCCTGATGCCCAGGCACACTCCAGACCAATTAAATTAGAATCTCAGGGGGTAGGATCCAGGCATCTATAGTTTTTAAAGCTCCTAGGTAATTCCAAAGTATGACCAAGGTTAAGAACTACTGCTTGGTTCTCAGTCTAAGTCCTGATCTATACTTCCAGTGTGTCCTTCAGGACCCCTATCCAACCTCATGAAGAAGTCACCTGCAGCTAATAAGGCAGCACAGCAAATTGATTCAATAAGGCTGCTGAAGGGGGAAGCCTGATTCTGCTTCCTTTAAGAACTCAGACCAAGAACTACACACACACACACACAAATGCACTCAAGCACCCCTGCATTTTCCTACCCTAAGGAGGAGAATGGATAAGTGACTCAAGGGTATGGACTCATGCTGTGCATATAGTGAGGCTAGGAAAGTGACTGCCCTCCCCTCACCCAAAGCCCCATTATCTAGTAGGACCTCTATGACCTCATGCTATAGTAGGTCAAAGCCTAAGGCCTGGGGCCTCACCTCTCTGGGCAGCTTGGGGTTCCTGCAGCAGCCACTGCCCTGCCTAACCTCTCCCATACCCCACCATGTTGGTTGGTACCCCCCACCTGCTGACACTGGATGAAGCCGATGCCACCTGGACCCTCATCAAGGATAAAGTAAGAGAGCTAAAGAGAAAGGAACAAAGTGTGACCTAGATGGGTCTGAGCAACTTATGCGTAGGAAGTGGTGGGTAGCTTGAAGATAATAATAATATTTACTCAGTGCTTACACGCTGGACACTGTACTAAGTGCTTTGTACACACTCCAATTTAATCACAACTGTAAAAAACAGCAAGAAGTTCCTTCAAAGGCAGTAAGAATTTCTGAGAACAGAGACAAGTGCTAAGTCAGGGTAGGAGTTATGAGGTCAGGAAGGCTTCCTGGAGAGAGTGACGTTCTAGCTAGGCAAGTCGGAATTATTCTCACATAGAGGAAAGAGGAATGTTTAATAAACACCTAAATGAATTAGTGAGCAGGTGGGTGGGTGGGTGAGCGAGTGAACAGTGTATAATTAAAAGTACAGCATATGCAAAAGCCAGGAGAGGATTTAAAAAAATTGCATATTTGTGAACTGCAAATAGTCTGTAGAGCAGAGTTCACATGAGTAGTGGTGAAAATGAGGTCAAAGAGGTACAGAGGCTGATCATGAAGGGCCTTGTAAGCATTCTAAAAAAGCTTGGACTTCTTCACAGATACCCCCTCCACCTTAACATCCACAAAATGGGAAATTTGGGTTTTGAGCCAAATATGGAGATTTTCAGGAGCAGGCAGATGTCAGCTCTGAGTTGCAAGTACCCCTGCCAAATCTAGATGGCCACAATTTCTGAACTTGGAGAATTTAGGGATCAGGTTCTGGTTACATAATCTGAAGGACAGTGAATTTAAAGCACTCATAGAAGGCAGCCCTTCTATCAAGTTTAAAACAACCATCTTAAAGTAGTGCCTACTAGACTCAAACAGCCTTAATAGATATAGCTCCCATTAGAAATGGAGCTCACCACAAAGGTCAGCTTCCCAGGGAAGCAGAAACAGGAGAGCCAAGGCCCTCACAAATATCAGAGTACCTAGCTTCAGCAGGTTGGTCCTGGACAAGATCAAGCATTTCATTACGATGAAAGTAAATGCAGTCATCAACCAGCAGACAGCTACATCTCTGAGCATCAGAAAAATTCCCTATTTAAATGGAAAATTGTCAGGAAAGGCAAAGTAGAGATACACAATAAATCACTGGTGATATGTGGCAAATTCAAGGAGCAGGACACCTCTGAGTAACCTGGTTTCCTCTCTCCAGAACTGATAGTTTATTGCGCACTTTGTAGAACATACAGCTAACCAAAATATGGCTTGAAGTCTCCTCATTCAGAATTCATACCAGCCGAGGTATACCCAGGAAGAAAGTTTTCCAACCTCACTTTCCCAGGCTGCCCCTGGGAGATCTAAATTTGCAGGCTTCTATGTTCCACAGAACTTTTACCCAGAAGTAAAGGTGCAGTGGGAACAGGTAGTGGTCTCACATGGTGACTCTACAAAGAACAGTCCCCCTAGCATAGAACTGAGTGCCCTATTTTCCCTATTTTAGGATAACCACTGGGGGCCTCAAGGGTAAGAAAAAGAGCCTATAAACCTCCCCACCATGGCAAATTCATGTCTATTCTGGGAAAAACCCTCCAGCTAAATCAGGGATTCACCTGATCAGAAACTTGGACCATAAGAATAGGTATTTTAAATGTCAAAATCCCACTAAAGAGGTACCTCCTGGAGACACTCCTATTTGTCTTATTTGTATAGGATCCTAGGGACCAAAGGAGCAGCTAGGGTAGGATTCTGAAGTTATATTTGGTCACTATGCTTTCTTTGTCATGGAGCAGAACATTCTAAACAAAAATGCCAACCCACCAATGCTCTGCTCTCACCCCTGGTAACCCAACTGGCCCTTCTCAGAGCTTCTCAGAGAACTGTTCTCCAGCCTGATGCCCCCACCAAAAATAAAGTATTTCAGTCCCAATGAAGCAAAGAAGAGGAATTATGGGAAATTCTTCCATGCAGATTAAGAAAAAGCACCATGATAAACACTAGTATTTCAAATGGAAAAAAAAGAAAAAAGCACCATGTATTTCCCTGGCCAGGTGACAAAGGACAGTACTCTTCAAGCTACTTCAGCTTGTCCATACTGCAGACACAACTAGATCAGTTAGCGACCCTCCCTCCTCTTATGCTATGGGGCAGCACTTCCAAAAACAGTTCTATGTAGCAAAAAACAGATTGACCACAAGGGATCATTGATGAACTCTACCAGAAGGCTGGCAAACTGGGCAAGTCCAGGGGACAGGCATGTGGGAATTGGGAGCTGAGGAAGGGCAGTAGAACATAGCAAAAATGCTATTCTGAAAACAGAACAGGTCTCAAACAGGAAAGGGATCCAAACAAGGAATTTTATGTACTGGCTAGCAGACCACAGAGCCAGAAGTCTGAGCTAGCAGTATCTTTGATGAGTTGAGATCACATCTAAGTACAAATACTAGAAAGGATCGTACAAGATTTTCCAGTCGGTCATGCAGTTAAACTTTCCAGAACTGGGTTAACCAAACCAAAAAAGGCCAAGACAAGAAGGACAAAACCTAGAGGAACTAGAATCCCTGAAAGCGTACTAGAAGAACCAGCATTTCAAAGATGAGGCCTCAAATCCCTAAAGGAACTCTGTCCTGCAGTTAGGACAGAAAATGTTTAAGAATGGTCATTCCAACCTATTTCTGTGTACCCATTTGTGGTGAATGACATCACCCACCCAATCAATCATCTAATAACTAATCCTTCAGGATTCCTTTTCTCACATTCCTTAAAGTGATCAAGTTCTACTAATTCCATAACCTAAATATCTTCCCCCATTATTTTAGTTGAAGGCCTCACCATGTTTTGCTTGCAGTATTACAATACTCTTAACTGATCTTTCTCTCCCCTTATTTTGTCTTCCTGCTCAAAATTAACTTTCTAAAGCGCCTTTCTGATCTTTCCCCTCTTGCCCAGAGCCCTTCAAGTGGTTTTCCATTGCCCTCAGGACCAAATTCCTGTCACATTGCATACAAACAAGATCTTTCAGTCTAGTTGCTGTGTGCTTGTCCCTCTTCATACCCTATGTTTAAGTGCAATGAAATTACGTGTTCCTGAAGGTGCCCCACCTAGTTAATAAATTCTGGTTTTTAAACTGGTTGTATCCTCTCCCTGGATTGACCATCCTCCTACCTAGCTGATTCCTTCAAAGCTCATGTATTACCACCTAGAAACCTTCTCTGATCCTCTTCTATCAAAGAAAAAAGCTGTTAAATCACTACCCATCTCCTCCACACCCGTGTTCTCTATTATCTTACTTAGCTGACTACTGTGTACATATTTGTCTCCTCCATCAGACCGGGCTATAATAGGATAAGGTCAAAATTTCATGCTTTTATGTATTCCCAATATCCAGCAGGGTCTGGCACATAGTATATTCAAGGTTTTGCTACAGGAGAGAACTAGGAAATAAGCAGGAACCCGTCTGAGCACATTGTAGAGATATAATTGCACAGGGAACAGCAGAAGGGTCAATCTAGAGTAGGCTACCAGGTAACTCCTGACCCTAACTCAGTCCCTGACCTATAAACTGGCCATCTGCAGGTTATCGAGGAGCGCTTTGGGCCCAACGTAGTGGCAGTACCTTTCCTGTCGGATGCAGCCTGCTATGACCTACTGGGTGTGCTAGTGAAGCAGTCCCGACCAGCCCACACTCGCCTGGCTTTACCAACTCGGCAGGGTCGGCGGGCACTACAACCAGTAGGGCCACTACCAAACCTCCTGGAGCAGGTAGGATCTGAGGGTGCCTTTGCCCACTGCACTCGGGAATACTCACCAAACGGCCGGGAAGAGATAGCCTATGAAGAAATGCGAATATTGGATGGGCAGCCCTGCAGGATCCGCCTGCACATGGGTGGTCTGCGCAAGAAGGTGGCCTTCCTGCTGCTGCCACCAGCTCAGGTGAGCCTACAGCAAAATCTTCCCTGGCTCCGAAGCACCCACAGCATCTATGTCATCTACCAGGTCTTCTCCTGTTCCTGGCTGCAGCTGGGGCTGTTGCCTACAGCCCAAGAGCCCCAGCTGCTCCGGTTACAACGGTCCCTGCCTGTTGCCTTCTCCTGCCTCAAGTTTTCACTGCAGCCCAAAGGAGTGCTGGGACCACAGAAGCCTCTGACCAAAGATACACTGCCCCATGGGGCCAACTGGGTCAGACCCAACCTTGGGATCATGCCACCTCTGGCCCCCATGTCAACCCCTACCGATACCGCTGAAGCTACTGATGTGCCCCCACCTGCCCCAGCCCCACCTACACCACCTCCTCAGGAAAGGCCAGAGGGCAGACCCACCAGATTCTCCTACAAGGGCCGAAACCCCTTCCGCAGGAGGCCCCAGATGCTGTCAGGTACTGCTAGGGGATATGAAGCTGAGACGGATGGGATCTGGTGGAGGGAGAGGGCATAGGGAATATAGGAATGTGTGCCCCAGGAATGTGTGGAGCACCCCTAATACCACACCAGATCCTGGTGAAGGGGATGGAGGGAGCCAGGGGTGGTGAGATGGAAGCATGGTCCTGGTGAGGGGGTGGGCACAGCAGAGGGCCAGAGGGAGGGACCAGGAAGGCAGAAAGACCAGGGCATGAGTCAAGCTGTGACTATCCCCAACCCTGGCAGAGAACTGGCTCTTCAGCCCCCGCAGCCCCGCACCAGGAGTCCAGGGTGGGGGCCCCGGGGACCCCGACCGGCACTCCATGTCCCTGCCCCTGCTGCAGGGTCTGTCCTCAGAATTCGACAGCGACGAATGAAGCTGAGGCGAGAGATTCAGGGGGCAAGGCCCCCAAGATCCGGCATAGGGATACTGGTCCCCAATAAACATCAGCTGCTGCTCCCCCAAACCATCCTGGGCCCATGCTGCTTCTTCTGTCTTGGGGCTGGAGAAGAGTCCCTACTTTTTTCCCCTAGGTTCCATGACCCCTCACCCTTTAACGGTGTAAGAAGCACCTTAAAACCTTAAAACCAATGTCCTCACAAGAGAGAAAATACCCCTGACCTCCTATTTATGTACAACCTTCCTGGGGCCCCAGCCCCAGAGAAAAAGGGTGGGAAAGAAGAATGAGCAGAGAATAGAGATTTCCCTTTTATACATATTGCAACAAGTTCTCCATAAAACATTCATCAGAAATAAATTAAAAAGTCCTCTTACCACTGCCTCCAAACATAAAAAGGAGCCTATACCCCGGCCCCAGCCCAGGCCACTGGAGGCCCTGATTGTCCATGGAAGAAAGTTAAGGATTGAGGGGCCCAAAGCCTGAGACAGGAGGACCAGATCCCTCCTCTGAAGTATCCAACAAGAAAGGCGAGGTGACAGCATGGGCCTGGGAAATGGCAGCCAACTCCTTGAGAAATTCAGGGAAAATGACTGCACAGTAGACAGCATTCTTGACTCGCAGAGCCTCACCTTGGCGCTCAGGGGCCCCACCCCGAGGGGGTAGAACCGGAGTTGAAGCCCCAGGGGAGCCCCCACCTAGGCCAAGTCCTGCGCCGTCTCTCCCAGGCTGAAGAACCAACTGTGCCGCCTGCCGGGCCCTGGTTGGACTGTGTGCATGCCGCAGGAGCAACTCCCCCAAGGATGGCCTCCGGCTCTTCACTGGAAATAAATGGGTATCAGGGATCGTGAAGGTGCTGGGGTAAGGCATGCTCTCTCGGTCTGAGAGATGCCCCCCTCCCTGGGTTCACAGTAATCTGGACTAGGACTCTAAAACCAAAATGCCGCCTGCCCAGCATTTTTCCCTCCATCCAGCCTCCCCACCAAGCCAACCATCACCCTTAGTCTTCTCGGTCAGTCAACACAACTGCTTCATTCCCAGCCAAGACCCCTTCTCCATGCCCTCTCACCCTGAGGGACTCTCTAACTGCTCCTCCCTTTCCAATTGCTATTCTACCATCACTAAGCTATATCTCCTCAGTCCATAACACAGGCTTACCTTATGCTCCTGAACTATCTATAACACAGGACCCACAGCCTCTACTCCTTCAACACCTACAGGGTGTATATCCAATCACAGTCCAGGGGCTTTACCACTTCCATCATACTCCACTATCCCTCCAGAATCTGATCTCCTGTGCCATCACTTCGCCAACCACCAGTCTCTCTCCTAGATCCACCAAAGCCTACTCCCACCTCATGTCAGTTTAGGCAACTTCACATGGCCAGACAAACTTCACCTCACTTTAGACTCAAAGGAACCATTTAAAACATTGCTGTCTCTCCTAATTTTCTTCCTAGATTCCTGTCTCTGGATCTTTGTCCCATCTCTAGGGCCTAGACTCTAGGGATCTAGTCTCTAGATCATGTTACAGTTTCCACTCTCTATCTCTAATACTGGCTACAGAGGTACGCTGTACAGGCCAACTAAATACGGCATTCAGAACCCTTCACAACCAGGCTCACATGCTCCCTCCAACCCCTTCTCCAAACTCTTTACACCCACTCTTGCTTTTGTGCCCACACAGATCTGCTCTTCCTGGAACCCTCCAGGCTTCTTTCATGCTTTTGTAGCCTTCTAGGCCTTAATTTTGCTCTCCCCTGTTTTCATCGTCCTTGGCCTAATCTTATTATCCCCACCCCTCTGAAAAACCTCTGATTTGCCCTCCACTGACTTCCCATTTCACTGCCTTTATCATACTGTACTGTAATAACTTGTTTCTAGTTTATATATAGGTCTTCTATCTCATACAGTAATCTGTGAGCTCAAGGGCTTAGACTCTTATTTATTCTACAGTGAACACAATACTAGCACTATGGAAATAAGACATATTCACATGAAGAAATCATGCTAAGGAACTTCAGCTGGGTCCTCACAGCTGAATAATAACCGTTCTGGTACTGTCTTCCCAACCCACATCTCTAATACCTCCATCTCACCCCTGCTCTCTTGCTCTTAGCATATTATTTTGCTTCCTACTTTGATTAGCAAATAAAAGACTTCAATTTCCTGACTTTTCCCTCCACACCTCACAACTCCATGGGTACATATCACTTCCTCCTTTGATCTATCCTCATTTGCCTCAAAAGGAGGAAAAAAAATCTTTTCCTGCCCAAAGTTATTCCTTTCCTGGTGCAACGGATCCCACTATTCCACCACCTTTGGGACCTTGCTTCCCCAGTTATGACATTTCTCTAGTCACTCTCCAGACTGACTGTCAGCTCTTTAAAAGCAGAGGTCTCATCTTATACCTCCCTGAGTAGCCTGTACCAAAGACAATGGCTAGTACATACAGCAAATGCTCAGACACTTGCGGATGGAAGATCTAGATTTAAAACTGCATGGTCACATTTAACTCTTCCTTCCTCCTTGTGCCTCACAACCATTCACCAAATTCTGCCAAGACTTCCTTTTCATTTCCACATTATCAAATTCTTCCTTCCTGTTCCCACTATTCTAATTCAAGCCTTGCAGGTCACAGATGCATTTCAGCAGAAGCCTCCTGACTCTATTTTCTCCTGGCTCCAATTCACTTAGCACATGAACTAATATGCTTATCTCTCCACTCTCATATCTAAGAACCTCCAGTGGGTTCTCACTGACCAAAAGATCACAACTTCTACCCAGTCCAACTCCTAATCTGAGAACCTAATCTGAACTCTGGCCATATCTTTCCAGCCTTATTGCCAACTGTTTCACCACCTTCCAAATCCCCTGTTCCAACAAAATAGTTCGTGTTGTTGCCTGGACAAAAGAAAAAAGCCATCCCACTCCTTTGGCTACCCAAGTCCTATCTATCTCTCAAGAACCATGTCAAATGCCATTCCTGTTCCCAAGCTGTAACAATACCTCAACCTAGAGACTACTCTGTCCCCTTGCCTGTCTTACTACTTCAGCAGTTTTTGCTAGTGCTGCTGATTTGGCTCTTAGAGGACACAACTGTATTTTATCCTGTAACCAGAAGCCACAGGACAAACATCAAGACTCAATTTTCTACAACTCCTCAGTTCATGGCACAAGGTTTCACCCTTAATAAGAGTTCAATTAACCTGGGCTAATTAGCTATCTAGGGAAGGTAGGAAGAGGACTGGAGTGGTGGGGTAGGCCTCACCTAGGGGATCGGAGCGGCGGGGGGTAGGTCCTGCTGCAGGGCCCTCGGCCCAGTCCAACTTGCCACGGGCAATGAGGTACTTCTTGGCTTTGGATAGCAGTGCTGGGAAGTCCTCCTGGGAGGCCGCAAAGCTCTCAATTTTATTCTTCACAGAACCCAGCACCTATGAAGCACAACTTCATGACATTTCTGTGTGGCTCTACACTGACGGTCCTTTCTAATCCCACTGGGCCTGTTCCCAGCCCCCCCAGGGTCACTCCAGCTGCGGGCCTGGCCCACCATGGAGCCTGGACGCACCCATGCATGCATGCATCGCACACCTGCAGCAGGGACTTGACACTGGGCTGGAAGACCATGTTGGTGTTGAGCAGGAAAGAGCGGAGCAGGGGCTGGGGGTGACAGGCCAGCTGGGCCACCAGCCCCGTCAGCAGGAAGTTGACATAGACGGAGTTCTGCAGCATGTTCTCGAGTTTGGCAAAGAGCACAGCCATGAAGGGGCCTGGGGAGGTTGGGCACAAGGATACAAGGCCTGAACACAATGCACATCACACGCATTCCTCCCAAAACCGAGAGACCCCCCGCCACTAGATGAAAATCATTTGTATGTCAGTGTCTGGGTTATATTTAAGTATCCTGTGATCACCTACTCTGGAAGAGATGAAATGGTAGATACCATGTGGACCCAAAAGTCCACATGCCAGCTTTACACTCAGGATGAAGAGCCAGATCATAGGCTCTGGAGTCAGACAGACCTGGTTTCAAATTCCAGCTTTATCCTTTACTAGTTAAGCTGCTGGATGAATCAAAATTCTCTAAGCATAGTGTCCTACTTAACAAAATAAAGTATACCCACCTCACAGGGTTATTAAAAGGATCAAAGAAATATTCCTATAAAGCAGTTAGCCCAAGATGTAGCAAATTATAAGTTTTCAGTAATAACTATACACTATATAATGTCTCTCAGTATTTTAAAAAGTTTCACCCAAGAGACATAACAGAAGAAAGAACAAGCAAGAAAGTGATTAGAACCAAAAGAAGAATCAGGTTACACACAAGACAGAGGATAACACTACACCTGGATCAGAAAGAAAGCAAGAATGAACTGTAACAAAGACAAAGGTAACTACGAAGGCCAACTTAAAAGACAGGGGAGAAATCTCTGGGAACCCCAAAGAAGAAATCAGCTCTGTTCAGGAACTGGGAACCAAGAAGGTAGAAGAGAATTTGTAGAAAAAAGTTTAGTTCAGAGCCAGAGAAAACTGACTCAGAACAGACTCTTTGCTGGGTGAGAGGATAACAGAAGGGATTAGAATGATCTACTGGGAAAACTGGCCTCAACTGAGCCAGATCACCAGCAGGAGGACTCTAGAGCCATCAGTCTGTCTGACCAGTGATCTGTAAGGGAAAGGGATTAAACCTAAGAACTGCACCATGAACTGAGACAGGAGAGCAACGAAGGGAAAGAGGCAATGAATTCCAAAAAAGATCCTAGAACATTTTCCACTCCAAATGCACGTGACTGGCCTTAGCTCCATACAACTCTAGCTTAACAGGGTCCTAAGACACCCCATAACTCTGTCCTTCTGTTTCTCTCATTTCCTGGGACTTTCTTACATGAGAAAATTCAAAAAGCTCAGAAGAGTTTACAAAGAAGAAAAGGGACACAGCTTCAATTAATGTTTCAAGAATGTGGTAAAACCTGCATACCACCTTCTAATGGTACTGAGCAGGAAGAAGCAAAGCTTAAATAAATGGAAACACATTTTCTGTAGTCTGCAAGACGGAGTTGTCGTGACTCTAGAGCAGAAGCCTTGATGCTATGCAAGCAGGATGGCAGCATATCCCAGGCCCAGTTAGGACATGTACTGCTCAAGGCACAATAACTTGACTACAAACAACCAGAAGATGGGGGTATACCTTGGTCAACTTATATCCGCCTTGCAGCCAAAAGATGACAATCCTTGTAAAAAGCTACCACGTGCTGAGTTCTCCCAAGGTACCAGCATCACAGTAAGTGGTTTACACGCGTCAATGATATGAAGGGACACTAACTCAAGGTGTGTCTAGACACTGCTTCTCAGAGGTGGTGTATTTTGTTTGTTTGTTTTCCCCCTAGAGTGAGGTGGGGAGTAAGGATAAGAACCAGATAAGAGCTGGGATGGTAAAGCTGGATCTCAAATAAAAACAAAGAGGAGTTAGCCCTGTCACTCAGGTCAGGTCTGACTCCAGGGTCTTTAGAAAGACCAAAAGAGCTCAGTTGGGGAGATCAGAGCTACACTTTTGTCATTTGCCCTCAAAGAGGCATTTCACTCTATCTGCTTCAGTCCTTACTACTAATGATGAGTCTGTAAGAAAGTCTTACTGGGTAATTATAGCAACCAACAAGGTACAAGGACAGAAAACAGGAAAAACCTGAAATTGAGTCCTTCTCTAAAGAGATAGGAGAAGAAAGGAGGCCAGGGCAGAGTAGGGGGAAGAACGCCAGAAGAGATGATCCTAGGTCACAGAAAAGTTGATAGGAGACCCAACACCCAGACAAATATACGGGTGGGAACAGCATGGAACAGCATAGCTTACAGATGCCTCACATACAGAACACCACATATGTCCTCCATATGTATTGTTCAGATATATTGCTGTGATTTACCAGGAAACACCAAACACATCCTGATCACAATCTCAGGAAATGGCCAGACTGGGGAAGAGGAGGAACATGCACATAGAACATACAAGGCTCAGACATAAATTAATACTCAAACCAGCACAAGCATGGAAGACACATAGACAGACACAGAGACCCAAGTATGACATGTATCTGGAAGGGATCCAAGCAAAATGGATGAGGAGCTAGGCAAGTACATGGAAATGACATGGACAAGAAGTCTCAGAAATCAGCACAAACATGTTGAATACATGCAAAGAGTACGCAAAGGGGAAGGCCTAGGCTAAGTAGCTTACCAGTGAAGGGCTGGCTTGGCAGCTGGTTGAGCGTCCGCAAAGGGCTGCTGAGGAAGGGGCCGGGGGGCTCAGGGGGACAGGTGAAGCTCTCATAGGCCTCCTCCTCCTCAAGAGGTAGTGGAGGCTCTAGCGGGGGTTCTGAGCCAGCCCCCCCATTGCTCAATGCCACCTCCAGTTCCCGGAGCTCCTGCCCAAAGCCCTCTAGTCCTGCCATGCCCTCGGAGGTGCTCTCTGGCAGTTCCCCAGCCCCCTCCTGAGGCACCCGACGAACCTTCTTGGCCCCCTCAGGCCATGGTCCTGGCAACCCATTGAGCTGGGGAGGGGGCAGGTGGCCAGGGCCCTCTCCTGTACCCCCAGAAAGCCCTCCACTCCCCAGCTCTTCCTCCTCCCCTTCCCCCACATTGTCCCTGTCCTCCTCAGGCAGTAGGCTGCGTTTCTTAGTCCGGGAGCCAACAGGACTAGGCTCAGGAGGGGGCCGCTCGCCATCATAGGGGGCAGACCAGGTACGGCAGGCTCGGACACACCGGTCCACACCACGGCGCGCCTCACGCAGATACTCCAGGTAATTGTCTTCCAGCTCACCAGGCTCCTCCACAGGGCTGGGCCGTCGGCTAGGGCTGGAGGCTGGGGATGCAGCAAGCCCTGGTGAGCGAGGGGCTGGAGCTGGGGATTCCGAGCCACCCAGACTCTGCTGTCGCAGGAAGAGGGCCAGACGAGATGGTGTGGAGGGCCGGGGCACTGTCACCACAGAAGAGGAGTCAACACTCGGGCTTCCAGGGCCTACAGAGGGAAAAAAAAAACATAAGAGGAATCAAAGAGACAGAGGGCCAGGAGGAGGAATAAGGCACCTAGGGAGACTAAGAGAGAAGGCAGTGAAACAGCAAAGAAGTGTGACCTATTTAGGCAGCTGATTCTCCACCCTCCAAATTAAGCTTTTCTGTATCCACCACACCCTCTCACCACCCCCAATACCAAAGAAACAATGGAAAATAGAAACAATACATGACTGGAATGAAGAAGAGGAACAGCTTTGCTCAGAAGCTAAATTTCTTTGGTGGATTTAAGGCATCAACCTCCCCAAAGATGAAAATGCCACTCATGGCCATCTCCCTCCCCACACCCAAACCCCACCTTCTTGCTAGGCTCCCCAGAACCCAGGCCATACCCGTTGTGTCCTCCCTTCTCCCTGCCTCTCTGCTAGGCCCACCTCGTGCCCATGAGGCATGCTCTGGACGGGGTGGGCTAGGGGCACGATGCCGACAACAGCGTGGGATAAGGGAGAGAAACTTGTCTGCAGCTCGTCCATATAGGTCCACATCACGTACAGCTGGCTTCTGGCTCAGCATCACATGGTTACACGGGACAAGATACCTGGGAAAGCAGAAAAAGGAGCACAGGATAGATCAGGAAGGAAGGACAGGGCTTGGGAGAACATCAGGCCAATGGAACTACATGGCCAAGACAGGCTCCAAGAACATCAGGCCAATAGAAACACATGGCTAAGCCAGGCCAATGGAACTACATGGCTAAGCCATGCTCCACATGAGCAACCCCAATACAACCCATCGCCCCAGCAATGCACAAGGCCTTGAGAGTTCAGGATCAGCCATCCCTCAGCCCTGCCCCCACAGGTACCTGAGAACCAGCTGCAGCAGGACATCCTCACAGCTGAGGTTCAGTAGGGTCCTGAAGAGACTCAGAGAGACCATGCAGAGCTGGGGGGGTGGGGGAGGAGGGAGGGAGTCACCATAAGAGCTCTCTACCCACCAAGGTGTTTACCAAATGGGAACCCCCCAACCCCAGGCCCAACCAACCACTCCTAGAGTAGCATGTGCATAGGGCCTGGCACATAATGATCATTTGCGTATTAAATAAATGATCACATGATCTTTGTAGGCAAGACCTCACTATTCACAGATAGGAATGAACCATGTGTCACGTTCTGTATTTCTACAGACCATACACATGTCAGCAGACTCTCTGGTTACATACCCCTGTCAGCAGAGATTCCAGTAGTACTTAATGGAATGAATACCCATGAAGAAAGACCCTAGGAAATACTGGGACTGAGTGAATGACTAACAGGAGACAACAACAATATGATAACTAAGTGAATGCCTGTCAGCAGAGACTGCGGCTGCACAGTAACTAAATGCCTACCAACAAGAAACCAGAGGGAACCTGGAAGAATCCCAGCTGGGAAGTGGGCGGGGCTGTGAACATGGAGTCTGAGTCACCTCTCCAACACTGATGTATCTCTAAGAAGGTAGAAGAAAGAAAAGCTCAAGCACAGCTGACAGGAAAAGGAAAAAATAGGTGGGTCCAGAATAGAGGAAACCATTTGTTTTAGAAAATAAGAAGGGTGGTTCTTCTCTGGCTAGGCGAAGAGAGTGGAAGACAACAGACACAAGTAAGCACTCTCTTACTCCTTTGAATCCCCACAGCACTTTCTCTCTACTTCCCTTATGGCAGGTATACCTAGAGCTCCCTGAAGACGACTATTGGGTCTTAGGCCAGGGCACACTGCACAGTCTAGATGCTCATCATTTACTAAATAAATGTGGGAAGATTAAAAGCCAACTGCAGCGGGAAAGAGATTAGATATCAGTTCACATATTTGGATATTTGCAAGGATGTTCAGATTTACCCTAAATAACCATTTTAACTAGCAATGAAAACATTCACACTCACTGAAAGGTTGTGAGGTAGGTAGAAAAATGGTCCCCCAAAGATGTCCAGGTCCTAATCTCCATAACCTGTAAGTATTTTACCCTACATGACAAAAGGTACTTTGCAGATATGATTATGGTTATGAAATTTGAGGTGGGGAGAGTAGCATGGATTATCCAGGAAGGCACAATCAAATCAGTTGAGTCCTTAAAAGCACAGGACCTTTTCCAGCTGGGTCAAAAAGATATCTGAAGCTTGAGAGGGACTTGATCCACCATTGATGGCTTTGAGGATGAAAGAAGGGGGCTACAAACCAAGGAATTTGGTTGGCCTCTAGAATCTGGGAATGGTCCTCAGCTGACAGCCAGCAAGAAAATGGGAATCTCAGTCCTAGAACTGCAATGAAATAAATTCTACCAGCAACCCTACTGAGCAAGGAAACAGATCCACTCCTAGAGACTCCAGAAAGGAACACAGCCCTGAAAACATTTTGATTTTAGCCTAGTGAGATCTGTGTCAGACGTATGACCTACAGAACTGTAAGATAATAAATTAGTGTGTTTTAAGACACTATGTTTGTGGTGATTTGTTATGACAGCAATGGGAAACTAAAACAGGCACAGAGACTGACTAGCCAGCATGATTCACTTGAAGCCACAAAAGACAAGCTTAAAGAAGTTCAAAGTCAGGGCAGCAGAATCAAGACTAAAAAAGGCCAAACAGTAGAAAGGAAAGCCCCGGCAACCTGAAATCAGAAACAATCTTGTCCTCCAAGAAGCAGGAAACAAGAAGAAATACCCCAAAAACATGAAGGCTCCTGAGACGAGAGGACCAAATGCAAGACTAATAAAATCAAATGCTGAAGACTAAAGACAATGAGAGAGAGTCAAAGAAGTGAGGATAAGATTAAGACAAAAGGAACATGGAGATAGCCCAACATAGGAAAAAAAAAAAAAAAATCAACCTCAAGAAGGAAATTAACTGTCTCAAAACACGAAGAGGACATTCCATCAGGCTGAATAGATAAAAGACCATGGTCTAACTTTAGCATAATGCGAAATTGGTATCTTTGTAAAATTAAAGCTTTGACATCTATTTGCTATTGATTTTAGACAATAATTCCTAATTAACCCAGGCACGTATCATAAGTACTTTTTGGAATACTGTAAAAATACACATGCCCTGTATATTATAATCCAAGAAATCTAAGGCAGGGACCCTAGAAACTGTTGTAGCTGTTGCCATTTTCAAATTCTAAAGTGTGCACCTGGTTCAGAAACACTGGTCTAATCAAAGTCAGTGTAGAATACTTCATCCATACCCTTAGTATTCAAAAACCTCACCTACACAAAACAGCTATCCCAAAACCTCACCTACCAAGAGGCCTACTACCAGGTATCTCAATGTATCTGAATGATTTTCAACAGTTTTCCAGAACCTTTAGTAATCTGAGAACTTCTATTTTAAATACAAGGACCTAGGGAACCTCAATTTGTTATAAGAAGGAAACAAAAAAATGGTTCCAGAGCTAAATAAATGGCATAAAGTTCATGACTAAATGAATGCTTTATTCCCCTAGAAAGACTCTGGGTCTTTATTATTGGAAACTACTTACTCCTCTTTCATACATATTTCTACTGATTAAAATCCAAACTGCTTACCATGGTCTACAAGGCCATGCATGACTGAATCTTACCTACCTCTCTACTTCCACCTCATTCCCTTCTCCCCCTTGCTCACTACACCTCCAGTCTTACTGGTCTTTTATTTCCTCAAATACACTCGCTCATCCCCATCTCATGTACTGTGCATGCTGCACCCTCTGCTCAGACTCTTCTTCCACTTGTTCTTCAATAGGTGAACTCCCTCATGACCTTTAGGTCTTAGCTCAATGTCACCTCCTCAGAAAGGTTTCTGACCACCCTATTATTTTCTAAATAGCTGTTTGGTTTTTTCATAACAGTGACCACAACTTGCAATTATTTTATTAATGGGTTTGTATAAAGGAAGGAAGCTCCATGATACCAGCAACTATGCCTACGTTGTTTACCACTTATCCTTAGTAGGAGAAAACAGTAAGTAAAACATTCAGTAAAAATGTTCAGGAGGAAGGAATGTTTAAGTAGGTAGGTGGGGAGATGGGTGCCCTAAGTTACAGCACTTCAAATGTGGCAAATCCAAAGGGGAAAAAAGCTAAGCATACCAGTAGCAGCTGGATCACCTATCAAAGCAAACACAAAACCTGGGGAAGTGATCTCAGTCACCCACAGCAGGCCACAGTACAATACACAGCTGAAGAGAACCCCAGGCCAATGCTACATCGCAAGTACAGCACAATGGCAAAACCCCTAGTCATGATGAGGAGCCAGTTATCCAGAAAAAGTAATGTGTTCTAGATTCATATATTACAAAAGCAAGGGAGCTACTCCCAAAGTGGTCAAAAGTTTAATACTGGAAAGTAAATGCCACCTAACTTTGAAGTGACTGCTGGAGACAAAGGCCAAAGAAGGGCAGGCACACCCTCCCAGAACAAAGTTCAGAGAGAGAAGAAGGCTCACCCAGGTAAGCCAGGACAGAGGTAGGGGCCATACCCGGGAGTTGCTGCCAATACGGGCAACGAGGGTGTCAAGGATGGTGTGGGTGTCATGCCGGTGTAACAGCAGGAATCGCAGGAAGGTACGGAGCAAAGCAGGCTCTGAGATACTCCGTAGGAAAAGCTCCAGATAGGCGGTACTGGCGATCATCTCCTCCACAGAGGTCTGGACGAAGGGGAGGGAAAGTTTGGAAAATTTAGGGCTTCCCTGAACATGTACTAAGTTATTTTCCCCGAGCTCTAAGTAGGAACCAGGAGAAGATAGGGAAAAGGGGAAGAGTACCCAGCCCACTGCTTCCCACATTGGTCCTGGCATTGGGGTCACCACCCCTCAGCCTTGCCACCCATAACTCTCACCTTATGCAGGGCAGGGCCCATGACAGGCACCAAGAACCCATTATGGATATAATCAACTAGCTGCTTCTGCACCAAAGGGTGAGCCACCTGTAGGGGTACAACAGAGAAGGAGGAAGAATGTGAGGTGGCCACTGTCTGGAAGGGAATAGAATGGTAAAAGCAGGCACCCCACCCCCAAGATGGCAGAACAGCAGAACTCCAGGGAATGTGCCCCCTTCCCACCCCATTTGCCCAGAATGACCAAGAACCAGTCCTCCTGGGAAGATGCAATCCCACCTGAATGACTGCATTGCAGAATTCTAGGGAACTCATGAAGAGCGCAAGGGCTGGCACTCCCAGCCAATCCTCCCGTCGCAGGCAGTGCCAATCATCCCCTGGAACCTCAATCTTGCGGGGCAGTGAGGAGTACAGGGCACTCAGCCCTGTGGCCAGCACCTGGGGGCCATCCCCAAGGACAGGTTACCAAAAGCTCAGACAATACATAAAAGGGAACCAGGGGAGCTATTAACCCAGAGTTTTGATGGGACAAGGGGAAAGAACTATTCCTCAAGCAGATATTTAGTTATCCAATGTGCCAGGACATCACCTGGGAACACTGGTCCATGAAGAGTTTTAGTATCTATGCTGTCCACCTAAGCCCATGTTTCATCCCCACCCCAACTCCAGGCACTGTTTTCAAACCCAGGGGGCTACCACCTAAAGGAAAAGTACCCAGTACATAGCCCCTCCACATCTTCTGGATAGCAAGGTGCTGTCTAGTGTCTATACACCATACCCTACCCCCCATCCCAGGAGGTGCTGACCGGGCAGAAGTAAGAGTGATCTGCAATGTAGCGGCCCACAGTGGGACTCCCGGCCGACAGAGCCATGAGCAGGAGTAGGGCATCACGGGCCTGCTGGCCCAGTGTGCCCTCCCGATGGACGAAGGGAACAAGGCGAGAAAAGAGGAGAAGGCGGGGGGCAGCTCCAGGCTCAGGAGGTGGCTGCAGGAAGAACTCGAGCAATGAAGGTTCCCGGGCCAGACACACACACAGCTGGCTGAGAAGTAGCACCAGGCCTTCATCCAGTGCTGGGCTACTGGGCACAGGACGGCCACAGGCATCCAGCAAGGTCAGCAGAGCCTCACGAACTGGACCATGTCGCAACAGTGGCTGGCGAGCTTCACTCACTAGCATCTCAAACAGCTTCAGTTGCTCAGCCCGCCGTTCCTCAACCCCATCCCCAAGCTCATCCCATTGAAGCTGCCAAACCAACACACGGGTTAGCAGGTCCTCACGCAAAGCGAACTCCAGCAAGGGCCCAGGGGTCGTGGGGGCTGAGGGGACCACACGATCTTCTACCAGCAGTGTCAACATCTGGTAAGTGTGGTTGCGCACAGCACTGAGATCATCTGCACCCCTAGGAGCTGCCCGAGGGCCTTGCCGCTCCAGGATTCGCACTACCTGGAGAAACAGAAGATAGAAGGAATCTAAGATGATATGATGACTAAATGGGATGGTGAGAGTGAACAGAAGGTTAGGAGAACTCAGGGAGCCAGT
>NC_064808.1:50113042-50114011 GCF_023721935.1 Panthera uncia | reverse complement strand
GTGTGTGTGTGTGTGTGTGTGTGTGTGTGTGTGAGCAGGGGCAGGGGCAGGGGAGGGGCAGAGAGAGAGGGAGAGACACAGAACTCAAAGTGGGCTCCAGGCTCTGTGCTATCAGCACAGAGCCCAACGTGGGGCTTGAACTCACGAACTGTGAGATCATGACCTGAGCTGAAGTCGGATGCTTAACTGACGGAGCCACCCAGGCACCCCTCAGTCTCAGCACTATTGACACTTTGGACAGGCTAATTCTTTGCTGTAGGGGGCTGTTCTGTGCATTTTAAAATGTTTAGCAGCATCCCTGACCTCTCTACCTACTACATGCCACTCGTGACACTCAAAAGTGTCTCCAGACTTTGCCAACTGTCCCCTGGGGGCAAAATCATGTCTAATTGAGAACCAAAGGTCTAGAGAAAGCACTGTGATTGACCTAGCTTGGATGTAATGCTTCGTCCTGGGCCGGTCAGTTGTGACCAGGGGAAATAGGGATCAGTAAATTAGAACATAACTCTAGCTGGATCTATGTGGCTGCCCCCTTAATGTCTCTATGTGGCTGGAAAATGCATCCACTCAACATCTACCACACTGCAGAGATTCCCTCTAGGGTTTGGCTTCTGTAGCTTTGTTCTTTGTAGATGGTGTTAAGCTCTTTAATTTGTTATTATACTAATGTTTTACTTTTGTCAATAGGTATTGAGATTTCTTGTCTTGTTTTGGAAGCTCTTCTTCATTTTCAGGCATTTCTATTATCCTTATGTTTTAGTATTCTGCCATCTTCAAAAAAGCTTTGACTTTTGTTTCATCTAGATCAGAGCTCCATTTTTCCTATTCAACTCCTTCTCATTAGTATAACCTGAAAAGTACTAGGCAAACATATGGGCCTTATTGTGTCTGTCCTCCAGGAAGAAAAAAAAAGGTGGGGGGTGGGGGGGGAGGAATGGTCATAACTAAATATCCTATACTTACTTGCTT
>NC_064808.1:49996980-50113032 GCF_023721935.1 Panthera uncia | reverse complement strand
CTCTCTCTCTCTCTCTCTCTCTCAAAAATAAATAAACATAAAAAAAATTTTTTTAATAAAATAAAAAAATAAAATGTAGCTGGGATCATACTGCATAAATGATTTGGTTTCCTCATACTTCAAACCATTGTATTTTGAAATTTTTCTCATATAATTAAAATGATTTTAAACCATAATTTTGATAGCTGCATGAAATTTCATTATTGTGAATGTTGTATTTTTCTTTGTGGTATTATCTCCTATTCTGATTACTTAATTCTTCATCATGGAATTTTCCTGGGCTATGCATAGTCCTATAGTTACAAGAGAAAAAGGAAAGAATAAAAGCCAAAATTTATATAAAGAAAAAAGCTACAGAATTCTTAACTCAAAATTTCTGCTCATACTTCTGCTGTGAAAGATATATACAGTTTGATTAAGAAATATTAAAAAAAATTGACAGTGATTATATGAAGTGACCAGGGCACCTGGGTTGAATGTCCAACTCTTGGTTTTGACTGAGGTCATAACCCCAAGGTCATAGGAATGAGTCCCACATCGGGTTCTTCACTAAGCATGAAACCTGCTTAAGATTCTCTCTCTCTCTCTCTCTCTCTCTCTCTCTCTTTCCCTTTGCCCCTCTCCCCCATCACTCACTCTCTCTAAAATAAAAAAAAAAAAAAAAGGAAAGATAGAGCTATTTTATTTATAGTCTAAGGACTTCTGAATTAAGTAGAATGGTAAAATTTTCCACTTTTTATTATCAAAATTCATACATATTCACAAGTGCAAATAATCGAAGAATCAAAAATGAAAAATACAAGTGTATATTTCCCCATCCCACTATCAAAAAGTAAATTGTTTTCTATGACATATATATTATACATATATATTTTTAATGGAATCACACAATTTATATTACTCTACATTTTCTAAGTTACCATTAATGATATCTTTTCACATATTTATTCTTTCTTTCTTATTACCTACGGTAGAACTCATAGAACAGTAACTGAATAATAATCATAGTGCACATCTTTGTGTAGATATGCAGAGGGTCCTTTCCATTAGTATGCACTATATAAGCAGTTCATCTGTCCACTGACCCAACAGGAGGCTGCTTTGGTGGTGGGAAGCAGTTTCCACACACTCCCTACAAATGTATCCCATGCCTGCCACAGTTTTCATCATGGACTCTGTTGAGTCTACATCATCGTTTAGGGATTAGGAATTTCCTATTACCAGATCTTGTTCTTGCATGATATTGCCAGGTGGTGCTATGATCTTTTAAGAGCTACCCTTAATGGATACTATTTGGGTTTTTTCCCTTCTGCTAATGTCTCTATCCTCTGATCTTCTTGCATATCCCTGGGCACATCAACTACTTGAGATCCACATAATGTTCTGCAAGTTTTAAAAACAAATTCCACCAAATCAAGGAAGTAATACTCCCTACTTTATGTAGAATGCCCCTATATGTCAACTTTAAAATAGAGAGGAATCTGGGGGTGTCTGTGAGACTCAGCTGGTTAAGCATTCGACTCTTGATTTTGGCTCAGGTCATGATCTCATGCTCATGAGATCGAGCCCTGCATCAGGCTGTGTGCTGAGCATGGAGCTGGCTTGCCATCTTGCCATTCTCTCTTGCCCTCTCTCTCTCCCTCTCTCTCCCTCTCTCTCTCTCTCTGCCCCTCCCCCACTCGAGTTTTTTTCCTCTCTCTCTCAAATAAATAAATAAACTTAAAAAAATAAATAAAATAGAGAATATCTGAAATAATGAAGAATCTTAACTTAGCAAAGGAAATTGGATAGAAGTCAAGGTTTTAAACATGAGGGGGGATAATAGTAGAGATATGTATAGTCTCCAAATTTACTGACCCTCTCTAAAGGAATGGCAAAGAAAAGACTGGAAACAAGCTAAACATTGAAATTATGAGTACTTATGTCTATGCTGATTGTAAATTGATGCTTTTGAACTCTGAATTATTTATTTGGAATGTCTATACGTAATCTCTCTGTCCATGGAGGAGAGTAACAGGAGTGGGGGACAGGAGAGGGTATTCTGACCTTGAAATTATGTGACATCATTTCCAAATACATTTGCTTAAATAGATGCCTTTTAAGCAAATGTTTAAAAATAGTTAATTGGGAACATTAAATTTCCATTCATAAATATGAGAAACTCCTTTCTGAAACTTATTTTTTGAAGAGCGTGTTTTGACCAGAATGAATGTGTGATTTATATATGTGAGAAGTTGAGAAATTATAAGTCTTATCAGTTCTACCTAAATGTGTGATTTGCCTGTCAAAACAGTTTTTAAAACTATTAGTTTTGTGTATTCCAGAATGATCTATAGTTCTCAAGTATACTGAAGTAAGTAAGGTGGAGTCCATTTAAGGAAAGTAAAATGTCATTATGAGTTAAATCATGTCTAAAGTCATGACTTTTCTTCAGAATGATTTTTTAATGATTTTTTTCTTTCAGGGATAAGTATGATCTTGATAGATTGAATTAAGCAACATACAGGGAGAAAAATACAGGTACTTAAAATGAAATATAGCCAGACAATTATCAAGACATTTCTCCCATATAGAGATTCTAGAGGGAGAAACAGGGTGGAGGGGGGTCTTTTGAACCACTTAACAATTCTACCTTGAGAGAGCTGCTTCAGAATCAAGAAGGGAAGGGAATCTATCACAACTCCTGCTTTAGTGAAATTCCTTTATGAAGTTTCTTAAGTTAACTTGCACAATTCCAATTTTAGTAACTTTTATCCTAAATGTTTTGTTTTAAACCCAAAGATATAGTGGTGAAAGCATATAACAGAACTAAAAGATGTATTATTCTTCAACTTGGGTATTTCTTTAATGGTGAAATAGATTATAAACCTTAACCCTTAAAGATGGCCACATGCTTCATCTCTGTCATAATTATGAAAATTATTATAGAAAATGCATTTGCAAGATATGAAAAGAACATATTTTAATCCATACAAAGAGTCAGTTATTATTTATGCCAAAACTGAAGTGCCTGAAATTTTTTATGACTGAAGTTTTCTAAATGTTCTCTATCTGCTTTTATATAAAAAATTATACAACATCTGGCTTGATATTTGGGAGAACTAAATGTAAATGATATCATGAAATAAAAAGTGAAATGTCCTTTGTGAATTGAGTTTGTGAAAATAAGGTGGACTTACAGATACTGTTCTACACAAACTTGCTTATTTAAGTTTTCAGAAATGTTAACTATTTCTCTAATAATTTTCAGTATGGATTTGATTGCATTTTAATGTTATATCAATTTAGTTGTAACTTGACATTCTTAACTGGTTTTGGAAATTTATGAAATCTATGAAATACAGTGAAATTAAATAAATATTTATGAAATATTTTCTGAGGTAGACATATATGTGTGTTTGTATATGTATTTGTGTGTGTATATATATGATATGTAAGTATATATGTGTGTATTCATACATATGTATATGGGTATACATGTGCGTGTATAGCTATAGAGAGGTCTCCAAAGGTTTTCCATGAAACTGAATCCAATGAAAGCAACTACTGAAATGTTTTAAAATCTCTATGTAGGTTGTGTGTGTAATACATGTATGAAAAATTATGCAGGTTCAAATTAGGACTCTAAGGAAAAATTAAGTCTATAATTTAATCCCCCAAAATTGTAAGGGCTAGGAAATTTTAGAGAAAACTCCATCAATAAGTTTTGTATGTATTATCTATTAATTATTAGTCTCCATTAATTATATGGGAATGCTGTATGAGAAATTAGTACTCCAACTTTTGGAGTAACTAGTAACTCTGGGCTTCATGTTCCCTAGCAATCCTCTGGATGAGGTTACAGTTTCCTTCAATTTTCAGGAGTATTTGTGTTATGTTCAGATGATTCTAACACCTTCTTTGGACTTATATTCTATAAAATCAATTTTTAAGTTTCCTAAACTGTCAGGGGGAAGGAAGTGGTACATACTTACTACACCAGGCCCCATATTTGCTCTACCTGTGTATTTTTCTCATCATCTTATCATCTTGGAAAAAATCTTAAAGCAGCAAAGAGGAACATAAATGCAAACTCTGCATCTTTAATGAAACTAGGAAATTTGTAAGAGCCACAAGATCTAGCAGCGAAGATCAGAGCAAGGATGATCCCAACCGCAAATCCCAGAAGATGAACATGTGCAGAACCAGCAGAACGTACTTCTCCAAGATGAATGGGCACATCCTGAAGTGCAGAATACACAAAATTTAGTTTATAGCAATGAGAATAGAGTCTGTAGGCTACTGGCCCAAGGAGCTTCCTTAAAGTAGTGGTTTCATTCTAATAGGAATAAAGCTTGCAGAGCTGAACATAGGCTGGTGGTTGAGGGCCTGAGGCAGCATGGATATGGCTACATGAATGAAGAAAGCATATAAAGGACACAAGTGTTGGCAACGATATGGAGAAAAAGGAATCCTAGTGCACTTTTAGTGGGAATGCAAACTGGTGCAGTCACTGTGGAAAACAGTATGGCAGTTCCTCAAAAAGTTAAAAAAAGAACTACTCTACCATCCAATAATCACACTACTTTGGTATTTACCCCAAAAATACAAAAACACTAAGGGGTACATGCACCCCTATATTTATAGCAGCATTATTTACAACAGCTAAGAATGGAAGCAACCCAAATGTCCCTCAGCTGATGAATGGAAAAAGAAGAGGTAGTGTGTGTGTATGTATGTATATATAATGTAATATTACTCAGCCAATAAAAAAGAATTAAATCTTGCCATTTGCAACATGGGTAGAACTAGAGAGTATAATGCTAAGTGAAATAAATCGGTCAGAGACAAATATCCTTTTTCCTTTTTTTTAATTTTATTTTGATAGAGACAGAGAGTGCAAGAAGGGGAGAGGCAGAGAGAGAGGGAGAGAGAGAGAGAGAGAGAGAGAGAATCCCAAGCAGGCTCCGTCTGTCGGTGGGAAACCCAGTGAAGGGCTCAAACTCATGAACCCAACCATGAGACCATGACCTGAGCTGAAATCAAGAGTCGGATGTTTATCTGACTGAACCAACCAGGAGCCCCAGAGAAAGACAAATACCATATGATTTCACTCATATGTGGAATTTAAGAAACAAAACAAACAAACAAAGGAAGCTAAAAAGAATAAAACTAAAAAACAAGACTTTTAACCATGGAGAACTTCGGTAATTATCAGAGAGGTTGGGAGAGGGGGCATGGGTGAAATAGGTGAGGGGGAATTAAGAGTGCACATATCATGATCACTGAGTAATGCATAGAATTGTTGAATCATTATATTGTACCCCTGAAAAGAAAACATTGGATGTTAATTATACTGGAATTAAAATTTAATAAGTAAAACAAATTCTCTCTTTAAAAACAAAAAAAGGACAAGGGGCAGCTGGCTCAGTTGGTGGAGCATGCAACTCTTGATTTTGGGGTTGGGAGTTCCAGCCCTACACTGAGTCTAGAGATTATTTAAAACAAATCTTTAAGAAAAAAAAACAAAAATAAAAATAAATAATGACATATAGTGAACCTACTGCATTTTTAATAAAAAAATAATTGAGGTTAATTGTCTTTTTAATGCTTATTTATTTGTTTTTGAGAGAGAGAGAGAGTGCAGGGGAGGGGCAGAGAGAGAGAGGGAGACAGAGAATCCAAAGCAGAGCCCGACAACCCTGAATGTCTCTGAACTCATCAGGAACTGTGGGGCTCGAACTCACAAACTGTGAGGTTATAACCTGAGCCAAAGTCAGATACTTAAGGATGCTTAACCCACTGAGTCACCCAGGCACCTCTGAGGGTAATTCTAAACAATAGCCAAAGAACATAAAAAAAGAGAAAGCTAGAATCAAACTAAGGGACTGAGTATGTGAGAATGAGTGTGAGAGGAAAAAAAAAAATTCCTGAAAACTCCAAGGAGAAAGAAGACAAAAGACCAAGGAAGCAAGACTGCCTTGTGGCTTCCATGGGCTCTAGGCACTTTTGCCCTCATGGACTCCTTCATCCATTAAAAAAATTATATTTTACAATTATGTTGGTATAAAGGTAAAGGCCAATACATTAACATTACATATTAAAACACTTTTTTACCTAAAAGTTCATTTTTTTTTCTTCTGATCATAAAAATTAACACTCTCACGGCCCAGAAAGGATTGTGGGCCTCAGCCATTGTCTCTACTATGCCTTAATTGACCCTGAGAGGAAACAACAGAGTTCCAAAGAACAATAAACAGGGCTCATCCATGAGCCAACTCCTCCAGGCAGGTTCTTGTTCATCCTTGTGTTCCCAGCACCTCACTGGAATAAATTTGCATATCCTCCAAATATTCAGTGAATGCCTACTCTGTGCCAGGTACTGCGCTAGATGCTGGAGATAACAACGAACAATAAGATGTTGCCCTTGCCTTCCATGTTGGTTCCAGTGTCAATGGAGCTATGTCTATTAGGAATCTTTCATTTGCAGGGGAAAACCAAATACACACACACACACACAAAGGCAAAACTGGGATTAAACAAAAAGTATGTTTATTAGCTCACATAAATGAAAATGTCTGTGGCAAGTGCTGAGTTCCTGCCTGACTAAATTTAGGGAACAAGTGAGCATAAGCAAACAACCACAAACATTAAGCTCTCACATGCCTGGCACCATCCTGAGCATTTTACATATATCCACTCACTTAACTCACAAACTCACAAACTCACAAAGTAGACAGTGCTATTAACTCCATTTTGCCCACAAGCAAAGTGTGATATTCAGTGTCTCTCCATTTCTCAGCTCTGCCTTCCTATGGCACAGGGTTTCTTCTCAAGTTTCCATAATGGTCCAAATTTATTAGTTATTTGTGAGAGAAAAGTTCACAAGAATTCTTAATAAAGAATCTATAGGACTTGGTGACTCATTGGATGTAAGGATTGGGGTGGGCTGGGTTGGGGGCAAAGGGTCAGGTCTTTGGTTCTAACACTTTCTAAAGTAAATGCAGAAGAGAATCTTGACTTCTGAGAAAAGATGAGCACAGTTTGAGATATGTTGCATTTAGTGTTTCCTATGAGATACTGAGATAAGTATACTTTTTTTTTTTTTTACTATATCTCAGGTCCTTCTAAAAAGTCACTTGAGAAACTTATATAATTAATTCAATAGGACAAAAAAGAAATAGAAATCAGGTTGGAGGGAAGATCATTTCTCCTCAGGAGAACCTCCTCTGTAATTACTACCACCCCTGCTAGGTTAGAGGCTGCATTTGTGTGCTCCCATAGCAACTTATACTTCTAGCATCATAGCATTTATTTAAAACTTTATTATAACTGCCAGTTCTATGAGCGCTCTATTACAGTTCTATTATATCCCGATCCACATACTATACCATCCATCTCCATCACCTAGCACAACAAATATAAAATGAATGAATGGGCAAGTAAAAAATCTTATTTAATCCTCATAGGAAAGCCGAAAAAAGGAAATTATCATTCACCAGCAATGAAGCTCCCATGTCTTTGACTATGAAAGCCATACTTTTTTCTATGCACCTTGGCACATCCCTATTCCAAATGGATATGGGGAAATGAAAACAATCCAAAAAAGAATGACCAAGATTGATAATAGATCACAACGAATGGCTGAATAAACCAGCAGTGTTTCACCCGAGGAAGATGATGTAAAGGATGTTTTAGATGAGTCAGTCCTGTGTGGCCCACTGAAGCTGGACTCCAAGGACACACACATCATAGAAATAAAGAAATTTTGTTTATTTGTTTGTGGCCAACTGCCACATATGAGAAATCATAAAGACAGATGTTGATCTCAGTATAAAGAAGTTTCCTATCAACCAAAGTTGCCCAAAAACACAGTTGCCTGAGAGGTAGTGAACTCCTTGTCACCCGCCTTTTTCAAGCACAGGCCAGCTAAGGATAGGTAAAAAAATGGTAGTGGATGTTGTGATGGAAATGCAGGTGGGTTGTATGGCTTTTGGATTCCCTTCAATGATAAGGTTATATGATTCAAGTCTCAATAAAGGAAAGTCAAAAGGATCTCCAGTACTTAACAGAGGAAGAAATTTCCTGCCAGGAATGTACATATCCTTATCCATGTAGGAGGAATATCACAGCAGAAAATGGTCATACCAGGTTTGATAATCCTATTGATTTTCTTCATCCCATTTCTACAATTCTATTTCCTTACACTTTAAGATCTTACTTTGGCTTCCCATGTTGCAGGATGGAAAAGGTTCTGACTAGCTAGTTAGACTATTCTACTTCACTTAGCAGTTGGATTTCTCACAAAAAGTAATGAATCCAGCACTCAAGGTAAACCAGTGTTTTCTAAGTTCAGTTATTGCAGATCAGTCTCTCTCAGCCTAATCACGTTGGAACACATAATAAATTGTGCTTCTCATCTGAAGAACTGAGAACCAAACTCTGAATTTTGGTAATCCACCAGTGTGCCTCCCCATTGCTTAAAGCAGCCACCTAAATGCCACATATGTTGGATGACAAGTTGGTACTCTGTGTCAGTCTCCACTCCCTTTAGTTTATATTAATAACAACAGCAATAGTGGTAATGATGAAGAACAAAATGTAACAAAGAGAACTATTAAGAAAATAAGTTAGTTTTGTTTTAACTGATTTTTATCACTTCTGCTGTAGAAGCACCAGGAAGGAATAAAAAGTAGCACACACACACATCCAAGTTAGCTGAGGCTTTAGGTTCCTAAGGTCAGAGTGCAGGCTCTCTGAGCCTTCATGTGCTTCCCCGTGAACTATCAAGACATTTTATGTAAGAAATGTGCAGCTGGGCTCTTGATTTGTCTACGAGTTGAAAGAGGGAAACTGGGTAGGTTTCCAAGGATTTGGAAAAAGAACAAGAATTTGTTTTTCCTTGGGGATAGAGAAATGAGCCTACTCAGACCAGCCCCTCTGTGATGGCAGAACCTTAAAAAGAGTGGCTGCCGGGAAGCTGATACAGTCTGCATACTAAGGCTTGGAAGCCTGCAGAACGAGTCCTGAATTTCTCCAAAGGAAATGGAGCTACAGCAGAGCCAGCCTCTATGGAAGGACCCCGGATTCTAGGTACAGAGCTGGACAGGAAACCTCTGGGTTGTTGACACAACAACCAGGACACTGGTACCCCAACAGCGGCATCGTGTGGCCATGAGAAGCAATAGCAGCAGAGGCATCCAAGGTCTGAGAGACGAGGAAATGGTGTGAACCTCCTGGTATAACTGTACAACCTAAGAAAGGAGAGGAGCCCTAAAGTGACTGATAATAGACTTCCCGCCAGTCATAGTCAGTGGGAGCTTAGACTCTTCTAACTGAATTCATCAGAAAAAAAGTTGTAAGTCACTAGTGAATTCTGCTCCCATTTTAAATCCCCAACTTCCTTGGGGCACCTGGGTAATTCAGTTGGTTAAACATCTGACTTCGGCTTAGGTCATGATCTCAAGGTTTGTGAGCTGGAGCCCCATGTCGGGCTGTGTTCTGACAGCTCAGAGCCTGGAGCCTGCTTCGGATTCTGTGTGTCCCTCTCTCTCTGCCCCTCCCCTGCTCTCTCTCTCTCTCAAAAATAAAAAAAAAATTTTTTTTTAAGATTTTTTTTTAAAATTTAAATCCCCGACTTCCTCATCTAAAGTACTCCCCTACCCCAGTCATTATCTGTATCCTTACTTCTTTCTTTCCTTCAGGGCCCATAACCAGAAAGACCTAGTACATACGTTTGCTTGTTTTTGTCTGTCTCATAGTATGCTTGTTTATTGCCTGTCTCCCCCTACACTCTCCACAAAGACAGGGATCCTGTCATTCTCATGTGCCACTGTATCCCCAGCTCTTAAAACAGGGTCTGGCAGAAATTCCAAGTTCAGTAAATATTTGTTGAATAACTGGGTGAACGAATTATACACCTAAAACAAACTCTCCTCCAGGCACTTGTGCTAGATACTTACGTAACTTAATCCTCACAACAGCCCAGTAGAGGCTATCATTTGCCCATTTAATAGATGAAGAGGGGCGCCTGGGTAGCTCAGTTGGTTGAGCATCTAACTTCAGCTCAGGTCATGATCTCACCGTTCGTGAGTTCGAGCCCCACATCGGGTTCTCTGCTGTCAGCAGTTTCCTTCATATCCTGACCCCGTCTCTCTCTGCCCCTTCCCTGCTCTCTCTCTCTCTCTCAAAAATAAATAAACTTAAAAAAAAAAAAAAAAAAGATGAAGGAACTAAGAAGCCAAACTATAACCACTGAGCTCTACTGCCACACACCATTCCTGTTTTCCATCTCGCTATTTACCTTTTCCAAGAATATGGCCTTAAACATCCCCCACTTATCCTCCTTCAGGTTAGGTTGCATCCCTTCCCTCTTTTGTCTCAAAATAACATAACAATCACTACACTTACATCATCATGTTTGCATCTCCCTAAAGTCTGAAGTCCCTAAAGGCCTCAGGGCCTACAAACACATTAGGTACTCAAAAATGTTTTCATATGACAATAACTGATTGAATGGGCTGACAACCATGCTCCTATCCCTAGCTAATCCCCTCACACTTCCCATTTCTTCTGTGATGCTCTTGCTGCATGAGGGCCTACTGTGGGCCAGGCATGGTATCTGGCATGGGGAATACAGAAATGAATAAAACAATCCCTACAGCAGAGGAGCCACAGTGTAGTGGGATGGGATGGGGAGAGTAACTGCAATCAATCACAATCCAGACAGCACTGCGGTGTAGAGGAGGTGCTTTGGGAGCAAGGAAGAGAAGCACCTGACCCTGAAACAGGGGTGCCTTGCTGAGTTTTGCAGAAGAGTTAGAGATGAGAATGAGAGCACACAGCTCAGTGTAATTCAATAGAATGAGGAGAAGCGACAAAAGATGAGGCTACAAAAATGGGCAGGAACCAGATCACAAAAAGTTGTATTAAAGATGCTGAAGGAATATTCAAGAACTCAGACTTTATTCTGAAGGTGATGAAGAGCCACTGAGGGTCTGAAGCAGGAGGATGATGGGATCAGATTGGCAGTTCAAATAATGGTCAGGTGAAAGATAAGGCCTAAAACAGAGCAGTGGCCATGGGTATTCAAAAAGTGGTCAGACTGCAGAGGTAACTGTTTCCATGGGGGAGAGGATTGAGAGAGAGAGGGAGTCCTCCAGGGAGGACTCCCAGGTTTCTGTGTGGATGGTGGTGACATTCATTGGTAAAGAAAACGCAAGAGGAGATGCCATTTTGAATGATACATACTAAGTGCTCAATAAATACTAAATTGAAATTGAACTTAATTAAAAGATAGATTGCTTCCTTTGGACACATTGACTTGAGGTACATTTCAACTGCGGCTCAGGACAGTGGTCTTGGAGTGTGTATGGCTGGTGGCAAAGGCCTGGGAGTCAGTCTGTTCACAGAGGACAACCCAGAATGAGAAGGCTGAGAATAGCAGAAAGCCCAACTTTTAAGAGA
Source organism: Panthera uncia (assembly GCF_023721935.1). Taxonomy (NCBI): domain Eukaryota; kingdom Metazoa; phylum Chordata; class Mammalia; order Carnivora; family Felidae; genus Panthera; species Panthera uncia. The sequence goes on along the minus strand of NC_064808.1, from coordinate 50,101,587 downwards.
TGGAAAAGGAAGAAGAAACTAAAAGGAAAACCACTTGTTGACATTTATTGAGCACCTACAGCAAGAGACTGTACTGGATGCCTCTCCACGAGTAAAGTGCTCAAGAAGCAAATGGCCAGCAGGTTTTTTCTATGTGCCCAAGACTCAGTGGGAACCTGAGAAATGATACAATGATCTGGTTGAAATTGAAGGCACATTCCAGGTTCTGACATTTGTCTTACTCCTCCAAGCCTTTTCCTCCCACCCCTTCACATGGAGTCTGGATTAGGTGACATTACTTTTATTGAAGGGGAGTGCAAGCAGGTGTGGGCAGCTGCTTCTCTTTTAGAGGATGCAGGCTAAACTGAAGGCACTGGGAAGGGAAGGCCAGAGCTGGGCTATGGGTGCAGGATTCACTCCTTATTTGGGCGTGAATGCTGCATTGGGAGAGGGAGATTTATTTGGGGACTAGGCATAGGCACAAGAGAAGCAGACAGCACCAGCCCTCAGGCTGCACTCTCTACTTGGAGCACCGCGGCTTCAGCAGCCCCAGATTTCCCGGGATCTTCCTCGGTGTCCTGTGGAGGTTCTGGCTCCAACTTGGGCTCCAGGGCAGGCCGGGCTTCTGGTTGGCCATCAGCCCTCCGACCAGGGCCTAGGCGAGGTGGCTTGACTGGCGTGGGCGTTGGTGCTGCGGGGCCTTTCCGACCAGAGAGGGCCCTTCGCAGGCTCTGTACCTTCTGCAACCCGCTGCGCCGAAGCCGCCGGGCCCTGGACTCCACAGGCTCCTCGTCTGAGCTCTCCTCAACTTCGGCCTCCGGCTGCTCTGGGCCAGGCTGGGGCTGGTCTGCCGGGCCTAAGGGCTCTGGCGCCTTCTGGAAGGCGCTGGCTGGGATTTCAGCCTCCTCCTGCATGTGATGAACACAGCTCTGACCTTGGCAGTCCCCAACCCCGCAGCAGCCTGAGCCTCACTCCTCAATTACACCGGGGAACCGCCCCACCCTTGGGGCGGGCCCAAGGGGCATAGAAAAGGCAGGCGTGGGAGAGCAGGGGGCAGGGGTGGAGAGGGGGGAGCTACTGGCAAACTGCAAAAGTTTGGAAATTAGGTGGGACCCGCTTAAGCAGGCTGGTGGTCGCAGGGGCAAGAATCGGAGGCAGGGAACGGTCGCAGGATGCACTTCCGCCACCGTTATTTCCATTCAGGGATGGGCTGGGACTTGGAGCAAATTCGGTGTACGTGGCCTGAGCTCGAGCTGGCCGACCCTGGTTGGCCAGGCTGCGTTCAGGCTCTGAGGGATGGGGCAGCGTGGTGGGAAGTGGGTGCGGCTCTGCAAGTCCGTTCCACCGGATGGGGTCAGGAATGCGGGTGTGGTAGGCGGCCGGGTAAGGGGGGTGGGGGGTGGGGTTGGCCCAGATGGTGGCCGGGAGGTGGGGGACGCCTGTGGTCACTGACCTTGAAGAGCAAGACGTGGAGCTTCCCGCGCGCCACCAGCAGCCCGTGGTTGGCCTCCAGCCGCTGCACCTGGGCGGCGCGGCGCACGGCGCGCTCCTGGGCGGCGTCCGCGTGCGAGCCCACGCGCTCCGCCTTGGCCAGCAGCTGTGCCAGCGTGTTGCTCGTGGTGTCGTGGCTGCGGCTCAGCGCCCCCAGGCCGCTCTGGATGCGGCGCACAGAGCCCGCCAGGCCTCCCTGCCTCCGAGCCAGGCCCCCCTGCCGCTCCCGCAGCGCCTCCAGCATGGTGGCCAGCTTCTCCAGCAGCGTCACCACCGTCACGGCGTGCACCGGGCCCCTCGCCGGCGCTGCGGGCACAGGCCCCGGCTCCAGCGCGCTCTCCCCCATGATCTCCGGCCTCCCTGCCTGCTCTCCCTGCGGCCGCTGGCTGCACTCTGGGCTGGGGCCTCCTTTCCCGGCTCCTCCCCAGCTCCAGCCGTGACTCAGGCAGGCGGAGCGGGCCGTCCCGGGAGGCGTGGGGTGGGGGTTGGGGGGGCAGGACGGGGAGGGGGGGCGCGGGATGGCGGCGGCGGGGTTCTTCGTAAGCGCTCCCCCTTCTGCTGCCCCGCCCCGGTAGCCCCCGCAGGGCAGCAGGTTGGCTTAGTATCCGCCCCCCTTCCCCAAATTTGCTCCCTGTAAGTTTGAGTTCCCCTCCTCGGGCCCAGTTCGCTGGTGTGTCTCTTTCTGGAATGTACTTTAACCACCGCAAAGGGTGAGCCATGGAAAATTTTGTTGTGCACATCGAGTGGGCAAAGAAACTAAGAGAGGCACAAGGATAACCTGAGGGGCTTCCACAGCCACCGCCTTCGGCCTCCCACGCTTCTGAGGATTGTATTTGTGCCCTCGGGCTGGGAGCGGTAGGCAGGGACACCCTGGGAAGCTAACCTACAGACTCAGACGCCAGACCGTTTAGGTTGGAGGCCTGGCTTTACGACCGCACAGGCTGCTCAAAGCGCACCAGCAGGCGGGGCATCCTCTGGTATTTTCCTAATAGTAGTCATCGCCAGGGTTTAGCCACAGGCCTCCTTTACTGCTTCTCTAGCTCTTACTGTTGGGTAGCATTACCCTGTTTTCTTTCTTCTAGTTCCCTTACCTCCCTTTCTTTGAGTTTCAAGGGTAAAGCCCCGGGACACCTAGCTCTTACACCCTAAGCTTGGAGGGCAGACAAGACACCTCTTCTTCCTCTGAAACCCTTAAAAGGGTTAGGGTAGGGGCTCCTGTGTGGCTCAGTCCCTTAAGCCACTGACACCTGATTTCTGCTCAGGCCATGATCTCACAGTTGGTGGGATCAAGCCCCTGTGGGTACGACTGTGCACTGACAGTACAGAGCCTGTTCAGGATTCTCTCTCTCTACTCCTCCCCTGCTCTTGCTCGCTCTCTCTCTCAAAATCAATACACATTAAAAAACAAAGGGTTAGGGGCGCCTGGGTGGCGCAGTCGGTTAAGCGTCCGACTTCAGCCAGGTCACGATCTTGCGGTCCGTGAGTTCGAGCCCCGCGTCAGGCTCTGGGCTGATGGCTCGGAGCCTGGAGCCTGTTTCCGATTCTGTGTCTCCCTCTCTCTCTGCCCCTCCCCCGTTCATGCTCTGTCTCTCTCTGTCCCAAAAATAAATAAAAAACGTTGAAAAAAAAAAAAAACAAAAACAAAGGGTTAGAGCAGGTGCTGGTATGTCTTTGTTTTCATGGAGGTTGGTTGTGGCTCCTGCCTGATTTTTTTTTTTTTTTTTTTTTACTTTTTCTAGAAATTGGTGAGAATATCTGCAGAGGGTGAAGAAGATTTGAAACTGCTGCTGTAGAGCAGGAGAGAGTGCACACAGAGGATCCACTTACTGTGGATTATGAATTGTTACTGTCATCTGTTTGGAAAATCCCGTCTTGTCTTTAACAGTACTTGGTAAACTGAGTGTAGGCTCAGGAATCCAAGCAATCCATTGATCCTGGGAAACTCTATTCCTCTCCTCACCCAATCTATGAGGGGTGCTTGATAACAATTGTGGAAGAAACTGTATTACTTAGCATCGTTACATGGAAAAAATCCATGGTCTGACACAGAAGTACTGCAAAGGATGGCATCTATTGCCAGATTTCTGGGGGGTGCTAAGCTGATGACTGACTTCTACAGATATGAGGTTATGGAGCCTGAGTCCTCTGCTTAGCACAGAGGAAATGGACTCCCTTGGGAGCCTGATGGGAATCACCATTTCTTCCATTAGACCTGTATTTGCTCAAAGAGACCCATCAGGATGTGCCAGATAAAACGCTTTCAAACTAAGGGAACAGAAAACCCAATTCAGTTCCTAAAAACAAGAAATCCAATCTAAACATAATTGAAAAACACTACCATAGAGTGATGATTAATTGTGGATCAGTCACAGTTTCAAATCTAGTTCTCTACAGATCTCTCAGTTGTTCCCCCCTACAAGTGTCAGCTTCATTCCCAAGCTAGGCACAAGGTGGCTACAGCAGTTTCAGGCCTCATATCTATGCACACCGTCAAGAGAAAAAAAGGGACCATCTTACAATTTAGGACATCTATTTCCCAGAAGCCACCCAGAATCTACTTGCCTTCCACTGGGTTACATGGCCATTTCAGAACCAAATTCTATAGCTAGGAAAGTATCATGCATTGGTAGGCTTTAGCCTGAATTCCTTCACCCATCAGTGATCAGAGAGCTGATAATTACCTTTTGACAAATTAGGCCCACTTCTTGAGCTTCCCTAGAAACATGGATGGTATGGGAAGAAAAGTGGATATCTGTTTTAAAAATCTCAGCACTGCCAGAATTAGTCAATCAAAATGCTACCAGAGGAAGCATATGAGAGAATCACCAGCCTTGAGCAATGCTAAGGGAGTCAAAAGCATTTGGAAGCAAGACTACATGGGTAGGTATTTTTCAAAGGCCTGCTAAATCCCTCTCTGGATATGTAGAACAAGGAGCTTAAAACTTAGGAATAAAGCCATTGATGATTCTACTGGTCTCTCTAAAACCTTAAGTATAAAAGTCATAGGAACTGGCTGGTGTTGAAAAATGGGAGCCCAAAAGGTAGGTTAAAAAAAAAAAAGAAAAAAACTTGGGGCAACCCAGAAGAATGCCGAGTCAACAAAGCCCAGATTGACAGAAATTACAGTATTACAATGTTGATCATGGAGTATCCAAGAAGAAGCCATATTGCAGTTTCCAATTAAGATGAGGGAAAAAGAAAACAAGAATGCAGAACGATACCCCCTAAGGCAGTATAACTTGATCTTAAAGATTTCTGGAGTGTGGCTGCTACCCACTCCCTCAAACTCCTTGGTGTAGGCATTAAAAGTAGAAACCCACTGGTTGTAGGTTTATTGTGTCCCCCACCCCTGCCAAAAAAATTGTATATATATATATATATATATATATATATATATATATATTCAAGTGCTAACCTTTGATGCCCGTGAATATGTTCTTATTTGGAAACAGGATCTTTGCAGATGTAATCAAGTTAAGATGAGATCATACTAGAGAAGCATGGGTCCTTAATCCAATATGACTGGTATCCTTATAAGAAGGGGACATAAGGCACACAGGGAGAACACCATCCAATGATGGAAGTGAGATTGGAATTATGCTGCCAGAAGCTAAGGAAGGCCTGAAATGACCAGAAGCTGAAAGAGGCATGGAAAGGTTCTTCCCTAGAAGTTTTGGAGGGAGCATGGCCCAGCAACACTCTGATTTCAGACTTCCAGCCTCCAAAACTGTGAGAGAATAAAGTTCTGTTGTTTTAGGCCACAGTCTGTGGTAATTTACCTTGGTAACCCTGGGAAACTAATGTATCTATTAATTAATCACCATAGTATCACAGTATTCCCTTACATAGGTTGCCCCCTCAATGGCCTTCTCCATTCTGTAGAAGTATGAAATTCTCTGTAGGAAAAGTTAATAGAACATGAAGACTCCCTTTAGGACATAGACCATTCAATTAACAGTTGCCCAGAAATAATGGATCTTGCAAAAATGAATGGAATGCTATGGTGGTGGAGCAAACACATGCTTTAAAAAACTAAAACAAAGGTATTGCCTACTCTACTTGTTAAGGGTTCCTTTTCTACACTGGTCCATCCCTGTCCTAGAATTTGTCATACCATGAGGAAGGATTTGGCTTTGTTAAAAAAAGAAAAAAAGCCACTACACCTTTCATCTGGGTTAAATCTGCCTGGAATATGTCTGCCTAACAAAGATCTGCTCAAGGATGGCCCTCTGTCTCTGCCAGTATCAAAAATAGTTGGAGGGGCACCTGGGTGGTTCAGTTGGTTAAGCATCCAACTTTGGCTCAGGTCATGATCTCACAGTTCATGAGTTCAAGCCCTGCATCAGGCTCTCTGCTGTCAGCATGGAGCCTGCTTCATTTTCTCTGTCCTCCTCTCCCTCTGCACCTCCCCTGTTCGTTCTCTCTCTCTCTCTCTCTCAAAAATAAATAAACATTAAACAAAAAGAATAGTTGGATGTTCCCTTTACTTTAAATCAGAGGAGGGCAAAGGAAACCACTAAAAGGGACAGACTAGGTTACAAATGCCTTAGGTGGTATCATTCTGCATCCTTGTTTCTCTCTTCTTTTCTCACTGGTCAGGTGATGTTGAAAAGATCCCATGAAACAAAAGTGGCAGAGGCACTGCAGTTCTTAATATTATACCTGAAGGGATGATTAGGTGCCATCAGGTCTCGGGACCCACTACAAGGAATCCAGAAGACAGGGATTAAGAAGTAGTGGTACTTAAGCCTATGACAGGTAGTGAAGCATTCCATTAATTTTTGCAAGATCCATTATATTTGGGCAACTGTTAATTTAATTGTCTATTTTCTACAAGGAGTCTTCAGGTTCCATTAACTTTGGGTTTTAGAGTCAGCATATGCTCCATCTTGGAATTCTTACTCCATATCTTGGGTTATCCAAAAGGACACATACTTTGGACAGGGTTCAGAGGAGCTTCAGTGACCAGCCCTGGCCAAGTTACAAGGCACAGTCTGGTCAGCTCTAGCCCTTGGGTCCCATAAGTTGGAAAGAATGATAAGACTTGAGGTCTATGTGATTTCTGCCTCTCTCATAAAATGTTTTGGGTAGGGGGGTGGGTAGGCAGACCCTAGCATGAAAAATATAGCAGAAATATTTAGGGTTTTAGGCTAAGACAATGTTTCCAGCCTCTGAGAATTATGCTGTTTTTGAAAAACAGTTGCTGGCTTACCACTAGAAGCTAGTGGAGAGATTCACCAGAGGTTGCTGAGTTATTTTGTAAACTGGAACTCTCTGTCTCACGTAGCAATACAGGCTGTCAGTCTTTGATTATTAAATGGGTGGGGGTGGGGGGTGGAATGTCCAAGAAAGGATGAGGAATGGCTATGTGAGTTAATTGACCTGGAACCTTACCTTCAGCTGCCCAAACAAACTGGGTATCCTCCAGGGACTTTACCCTTGAATCAAAAGTAACAGTGTACAACACAGGCAGAACCATGCATTTAACAGGGAATGAGCCTCAGTGGACAGGCACTACCTTCCACCTTTTGTCATAAACATCCTGTCTACGGAAGGGGTAAGGCCATTCCACACAATGAGGGAGCTCTGTGCCACTGGCAATTAAGAGAGCTAGAAGTTTGGGGCAACAGGAAGTTAAGAATCCAAATTGACTCCAGAAGTCAAAATCACCAACTGGATGGAAGATCCTAAAATGGTAAATTATGACCAAAAGGCTTGAGGATGCTTTTTATAAAATTCAGGCATACTATTAAATCAAACCACTATTTTTGTATCTCGTATTTTTAGTGAGTTGAATATTGTCCCAAAAAATATATGTCCAAGTTCTAACCCCTGATACCTGTGAATGTGACCTTATTTGGTAATAGAGTCTTTGCAGATGTAAAGATATTGAGATAGGATCATTCCAGTTTTAAAATGGGTCCTAGAGGTGCCTGGGTGGCTCAGTTGTTTAGGCATTTGCCTCTTGATTTTGGCTGAGGTCATGATCTCACAGGTTCTTGAGATCAAGCCCCATGTCAGGCTCTGTGCTGACAATGGAGCCCGCTTGGGATTCTCTCTCTCCCTCTCTCTGCTCCTCCCCCCCTCCAAATACATAAACATTTTTTTTTAATTTAAAATAAAATAAGTCCTAAATTCAATGAACAGTGCCCATGTAAGAAAAGGAGAAAACACAGAGACACAGAAAAAAAAAAAAAAAGAGATGATATACAGATTGAGACAGCAATTGGAGAGCAGCCACAAGACAAGGAACACCAAGGATCACCAGCAGCTGCCAGAAGCTAAGAGACAGGCATAGAATGGATTCTCCCTCAGAACCTCCGGCCATGTGTACCTCTATCAACACTGATTCCTACTTCCACCCTCTAGAACTGGGAGAGAATAAATATCTATTTTTTAAGCCACTAAATTTGTGGTAATTGGTTATGGCAGCCCTAGGAAACCATTACTCATATAGACACCTACCAAAAGGATTAGAGGAGGAAAAAACAATTTTTTTTTAACGTTTATTTATTTTTGAGACAGAGAGAGACAGAGCATGAACGGGGGAGGGTCAGAGAGAGGAAGACACAGAATCTGAAACAGGCTCCAGGCTCTGAGCTGTCAGCACAGAGCCCGACGCGGGGCTCGAACCCACGGACCGTGAGATCATGACCTGAGCCGAAGTCGGCCGCTTAACCGACTGAGCCACCCAGGTGCCCCGAAAAAACAATTTTAACAATGAAGTTAATCAATATGTCATGGATAGATGTTTCGGCCGAGGGACACTGGGCACATTAGAGCATCATGCACCTGAGATGAAACCGAGATTGGCAGGAGCCCAGTTTTAGAGTATGTAATTATTGCTATTGGAACCAACTATCAGCATGTGGGAATTGAGCTCTTCCTACAAAAATGTCCTAGGACCTTCCAAAAGGTCAAAAGCCTGGAAGCACTTACTGAATAGACTCTATTGAACCTCCTTCTGTAATCTGAGGAACTCAGTGGGCTCTAAGTTGGGGGGAGGCATTCTTGGGCAGATAACCACCATCAAAGCCACTGCAGCCCTCTGCCTTAAGCTAATATGGCATTTCTCAACTATAGCCTTTGACCCAGGACGAAATAATAATAAAGGAGAGGGCGGATCACTAGGAAATGGTGTGCCCTACCTCTCACAGGGCAGCCCTCTAGACTGAGAGATAGAATGGAGCACAGAAGACAGGCTTGACCACAGTGCCATGGGCAGCAATTCCAGACCAGTGGCGACAAACAGGAAACTGTACAAGCTAGAGTCCTGAAACCACATTCATCTTAGTACAAAGAGCCCCCTGTATATCTCAGGCTGGACCCAAGAAGTACCAGAAGTCATTATGTACTACCCAGTGTCTATCACAACTGAGAAATAATCGCACTCATAAGATTTTTTCTTTATGTTTATTTTTGAGAGAGAGAGAGAGAGCAGGGGAGGGGCAGAGAGAGAGGGAGGCTCTCCAAAGCAGGCTCCAGGCACTGAGCTACAGCACAGAGCCCGATGCGGGGCTCAAACTCATGAAGCAGGGCTCAAACTCATGAACCATGAGATCATGACCTGAGCTCAAGTCGAACACTTAACCAACTGAGCCACCCAGGTGCCCCTGGACTCATAAGATTTAGCACTACATTAGCTGGATGGTGTTTAGTTGTGAGATTTTGTTTGAAAAATAACTATCATTTGTCTGGTGTCTTAAAAAGACATAGCTGCTAATCAATTCAACTAGGGAAGTGGGAGAAGTGAACTTTATCCTACCAAAGAGCAGCTTTGGCTGTGCCGTCCCATCCTACTTTAAGGCATTTGGCATAGTTTAGCAATACTGCAAACACAAAGTACCCTACTGAATATTTCTTAGCCTGTGTGGATTCAGTGAATTTTAAAAGCAGAAGAGAAAACTCTCAGAACCAGACCATATGAATAATAATCCATTCACTAAACCAGCCAGGTATGGCAGTTGAGAGGCTCTAAAAAAAAGTAACAATGTTTTCATAGGTCTGCAAATTTACCCATTTAATCCAGGAGTGAGAATGGTCCCTGTGACAGATGGCATGATCCTTGAGGCTGGGATCCCAGCTTTGTGGTATCAAGTCCCAAATGTGATGGTATCACAGTAATCCACTGAATCTCATGGAGATAATATACTATACAAAATCAGTCTACTGCCCCAAGCTAGTCAATTTGTCTGTTTGTGGAAGCTGCAGATTAATTATGACTTCTCCTTATTGTGAAGAGTTAGATGAAAGACGTATTAATTGACACAGTCAGGACACAACATTTAAGACATCCTTGCTGTCATCAAGGTGCATCTAAGCCACACAATGAATGGGCCAGAGACCAATAAGCAAGGCACTCCTGCTCCATAGGAGTACACAGGGCTGCTTCAGGGCCTGGACCAAGGAAAGAGACTAAGGGGAAGAGGAGGAGCTGGTTTTAGAGGCATGAAATTCAGCCAAAAGTTAGTTTGCTTGGAAGTTCATTAGGTGGGGGAATATAGGAGGGGGGTGGAGCTGTCCTCCTGATGTGGGCTAGAGATTTATGTTAAAAAAGAGAGCGAGAAAGAAGGGAAGGAAGGAAAGAAGGAAGGGTATGGTAGTGGGCAAGAGGAAGGAAGGAAGGAAGGAAGGAAGGAAGGAAGGAAGGAAGGAAAAGGGAAAGATAGATATATACTGATCTATACTTCTGCAACTGGAAAATTTGTACAATATATGGAGGAAACCATATACTTATATGGCTCCAACTAGAATAGGAAAGTTTATAGAGATAGAAAACTACAATGTCTGGATGCTGCTTATACTTACAAATGTTGTAAAATTCCAGTGTAAATCCTCAAAGGAAGAATGGAAACTGCTCTTTGCAATTAAGCTAGGAGGTGAAGGATCCTCAGGAAGTCAGATTAGAGTGTTGCTTGGTAAAACCTAATACAAGCAGTGTGATCCAAAACCGATTTTCCTAAATCTGTCTAAGGATTTCTCTAACCAGCACTGTCCAGTTATGGTAGCTACTAGCCAAATGTGGCTGTTTAAATTTTAATTTTAACTACAATTAAAAATTAAAATTAGGGGAGCATCTGGGTGGCTCAGTCAGTTAGGCATCCGACTTCAGCTTGGGTCATGATCTCACAGTTTGTGGGTTCTAACCCCACATATGGCTCTGTGCTGACAGTTCAGAGCTTGGATCCTGCTTCGGATTCTGTGTCTCCCTCTTTCTGTCACTCCCCTGCTCCTGCTCTCTCTCTCTCTGTCTCTCCAAAATAAACAAACATTAAAAAATTTTTATAAAAATAATTAAAATTAAGTCCTCAGTCACACAACTCACATTTCAAGAGCTTAACAGCCACATGTGGCAAATGGCTACCCTATTGACCCACACACCTCTAGTTAATACTGCCCTTAGTTAATGAATTACTCTAGTTAATACTATGGGGTGAGCGAGCCACCCCAAATGTTACCAATAACAATCTCACAAGTTTCTCTGATAGATGAGACAAAGAAATCTTCCATTTTACCTGAAAGCCACATCTTGACAAGAAATGATCAGTATGAATAAAATCACAAAGCAATTAATGGAGAAGTGATTTCTTCCATCAGAATTTGAGACCATTTAAAATTGGTAGGTAAGAATACAGGAGAGCAGTTTCTGAAATTCTTCAGGACCTCGATCAGCACTCTCAATATATACCTTCTGACATGGTTTACCTTGATTGTGGGAATATTACTATTGTTGATTTTATCCTTTGGGGGGAAGTGTTGTAAGAACCTTCTGCTGAAGTTGCTATAATGAAAACAATCTAGGATGTTCACTGCAAGCCTGCCTCACCCTGGAAAGGGATGTGAGGGTTATGAGAAGGATGAGTATGTTTAGATTGGAGCATACAGTTTTGAATAAAAAAGTAAATGTAATCTTACATCTATCCACAACTGGTTACCACACATATTTTAGTTCTTAGTTTTAATAACAAGTATTAAGCACAAAAGAACCTAGAACGTGAAAGTGCCCGATACAAACTTGTTGATTGAAAAAAACAACAACACAAAGTTTGCTTTGCTAAAGGTAGAGCACCAGCAAGCAGTAGATCACGCTTGCAATGACAGTCTTTAGGAATAAATATGTTAGTAAGAATTAAGCCCCTGCTTTTGATAGGCAACCCTGGGAGAGAGAGACCAGTGAGAAGCAGTGACAGAGGTCTGGGAAACACCATAGGCAGACTGAGTTCGGTCACAGGTCAGGACTACAATGGTTGGAGTAGTGAACCCTGCTGGTGTCACTGATGCTCCTTGGCTTTCTCTGAAGCAGCACACCAGTCCAAGAGGAGTCACCATCACATTCATTGTCAGACGTGCCCACACTGAAGGAGAGCCTGTCAACTACGGTGATATTCTGGCAACAAAACTTGAGAAAGGGGGGAGCCTGGGTGGCTCAGTCAATTAAGCATCTGACTTCGCCTCAGGTCATGATCTCAAGGGTTCGTGAGTTTGAGCCCTGTGTAGGGCTCTGTGCTGACAGTTCAGAGCCTGGAACCTGCTGTAGATTCTGTGTCTCCCTCTCTCTCTGACCCTCCCCCGCTCACTCTCTGTCTTTCAAAAATGAATAAACGTTAAAAAAATTTTTTTCAAGTTGAGAAAGTATAGAAAGGAATGCACTACTTTGCTTTGTGTCTATTTCCTCCTCTGTAAATAACCCTATGCTTAGGCTCCTCATGGGCCTTGGATTGTTCCATCTACACACCTGAGTGAAGGGGAGGAAAAAAGAAGGTTTTTTCTATGGCTGAACTTTTTAAGCTTCCCCATGATCCCAGGCTAGATCTAGGACCTAAGCCTCCAGAAGATGCCTCAAGAGGCCAACACATAGTGTATTGGTTGAAACTGAAAGCGATAACCAGAGGGGAACCTTCCACTTACCCACGTAGTGCACAAACTTTGCAGGACCTGGATCTTGGGGAGGAGGCTTGCAGAAAGACCTCCTGACACCTCTCTCTGTCTCTCTCTGTCTCTCTCTCTCTGTCTCTCTCTCTCTCTGTCTCTCTCGAAAAGTGGTCTGCACTACAGTGTCCTTGACTGAAGCTTGTGATCGCCAAGTCAGGGACTCCCTCTCATACCCTTTCAGTCAGTCAGGGACCATTAGAATGAGAGGGCAAAAGAAACTGGGAAGATTTGAAGTGTCAAATATTGTGAGGAAGAGGGAAAGAAAGACAGAGAAAGGGAAGTTGGTTAAGACTGGAGTTAAACAGCTCAGAAAACAGATTGAGTTAAACATACAAAATAAAAATAAGCTCAATTTACATTCAAATAAAATCCCATCCCAGTTGGATGAGAAAATGATGGTTGAGTTTTAGAAGTAAACCTGGTCTTTATTTTGTCTGTTCTCTATAATGAATCTCATGTTACCTAGGCTTTTAACCAGTAGGGTTTCCTTATGAGGTGAACTGACCCAAACCTTCATTCCAGAAGAGTCTGAACCCTTGGTGAATTCGCCTAGAATTGTGCTAATATGTTAAAGGTTAACTTTACTACCAGACATGGCAGAATAAGAAATCATGCCAAGGGTTCCTCACATATTTCTCCAGGCCTCTATTATATTGGATTCTACTCAGGCATTACTTTTTTGCAATAAGCAGAAGCCCACTCAAGCTGGCTACACTTCACCAAACTGCTCTTCCCAGGATAAAAGAATCTTTACCGCTTGGCACCATGCAGCAATGCTGGAGATGGTATCCACATCTTTTGAGGCTCTATTGCTTGTAAACATGCTTGCCAGAACCCCTTTCACTTCTAGACAAGGATCAGTTGGTTGCAAGGAACAGAAACTATCTTGGTTAATTTAAGAGAAGGTGGGTTTATTGTAAAAGAATTGGCAGCTACCCCAGCTCCCAACGCAGACTATTGAAACAATTTATTGAGTCTGGAGGCTTTCCTGAATTAACAAAAGGGAGGAGCCATTAAAGGATAATATAGCTTATTTATTCTTTCAATAGCTTCCCAGGCAGAGCAGGAAAGAAACCAGACCTCTTTTCTGAACAATAATGGGGCCCACTAACTCTGGGAAAAAGGCGAGATGTCCTTCTAATTGAGGAAATATATCCTTTTTCAATATGAGTCTAGATAGTACTCTCTAAAAATTAATGTCTGTTCCTGGGAGCAGTGGATGAGCTAATATAACAATTCTATCCATCAAATGAACTGACATGATTCCTGCTCACACATGTAGGAATATGGAAAAGGAAATCTGGCCAGAAAAATCTAAATCCACAACTAAGTACAGATCCAGAACCTCTTCCTCTTCTTCCTTCCTCCCACCCCCGCCCACCCCCCACACACACACACAATTCTTCAAGACTTGAGTGACAACAGTCACCATGTTTAACTAGCTTAACGTCCTGGGGGCTCATCTCAAATTGACACACAGAGACTGGGGCTTTGGGGTACGGTGAGGATGGTGAATTTGAAGAGAGAAGACCCAAGAAGTGAGATCCCTTCCTATATGATAGGTGAGGAAACCGGTGGGGTTTCAAATGGAACAAATTTTAAAAGGAGGCCCATAAGAAGGAAAAGTTATACAGCTGAAATCCAAGGAGCCTGAATGATCTAGAGCTGTACATACCACCCCTTTGAGAACTAAAGGAAAACTCTCAAAAAAAAATTTAGGAGCACTTTATCCTTCCCCTCTCTGACAGTGAATCTCCCTTCTGAATGGCTTCAACTCTTCCATGAAGACACCTGCATATAACCATTAAGGCTGTTGGTAATTTGAGAGAGACTAGAGGGAGAGACCTGTGAGGGGAGGGAAGATCTGCCCCAAACACCTCCTCCTTTGATGTACTGGAGATCTCAAGGTGTCTGTGAGGAGGAGCTCCTGGTGGTGACAGGCTACGCTGAGGGCAGGGGGAAATAACCACAACGACAGATAGCCTAGCAGAGAGGATAAATTTGAAGGGCAATATGACCAAAGCTTTGAGGTCTTCATATTGATCAGAGGACACTGCCCTTTAAAAGAGGAAGTGAGGGAGGCTTCCCTTCCAAGTGACCCGATGGCATCCAATTACAATTAGTTCTAAATCTCAGTTTCAAGCCCAAAGTTCTATACACTCTGATCCACTTCTACTACATCCACACACACTCAGAGCTCCCACACTCCCTCATGCTGCCTTGATTCTTCCACATGAATCCAGGCATCAAGCACAGCCCCTTCATCAATTTTCACTAAGAACATTGAAAATTTCCTATTTGAAGAGATAAGAACTCTAGAACTTTGGAAGGGTGGAAATGGGAAGTGTCACATCAGTGTCACAGACTCTACCCTCCACACTCTTACTCTCTTTCTTCCCTCTCTCTCCAGAGTAAGCAAATGCTTTTCCTTACTCCAGCAGATGTTTTGTCCATACTCGGACTCCTTGGCTTCTCACCTTCTACCTCAAGTGAGCCTGTCATGAAATTCTTCCAGAAAACTATGGTGATGTCTCTTCAGCAAGTACAATGAGTATAATTCCTCCATCTCATCAACTTAGGGTGAAGTGACCACCTCACAGACTCTAAGACCAAAAAAAGCCTGGGGGACTAGAATAAGGAGGTCAGAGAACCAGGCTTCTCCCTCTGATTCTCAAAGGCCTCCTGATCTCTTATCTCCACTCTTCTTTGTGTGCCTGCTCCATGCTGCTTCCCTAAAGCTAACTCTCTGTGCCTAGTTATGAGCGATGCACAGGGCCAGAAAATGGCCATCCAAATCCAGCTCGAGTGCCTACTGTCAAACGATTAAAGTCACTGTGTCTTAGTAGAATTTCCTGAAAGATAAAAAGAGTGAGCATCTAACTGGTAGCCTTGGGTCAGGTCCAATCAGTTATTGCCCAGGGGTGAGAGAATGAGATGAATACAGTCAATATGACCAACTCTTACAGGACTTGTGTGCAAGGCAGGCACAGAAGCTTGTCTAATGTAAGTAGCTCATCTATTGATCCTTGGTGGTTGTTATAGAGTTTAGAGACTCCAATAAATAATCCCCACCCCATTTTCTGCCCTAGTTCTGAATCAGTTGAGAAATAATGCAAAAGCATAAGGCAAATGAGAGATTAAAATAACAACACTACTAATAAAGTTGACATTGACAGATGTGGCTTTATCATTTAGTAACTGGGCTTCTTGATCCTGAACCCCAGGATTAGGGAAACTAGCCCACTCATTCACAGATTGTACAAGAAAACTGTAGCACTCCCTACTCCCCCACTCCATCTCCCACCCCATCCAAGGAAGACCCCTTTAAATTTTACTTCATGGATGAGAGCAGAATATGTGTATCCTGCCAGAGTCTGGCTAAAGAGAGCCAGAGGAATTGTGTTGAGCATAGCCAATTCATTCTTTCCAAGCTTCCCAGAGAAATGACCTCTTTGCCCCAAGAGGTCAAATCAAAAAGCAAATCTGAATCTGATCTATTCTCTAGATCTAACTACTAATTCACAAGCAATATATGAGACAAAGAACATTTTCAATAATATCCAAGCAATTCATGAATACTGTGGGGCATTCTGCAGGATAAATGACTCAGGTTCCTCAACCAATAAATTTCAAAGAAAAAAAAAGATGGAAGCAAATGCATAGATTAAAATAGATCTAAGAAACTTATAAGCTAATATTAATGATTGGATCTTATTTGGATTCCAATTCTAAAACAAGCAGGAAAAAAAAATGACATAATCTGGGAAATTTGAATGCTAATTGAATTTTGTAATGCTAGCTGAATATTAAATAATATTAAGGAAATAAGTTTTGAGTGTCAGAATGGCATTGTGGTTGTGTGTGGGGTTTTGTAAGTGTTTTGAATTCTCATACAGTTGAAGGTACTGAGAAAACCTGGTAGAGTCAAACTGGAATGTTCTTGGCAAACGATCTCAGTAGATAAACTGGTAAGTCAATAGAATACTTTTGGCACACACACACAAAAATAAGCTACAACTTTATAATTTGCTCATACTATGATCTCTCTCAATTTAAGAAGCTGTCTCTTAATGGTTTACTAAATTTGGAATCCTTTTGAGTGAGTCATTCCAGTCATGAGCTACAAAATCTAGACTTTTTTATCTTTCTAGATTTATTTAGGATCTAATCACTGTTTCTGAGCTAATAAAGATTCAGACATCTTACTCTGTCCTTATATCCTCTTCAAGAGCAATTAGATCAAGATGCATCTCCTTTCCCCATTTTTATTCATCCGTTCTGGTTTTCTCAACATGTCTAAGAGAAGGTTAGTCTCTCCATGGTTCCCTTTCTTGAGTGAAGTAATTTCAAAACAACATTATTTTGGATCAAATTTGGAGAAGCCTATCCATACTGATGAATAATACAACTGATACACAATTGTTCTGCACCCCGCATGTCTAGAAAGCTCATATACAGAAGGACTCTCTTTCCTCCATGATTGAAGCCTTGCTTCAGCTACCCATTTTTTAAGGCACTGTAATCCACCAGCATCTCTGTGACCTACATGGCCCATGCACAAATGCTAATTCTAATTCTAATACCTGTGTAGTACAAGGATAAACTGTAGCCATTATACCTAAGGCTCTCACTTTTACTGTGGTTGTGCCATTTCTGAGAGCAGTGTGGCCAGCACGTGCTTGCTAGATCCTGTGTAGCAGGCATCTGCTGAGGGCAGTCAGCTGAGCCGTGTCCTACCCACCCCACTCCCCTAGCACCCTGGCCCAGAGTCGTGTCTGCCTAAATCCTGCCCTTACAAATGTTGAGGCCACCCACATACACTTAGAGGCATTTTGGCTGAAGGCAGGGAAAGACCCGCCCTTGTACCCTAAAGTCAACCCACAGTCCTGCCTCCATAAAAACAGATCCTCACCTGTGGATAAAGTCCTGAGAGTTGTGGGGACCCACCAAAGAGAAAGTCTCACATATCTAGCACCAAAAACCTGAAGTTGCCTGTCCAGTTGCAATTGATAAAAATCAACTCCATCCATAAACAAGCCAGCCACATGGCTCCATGTAAGCTGCCACAAACCATGCAATCACAAATACATGCTTACTAAAGCTATGCATCCTGGCCTCATCAAAAGCCTCTTCACATGTTAGCTGGGTCCCCAAATTCTACTCCCTGGTTATTTCTTAAGGCTTCTGATCCAGTGAATTGAATGTTGAAGTTCTATGGATCCTCACTCAATAACCCGCTCTTTCCCTCTCCTGAGTTCAAAACCAATTAAAAGATAGAAGTCAACATATTACTTTTATTACTGATAAAGCAATTACTGGAGAAGGTGACTTACATAATTGGGTAAATTAACTTTCTAATAGTGAACCCTAGAAATAAAGAGAGGCTTACCCATCCAGTTACAGATTATCCTAGAAAACTGAAGTCTCCCTGCTGGACAAGTCCCTTTACAACGTCCTACAGAATGCATGCTTCTGTGGTCAGTCTAACTTCCGAAGAGAGAAATGGAGGAGTGGAAGCAATGTGCTCAGTTTGTTCTCAAATTTTCCAATAAATTATTGACTTCTCTTCTGGAGAGAGAGAGAGGCCAAGGGTGTTATTCCAGAGGAGCTCCCTCCATATGAAACAAACCATTGAGAGGGAGGGAAAAGCACTTTTCTCTAATAGTAGTGTTAACAAGAAAACCGTAGGCACACACCACTTGCCTGAGGACCTCCACCCCAGTCCACCTGCTCTTTCCACACTATCTTCAGTTCTTATATACTGGGGAGCACTCTGCTCTGTTCGGCCTCCAGCTCACCTCTCCCACTGGCTGACCAACTGAGAATATTCTATATCTTGACAGAAGTATAGGTTACATAGGTCTGTGCATTTGTCAAAATGCACTGAACTATACACTTCAGATCACTGTTCATGTGTGGATCACATTCAGGCACCACTGCATTGATGTTTACACAATCCTATGGATTTGCCAAAAACTGTATCCCACAAAGAGTAAATATTACTGTATAGAAAGGAAAAATTAGGGTGCCTGGGTGGCTCAGTCAGTTGGGTGTCCAACTTCGGCTCAGGTCATGGTCTCACTGTTCACGAGTTTGAGCCCCAATTCAGGCTCTGAGCTATCAGCACAGAGCCTGGAGCCTGCTTCAGACTCTGTGTCTCCCTCTCTCTCTGCCCCTTCTCTGCTCACATTCTCTCTCTCTCAAAAATAAAGAAACATTAAAAAAATTTTTTTAAAGAAAGGAAAAATTAATACCCCAGGTAGTGGGGAGAACGCAAATTAAAATACAAACTACGGTAAATCAACCTACCTGTTTAACGAATGATATAACTACAATGAAGGAGGTGAAACCAAATTTACTTCGGAAAACTATATTTTGAAAGATCCTGTAAGTAGTGTCCATAAATGTATACTGTATTTCAAAGATGTGTTCCTCATAATGATATCGATTACCAGTTCTGAAATTATGCATATACTAGGGTTGATCCACTATATAATGTAGGTAATGAGAGCCAATTTCTCCTGTCAAAGAAATATATTACAAACAAGGAAAAAGAGAAGGGTGGAATAAACACTGTGGTGTTGGATTGGGGAAAGAAGAGAAGGAAGGAAGGAAGGAAGGCAGGAAGGCAGGAAGGCAGGAAGGCAGGAAGGCAGGAAGGAAGGAAGGAAGGAAGGAAGGAAGGAAGGAAGGAAGGCAGGAAGGAAGGAAGGAAGGAAGGAAGGAAGGAAGGAAGGAAGGAAGGAAGGAAGGAAGGAAGGAAGGAGAAAGTAAGAAAGAAAGAAAGAAAGAAAGAAAGAAAGAAAGAAAGAAACCATAGGACCAAAATGGAGTCACTTAAGCCAAGTCACCAAACCAGGGCTTAATAGTAACCTAATTGTGTTAGCTAGGATGCAACAGGAAGTTACTCAAATAAGAGAGGTAAAAGCTATCAGCAGAAGGGAGGAAGGAAGGAACAAAAGCAGGGAAGGAATGTATTTTGTTCTGCAGAACCCACAGGTGCAGGTGAAGAGAAGCCCAACTAGGTGTTTCACTTGATAGCCTGTTGCTAGATGTGACTCACCTGATAGCCCCTTACTAAGCCAGTTTGAGCCAGATTGGAGCTGAGGACCTGTATAGAAACCACCCCCCCCCCCCCCCGCCAGAGTTGTCCTGAAGTTACCTTTAGTTCAATACTAAGATCTCCTTCTACTGGCGGAGTTTTCTACCATTTTTTAAACCTATGATGTATGCACTAGGATGTTGGCATGGCAGGCATGCGCAGTTGAACCAAAGGTGCCTCAGCTCTCTGCCCGCCCCCTAATATACTGAATTAAAGCTTCCTGTACTAACCCCACAGGAGGATAGTGCTTTGAGAGCTGTCTCCATGTCTCCCTACTTGTAACAAGTAATAAAAAGTTCTTTGCTTACAAATTTCCTTGGGTTGTGTTCAATTTGATGCCTCCCAAGCTGCAAACCCTTTGAGTTCAGTAACAGTCGCAATTTCAACCTCCTATAGAAATGTAATACTAACCAGTGAGTGAGAAATTTTCTGGTCAGCACCAATGAGGATATCCATCATGTGGGCCCTCTCCATGCTCTACGCCAAAGAAGATGAGCTAATCTGCATGAAAAGACCCCCTGCCATTCCCCTAGAAGGGAAGTGACTTTGCCTGAAACAATCCTTTCTTTTCTTTCTACTAAAAATGACTATAGATGCTGGAGAGGATGTGGAGAAAGGGGAACCCTCTTGCACTGTTGGTGGGAATGCAAACTGGTACAGCCGCTCTAGAAAACAGTGTGGAGGTTCCTCAAAAAATTTGAAAATAGATCTGCCCAGCAATAGCACTGCTAGGAATTTACCCAAAGGATACAGGAGTGCTGATGCATAGGGACATATGTACCCCAATGTTTATAGCAGCACTTTCAACAATAGCCAAATTATGGAAAGAGCCTAAATGTCCATCAACTGACAAATGGATAAAGAAGATGTGGTTTATATATACAATGGAATACTATTTGGCAATGAAAAAGACTGAAATCTGGCCATTTGCAGCAATGTGGATGGAACTGGAGGGTATTATGCTAAGTGAAATAAGTCAGGCAGAGAAAGACAGATACCATTTGTTTTCACTCATATGTGGATCCTGAGAAACTTAACAGAAGACCATGGGGGAGGGTAAGAGGAAAAAAAAGTTACAGAGAGGGAGGGAAGCAAACCATAAAAGACTCTTAAATACTGAGAACAAACTGAGGGTTGATGGGGGGTGGGGGGAGAGGGGAAAGTGGGTGATGGGCATTGAGGAGGACACCTGTTGGGATGAGCACTGGGTGTTGTATGGAAACCAATTTGACAATAAATTATATTTAATATAAAAATAAATAATTTAATTAATTAATTAAAATTAAATGTCTTGCCACACCCTCTTTCCTATAAAAATCTTGCATTTTTATACAACTCCTCAGAGCATCTCTCTACTTGCTACATGGGTGCTGCCCCATGAATTCAAGGATTCATGAATAGCTTAATAAAGCCCATTAAATCTTCAGATTCACTCAGTTGAATTTTTGTTCTTTAACAGTCGCCAAGATTAATCATCCTAGACAACACTAGGACACCTTTTGTTCCCTTTCTGCTGTGTGTCTACAGAAATGTAAAATGACCAGTTTCCAGTTTAGTGGAATCATTGCTACAACACCTTAGTGGAAATTTTCCTGACTTGGGTAGTAAAAGAATCTTGGAGTCAGGAAGCCAACATTTTGAGAATGGTTATTAAAATATAATTATGACTAAGGATGCTCCAATTCTTCCAAAGGACATCTGTGTCCTTTACAGAGCTTTCTGCAAATCAGGCATTTTTGTTGTTACAAAAAAGTTGTAATGAATATCCTCAGAAAGAGCCCTCCTACCAAAGAGCCTGATAGTCTAGTGGAAGAGACTAATACTAAGTCAATAGTTACGAAAATAAATACTGAGTTGTAATTGTGGTAAATGTTAGAAAAGTGCTCAATGCCGGGACAGGACACTATGCAAAGACCTAACCTTGTGGGGTTGAGGGTGAGTCACAAAAGGCTAAGGAAGTCACATTTAAGGAAATCACTAAGGAAGTGACATTTAAGCTGAGACTTGAAGGCAAGTGGGAGCTGGTCAGGCAACAGGGCGGATATAGGTAGAGATAAGGAAAAGGGTCAGTATATGTGAGGGTTTCTGGGTGGGATGTGCATCACCAGCATGCCACATATGCGAGTGCATACAGGCACAAGAGGGGACCCTTTAGGGAGTTAGTTGCCAGCAGCTCTGTCTGCCTGATCCTTAGAATGGGGTGGGGGAAGGTTGAGGGTAGCAGGAACTGGATAGCCAAGGACTTTACATGCAACTGTGAAGCGCTTTGGCTTTATTTTGCCCTATACACAGTAGAGGGCCACTGAAGCATTTTCAGGAAGGATTTTCTGAAGCTCTATCTCATGGCAGTGTGGAGGGTGATCTAGAGAAGGATAAGGCTGAAGACAGGAAAACCAGTTTGGGGCTAGAACTAGCTGTGTGGCCTTTGGCAAGTCATATAGCCTTGCTGAACTCCAGTTTCTCCATCTGAAAATGGGGATAATAATTCCTATATTATGGAGTGCTGTCAGAATGACTGAGATAAAGTGTTACAGATATTAAATGCTCAGTAAATATTCACATTTATTATTTTCCTAAATTCTTCATTCCTCTTAACTTTTCACATCTACTTTGGCACAACATCCTATTATTCATCCTCCCTTCTAAATACCCCCAAATCTGTTTTCTTCTCCCTATCTCCCTTCTTTACTTAACTCCAATAAATTCTAACTTGATTGCCTACCTTGGTTCCTGCATGCAATCTGTTCCTCCCTAAGCCTCCCACACCTTGGCTACTGGTGAATTAAACAGAGAGGTGACTTCCATCTACCTACTTGAAAACCCTCCTGAATCTTCATGCATTAAACAGCCATGACTGCATCCCTAAACGTGGGTTATAAGGTTCTTAATGATCTACCCACCTATGTATCTGTCATCCCTACTCCTTATCACCCTTCCAGCCCATCCCCATCTTGTTCCTTCTACTGTAGACATTTGGAGTCCACAAAGATCCCACTCTTCCAGACTCCACATCTTTATTCACACCTTCCCTCACTGGTGTCTCACAAACAAAATCCCTGATCATACTTTGAGACCCTGGGTCAAGGTCACTTCTTTCTTCTCTTATGTTCACAAACTCCCCAAATGCTGTATTCCTTCCTTCCCTGGACTTCTATAGAACAGCATAGTGTACATCTTGTATTATAGTCCTTATCATATGTATTGTAATTATTTTGTTTACATTAATGTTTCACCTCCAAGATTATAGATTTCTCAACAACGGCAACCTTCTTTAACCACCCCTGTATCTCAGTGCCTAGCACAAATTCTACTAGGTACTGGACTTGCTGAACAAATGAATGTAGAAATGAATCAAATATAAAAAGTCACACTGCATTTAGAATTAGTTGGCCTGGAGATTAAGAGGACTTGGCCTCTAGGTGGCCTCTGTTTAGGGGATCTGCTTCGTCCATCATAGCCTGGTTCCTCCCTGTCTCCAGGGAATCTGGTCAGAGGACCAACTAATTCTCTCTGATCTTACCAGCTTGCACCTGGACCCCACCTTAGGACGCAAGCCAGCAGCCTTGTCCTCGTGTGAAGCTGCAGTGCCATCTACTGGTGACTAGGAGGCCTGCAGATCAGAATGAAGGAGGAAGGGGAGGTTTAATCTGGCCATAGAATCTGTTATTGGACTCCACACTGGGCAGTTTTCTCCACCTATATGAGTCCAGACTTGATGGAGACTTTATTTATATTTCCCACTGACCAAGACCCTCAGCCATATCTCAGTGGTCAGAGCTCTTTCTTCAAACCTCTCAAAGCAAGGACCCTCAACCCACAGTCCCCTCAGAAGATAGCAACCCTAATTCTGTGACCCAAACATCCTCTTGGTCCTCTCAGGGAGTAAAGCCTCTTACTTAGGGCTTGTTGACCACACTCAAGAATTTCTGGCAGAAACCTCTCCTTTAGTCTTTGGTAACCAGATGCCTCCATCAAAAGATTCAGTAAGCAAGGCCATTGACAGATGCATGCCTCAGTGATCAGGAAACTTTCCTCAGGTCTTCAGTGACCAGAGCACCTTGTTAGGCCCCTCACTGACCAGAGCCCACCCTCAGCACTGTCAGCAACTAGAGATCCTCACTCAGACCTCCATGACAACATCTTAGGCCAACCCCCTCAGTGACCAGGACCCTCACATAGACCCCTCACTCAGTTATCCAAGCTCTTCCCTACATCCCCTTAGCCCCTCACTTGGCCTCTCAGAGAGCCAGTTCTCAATCAGGTCTCAGTGACAAGGGCCTCTACCTCAGACCCCTCCACAGGGATGGATTCCTCAACAGGCTGAAGGAAAAGACCTTATAGAATTATTGAAGAAGAGCCACCAAAACAGAACTGAAAAAAAAGTTTTTAATAAGAATTTGATATTTGCAGAAAAACATCAATATGACCATCACAGGATACACCTTAACTGTATTGACCTTCCTTGCACCTATTTTATGGTTTAACTGTTTTACTTTGAATGACATATGGAGACCGACAATAATCTTAAACATGTTTAGACCTTTAACAGTCTTGATTCAGCCCCATTCCCTCAGGGACCTGGTGCCCATCATTCGGGGCTCAGAGATCAAGCGGACTTAATTAAGGTCTAGTAAGTGTAACAAGAGCTAGACAGTCCCTTCAGATTGCCCATCTACTTTCTGCTCACCTCTGGTCCCCTAAGAAACTGCCAAAGCCCCTTGCCTCCAGGACTTCTGCCTCCTGCTTTGTCCCTGGGCCCCTTGTCCAGACAGGGACCACAGCTGGGCCCATGTCCCATGAGGAAGTGTGAGCCTGCTGGGCTAATTGGTAACTCCCAGAGATAATCTCCCAAATGACCAGTTCTAGCCACCTCTGCCCCACTCCATGTGCATCAGAAGTGATTAGCAATAACCCTCTTTGAAATGCTATTGCCAAACACTAATCCACATGAACAGTATAACAGATAAACAAACCAACTTCTACTTTTACCCAGATCCCCTGGGAACATAGTACAGTGTCCAAAGTAAATATGATTATGGAAGAAACCAGTGCAATGGATATAGGAAATTGTGACTCACCATCCCATTCCCATTCCCAGCCCTCTCAGAACCTTTTGTTCCCTCTATTTTGGGCCCAGTAGGCTCCCCTGCACTTGACCAGACTGCCCATGGAGGCCCTTTAAGCATCAACCATTGCTCTTGGTTGCCAACTGCCCCAAGGCCTGTTTCATCTTTCACAAACAGATCCTTCAGCATTAAGGCTTCCTTTCAAAGAAACAAAACCATCCCCTGCCTATCAAAGTCATTGTGGGTTAATCATTCAGTTCATTCATTCATTCATTCATTCAATCATTCTGATCACACATCTTTATTGAACTCTACTATGTACTGGGCCCTATGCTAGATGCCAGGGATACAACAGTGAATAAAATTGTCAGAATCCCTGTTCTTGTGGAATGTACCTCCAAATGGGAGACACAGATGTTAGACAAACTACACTGTTACTTATTTAATAAACAGTATGTTACATGCTGCAAAGAAGATGGGCCTAACATGTATCTAGGGCTATGCTGCATGCTCTGGGGGATTATAAAAGAAGTAGATAAGGCATAGGACACCTGGGTGGCTCAATCCATTGAGTGTCCAACTTCGGCTCAGGTCATGATCTCACAATTCAATTCGTGAGTTTGAGCCCCGCATTGGGCTCACTGCTGTCAGCACAGAGCCTGCCTCAGATCCTCTGTCTCCCTCTCTCTGCCCCTCCTCCTCTCATGCACATGTGTGTGTGTGCGCGCGCTCTCTCTTTGTCAAAAATAAATAAACATTAAAAAAAAGAAGTGGATAAGGCATAAGGATACTGTCAAAGAGTCAAAATCTAGATGGACAGCCAACCTAGAGCTCTTGCTAAGGGAAGAGAAGATTGGAGAAATCTTGCACTCTAAATAAAGTCCTTGAGAATATCCTGGTGACTGGAAAGACAAAATGTGGGTAAAGAAGTCCAGAAAACAGGGCCAACCAGTCAGGGCTGGGATGCCAGACTAGCACCAAAAGGCCAAACAAGAAAGCAAACTAAGTTTAGAAAAATGTACCCCCAGAGAGCTGCTGGTAGAACCAGCTGGGTAGGGAGAGAGGAATAAAGGGAAGGCAAGGTTTCTAAGAGTCAGGGTAAGAGGCATGCAGGCTTCACACCAAAATGGGTTCATTCACTCATGTGTTCAATAAGTGTGCACTGATCAATGTCAGGCATTGGAGTCTTAGATAACTACTAAGATTATCCCTATAATAATGACACCTTCACTAATTTGGGAGAAGAAGGAGTGGCATCATGCCAGTACTCAGGTATTGCTTCTCCAAAGCCTGTGCCACGTGTGCAGTAGCCAGGAGTGGGCAGATTGCTAACAGGCCAATTTCAAATCATCGTACTGCATTGAGATGTAATAGTTATTTTTACCACCGACTTTCATTTCCTGCAAAAATCCTGTCCAGGTTTAGATAAAATTGGGTTTAACCTTTGAGAGTGTGTATGAATATGGATGTCATCCATCACACGTAGTGGGTGGAAAAAAGATTGAGAATGGCTTATGCACATGGCTGCGAATGAGTTTAGCTCCTTCGGCCAGGAAGAGAGCTAAGTGGGAGGCCAGCAGGAAGGAGCTGCAAATATGAATCAGGGTTTTGTGTTCTGGAGGCAACAATGACGTCAGGAGACCTCTCCGATGTGGAAGGAGTGGAGGTGCCCAGCTATAGGTGGGTCTGGAACTGGGAAGAGAGGAAGCCAGCCTAGGTGCCTGAACAGCCTCCGAGCAGAGCAGGGTCTCCTTATTGTGGGGTCTGCGTGCTGTCCTTGGAAATCTGATTGGTGGTGAACTTTCTATTTTCTCTTCCTTTTGATTCTTCAGAAAAACTCAGAAGTGCCAGCTATATTTGTACTTTCTCTGATGAATATGTATGGCCTGCATAATTTTTTAAAAGACATTTATTAAAAGTTATATAAAGATGGGGCCCCTGAGTGGCTCAGTTGGTTAAGTGTCCACCTCTGATTTCAGCTCAGGTCATGATCTCGTGGTTCGTGAGTTCAAGCTCCATGCTGACAGCACAGAGCCTGCTTGGGATTCTCTCTCCCTCCCTCTCTGCCCCTCCCCCACTCCTACTTTCTCTCAAAATAAATAAATAAACATTTTAAGTCATATAAAGAAAAGACTCTAAAATGATAATGATAGTTTGAGTTATACTCAGAAGAATTAAAGAAAGTTTTGGGGGTGCCTGGGTGCCTCAGTAAGTTAAGCATCCGACTTTGGCTCAGGTCATGATCCCATGGCTTGGGAGTTCAAGCCCCACATCGGGCTCTCTGCTGTCAACACCAGAGCCTACTTTGGATCTTCTGTCCTCCTCTCTCTGCCCCTCCCCCACTCATGCTCTCTGTCTCTTTCTCTCTCTCTCTCTCTCTCTCTCTCTCTCTCTCAAAGGATGAATAAACTTAAAAAAATCAATATTCTTTATTAAAAAAATAATAATAAAATAAAGAAAAGTTTACCCACATTTCCAGAAGAGTTGTAAAAAAATGAGTTCAACCCCAGTTAGTAGTTGGAGGCAGAGGTGGGCAAGCGCTTTTTAGGTCAGAAAACTCCAAGGTTGTGGGGAAGGTGGGACAGGGCAAGTCAGGGTCCTTGGCCAGCTCCCTACCCCCACCGCCAGAATTCTTCTACCAGAACACCCCTCTGCTAGACCTCCCGGAGGTTCTACAGTGGTTTTCCCCACGAAGGAAGTTGCTTCCATTACAGATGGATAATGGTGGCCAGGGAGACAGTAGGGAGAATATCCAGCTCTAGGCCTCAAAAGCCCTGCAAATTCAGAGGGAAGCCGGGGTAGGCTAGTGAGCAGGATGTGCCACCCAAATGTATGGCATCCCTTCCCTCCACCTCCATCAGGCCACATCTGTGAGAACAAGCCCACACTCCAACTCACCTATGGAATTGTCCTTGACTCTTTTGGCCACCATGGACCTTTCCCTCCTGGGGTTGGTTATCTTGAATTTTTTTTTTTTTTTTTTTTTTTTTTTTTTGAGAGAGAGAGAGAGTAAGCAAGGGAGGGGTAGAGAGAAAGGGAGACACAGAATCCAAAGCAGGCTCCAGGCTCTGAGCTGTCAGCACAGAGCCCGATGTGGGGCTCAAACCACGAGATCATAACCTGAGCTGAAGTTGGACGCTTAACCGACTAAGCCACCCACGTACCCCTGGTTATCTTTAATTATTAAGATTAAGTGTCATTCTGTCTTTCCTCTTTTGGAAACTACCTGATATACTCTGCCTCTTTATTCATTGGGGCCTCAGTGTATTCTTCTAAAATCAATTTATAGAAGTTCTTACAGCAGCTGACTACAAATATTTCCCTAGTTTTTTTGCCTTTTTATTTGGGTTGCCTTTATTTTTCTAACATGCAAAAGTTTAAAATACTTTTTTAAAAAATTTTTTTACATTTATTTATTTTTGAGAGACACTGCAAGTGGGGGAGGGGCAGAGAGACACACACACAGAATCTGAAGCAGGCTCCAGGCTCTGAGCTGTCAGCGCAGAGCCCGACATGGGGCTCGAACCCATAGAACTGTGAGGTCACAACCTGAGCTGAAGTTGGGCACCCAGCAAACTGAGCCACCCAGCTGCCCCTGAAATACTTCTAGTCAAGTCAGTTAACCTTCCCCTTGGTGTCAGCTTCTGTTACTTCTAAGATGGAAATTTACTTCCTTCTAGAGACTTGATAAACAGTTTAGTGCTTCTGAGGTTTTTAAAGCTCTTCAGCTCATCTGGAAAGCTCTGGGCATATAACATAAGCAAGAGTCAATTATTTTTTCTTTGATGATAGCCCATTTTCCCAGACCATGTATAGAATAAATATGCTCCTTTACCAGTGATTCCTGATTCCACCTTTATTTATTGAACTCATGTGTATCAGGGCCATCTTCTTTCCAGGCAACCTTTCTGTTCCAAACAACAATTATTTTGACACTTGACTGTACATTCTGTATTACTCTTTGTTAACTACATTCGAAAATGTCTAAAGAAAGAAATCACATATTTTCCTCCCAATTATTCATTCAACAAATACTGGTTAAATATCGACTGTGGGCCAGGCACTTGCTGGGTGCTGGAAACAGACTGGAGAATAAGCCAGGCAGTTTCTGCCATCGCTATTCTCACAATCAAATAAGCAATGAAGAGGGGCAGCTGGGTGGCTCAGTCGGTTGAGTGTCTGACTTCAGCTCAGGTCATGATCCCATGGTTCATGAGTTCAAGCTCCACATCAGGCTCACTGCTGTCAGCATGGAGCCTGCTTTGGTCCTCTATCCCCCCCTCCCTCATCCTTCCCCACTCACATACTCTCTCTCTCTCAGAAATAAACATTTAAAAAAAAAATAAGCAGTGATGATAAAGTGTGGAAAGTGTTTAGCAGCAACCTGTTTATCTTACAGGTGATGGACACCGGAGGATTGAGTGGCACTAATGCAAAGAAGAGGGGGCTGGCAGAATCTGGGATGTAATGGGACCTGGGCCAGGTCACCCCTACTTGATTCCAGCTCCTGGAGGAAAAGAAAGAGGTGAAGACAGGAAACTAATGACTCTAGCTGGCTGTCTGGAGCAGGACAAAGGAGCTCCTTCTCCACGTAGGTGTCATGACAGCATTTCCATGTGATTTTCATTTCATTCTCAGAACCTTCCCTGAGATTGCATTATCTACCCCCCTGCCTACATGGGGAGACACACACTCAAAGTGTTTACATTACCCACTTGCTGGAGGCCCAGATCACAACATATTCAGGATGAAGGGAGGCCCTAAAGCATGAACACAGCCCCCTTGTCCTGGTCTCCTCCTTCCTCGGAAGGGGTGAGGGGATTGCTCCCATCCCTGAAACTCTATGCTTCCTGGTCTCCTGTCATATGATCCTAGACCTGAGTCTTCCTAAGACTGTGCAGACTCACCAGAGTCCATGGACTAGCAGGGCCCTGGGTCAGACCTTGGAATCTCTGGCCCCATATGCATCATTATCTTTTCAAGTCTTATATTCTCCACCCAGACACCTTTATATAATTTTTTTTAACTTTATTTGGAGAGAGAGAGTGTGTGTAAGCAGGGGAGAGGAGCAGAGGGAGAGACAGACAGAATTGTAAGCAAGCTCCACACTCAGCGCAGAGCCCGACTCAGACTCAATCCCACCACCCTGGGATCATGACCTAAGCTGAAATCAAGAGTCAGACACTCAACCCAACTGACTGAGCCACCCAGGCACCCCTCCACCCAAACACCTTTATAGCTCAGTGAGTTCCCATAGTCATCAGGACCTGCTGGTTGTTGCAGATATTTATGCTGTAGCCTCAGTGTTTAGCAGCAGTGCAATGCAAACCTCAGTGCAATGCAAACAAATGCAGACTCACAGCCTTACTGGGTATCTTTTGGGACTTCTTTCCCAAATGCCTCCATTACCACCATCTTGTTCTAAGCAGGCCATCCCAAGGCCCACCCACATGGCTACCATCTTCCTTTGTACCCCGTACTCTAACTTCATGCCAGCTGCCTCCTACCCTTCTCACTCCCCTGCTATACCACTAAAAATATAAGTATTCTTCATGCCAGTGCTACTTAAGGTGTGGCCTGTGGGCCAGTACCAGGCCACAAATTGTACCAGTCCATGATGACATAAGTTCCAAAATTAAGACTAAGTGCTTAGAAACTTATATAGCAATTTGACAGAATAATTATGTCATTGGAATCCAATAATAAAAAATGCACTAGACGTGCCTGGGTGGCTCAGTCGGTTAAGCATCCAACTACAGCTCAGGTCATGATCTCATGGCTCATGGGTTCGTGCCCTGCGGCAGGCTCTGTGCTCAGAGCCTGGATCCTGCTTCCGATTCTGTGTCTCCCTTTCTCTCTGCCCCTCCCCCGCTTGCACTCTGTCTTTCAAAAATAAATAAACATTAAAAAAAAAAAATGCACTAAATGCAGTGTGGTATACAGGCTTATATCCTGAAATAGAAAAAGGACATTAGCAGGAAAGCTACTAAAATCTGAAGAGAATCTGAAGAGAATCGTAGTTTAGGAAATAATACTGTGCTGATGTTAATTTGTTAATTTTGACAAATGTACCTTGGTTATCTAAGACGGTAACATTAGGGGAAGCTGGGTGCAGGCTATACAGTATCTCTATACTCTTGGCAACTTTTCTGTAAATCTAAAATTATTTTAAAATGAAGCTTGTATTTTTAAAAGTTATGGGCTTATATTTTGTGTGTTTTTTAAATTTCATTTTCTGAGCAATTTAACTGCATTTTACAAAAGTGTCAGTCTGTAATGGATCCAAAATGGAAATTTAAAAAACAAAAATGGTCCCCACAGATAGTTGGAGAAGAACTGCTTTATCTGTATGCCCCCACAGCACTTGTCACCATGATCATTACGGAGGCTGATCCTGAATACTTGCTGATGACGGCCAAACAACAGGTGCAAGTCTGTGGACCAGTTACTGTACATTGTGGATACAGTCACAGCCCTGGGCCCTGTATCTCTCAAATTCAGGCACATTTCAGGGCTCAGTCACATACCCAATACTGTCACAGTTCAAGGTCAAGCATGGGCTGTGACAGGATCCTGGGAAGTACTGACAGGACAGGCTCTATCTAGGCTGTTGACAAGGTCCTACGATGTGCCTTTATTCAAAAAATAACAGAGCCCTGCTCTGTGGCTGTATCTGAGGTACAACAAAGCCCTGTCATGTGACATGGTCCTGGAATGTGACCAGGCCCTGGGATGTGAGGTACTGACAAGTTCTGGGCTGTGACAAGTTCTGGCTATGGCAAGGAACAGACTCTAATTCTATCTGAGTTTCACAAGGCACTGAATGTTATGCAAAACAACAGCTCTAATGTTTAGCGTGGATCCTGGTTTGTCTTGGATCTGTGGACTGGGATAGCTGAACCGATCCAGAGGTGAAAGTGCATTTGGGTGTGTTAGGCCAGATTTCGAGTAAAGTTTGTTCTGTGCTCCAGAACTACTGCTCAAGCTTGCCCTGGCTCCTGGGATATGGAACAGGCACAGGACTCCTAACCCACAGCACAGAATCCTCTGCCTCCAGGGGATCTGCCATGGACCATCACCCCAGGGAGTTTGGTTAGAGTCCACCTAATGCCCCCCGACCCCACCCTCCCGGCCTTGCAGCTCCCAAAGCTGGTGGAGTCTGCCCCTGAGCCTGTCTCAGCTGAACTTTACCCCAAGGACTGCTTGCCAGCTGTCCCTCTGTGAGTCCAGGCTGCATGGGGCCACAGTGCCACCTGCTGTCTGTTGTGAGCCATGCTGGTCAGGCCTAGAACATGCAGAGTGTGCTGGGCAGATTGGGGGCACTGGGAAGCCTTCCCCAAGTACCTCAGCTCAGGATTAATGGAGTGGCCTTCCCCTTAAGAACCCAGCTGCCAAATTTCTTGGCACTAAGGTTCAAGTTCACTAAGATTGCAGTGATCAGAGGACCCTGTTCATGTCCCTTAGTGGCCATGGCCCCTAGGTCCCAGGGATCAAGCCCCCTCACTCAGCCCCTAATTCCAGCTCCCAGCAGCCAGGGCCTTTTACTCAGTCCCCATAATAACCAGAAACCTTTACTTGGGCTTCAATGACCAGAACCCCTCACTCAGGCTACACAGTAACCAGGGTCTCTCGCTCAGGCCCCCTCAGTGACCTGGCCTTACACACAGGCCATTCAGTGACCAGGACCTGTAGCTTATGGCTCCCAGAGACCAGGGCCCCTCAGTCACCTGCGGCCCCTCAGTCACGTGGAGCCCCTCATTCAGAACCCTCTGTACCTCAGCAACTAGACACCTTTACTCAGAGCCCAGTGGGCATAAGGAGTGGCATTTTGGGGAGCTCCTGGCTCCCTCCCCCTGGTGTCCAAAACAGAGGCTTCTGGTCACCAGGGATTTCCGTCTTTTTTTTGGCCTTTACTCCTGGTCCCTGCTTCAGATATGGCCATAGCTGTGCCCTGGTCTCATGAGGAAATTGGGCTCTGCTAAGGCAATTAATCCCATCCCAGGAACTCTGGCCTGAGAAGACCAGATTCCATAGCAGGGCGGCCTACCCATTACCACCTGGGGCTCACTTCTGCTGGCCCCCCAACACCAGACCACACATTTATGTGTCAGCCCCACACTTCCCCAGACCCATCACAGACAAGGTCTCCATCACATCACCACGGTCCTGCCATGCAAAGGCCTCAGACCCAGCATCTCACCAGGCCTGATACCTCCTCCAGGCCCTACTGCTAACTCTTCCCTTGTCCCTTTCTTCCATACCCCAGCAAGAGTCAGGCCCTTCCCTCCTTGGTCTTCATTCCACTCAAATTCATCTATTCATTCAAACAAACATTAAATGAGCCTCTACATGTGTTTGGAATCACCTAAATGAGGGCTTGAGGGTTTGCATGCAGGGGACAGCAGCGCAGAAAAGGGCTCAGATGTGAAGGGTGAGTAGGAGTCTGCCAGGGGGTCAAAGGATACGAAGGTATTTGAAGAAGGAACTGATGTATATAGTACACAGTGGGCCAGGCTGTTCAGAGAACTCCATATCCATCCAGCAGGGCACAACATGAAAAGCAGGCAGGGAGGGAGGGAGAAGACAGACCTGAAGAGTCAGCTATGAGAAGTAGACTATGAGGTTGGAGGCAAGGATGGATGCAGGAAATCAGTTAAGATAACTTGAAGCAATCTACCCAAGACATGACACAGCTTTGGCTAAGACAGTGGCTGCAGAGGTTAGCAGTAGCAGGATTCAGGACAGATTTTGGAGGGGAAATAGATACGACTTGGTGATGGATAAAATTTAGAGCTAAAGAGAGATGAATGCCAAAGATGACTCCAAGTCCCTGGTACAAATCATTATGTAGGTTGAGGCACCTAATCCCTGGTTTGGAAGACTGGAGCAGTGCCAAATTCAGGATGAAAGATCTCAAATTCCATTTTAGAAATAGTTAAGTTAGAGATATCTGCACTCAGGGGCTGGGACTGGAGATATAAATCTGGAATTCATCAACACATAAAATGTATGTGAGGCTGTGATCATCTGGCTCTCAGGAGACAAAGGAATGCTGATTCTGGGTCAAACTGACCCCCCCAAAAAGTTCCCAGAATAGGTAGCAGATCTTCTTTATCACTTTGTAGACAGCTAGAGTCCCCTTTTCTTATTTTTCACCCCTTGGTCAGAAGTGAACCAGTAAGGCCTTTGGATTCCTATAAGCAAGGCCCCTGCTCCAACCCCATGACTTGAGGGATCAAAGTTTTCTGTGTCCTCTGGTGCCTGGGACTAGCTGAGACCAGCAGTGCTGTCGGTGGGTCTGTGTCTGGATCCATGTGGCCATGGTCCCTATTTCCTCCCTTCAGAGGAAGAAACAGGATTTTTGTAAAAGGGATCTTGGAGGATGGAAGATCGTTCTAGATATCCCCCAAAACTCATAACCCATAAAAGAAAAGATCAAAATTTTAACAACACAAAATTGAGATTCTGCATTGAAAAAACTACCATAAAAGAAAAGACAAACTGGAAAAAACTGAAACTCATATTAGTGACAAAGTCCTAATTTCTCTAATATGGAAAAAAAAACTCCTAGAAATTAATCATATTAATACCAGCAGAATAATAATCCAACAGAAAAATGGGCAAAGGAAAGGGTTCAGATAAAACAATATACGGACAGCTCTAAATATGAAATGATCAACTTTACTTAAAAAAAGTACAAACTAGGGGCACCTGGGTGGCTCAGTCGGTTAAGCATCCGACTTTGGCTTGGGTCATGATGTCTCAGTTCTCGAGTTCGAGCCCTCCATTGGGCTCTATGCTGACAGCTCAAAGCTTGGAGCCTGCTTCAGATTCTGTGTCTCCCTCTCTCTCTGTTCCTCCCCCACTCCCACTCTGTCTTACTCTCTCTCAAAAATAAATAAAGATTTTTAAAAAATTTCTTTAAAGTACAAACTAAAACAACTCTGAAATACAATTTTTTATCTGATCCTACTAGCAAATATAATGCTTTGCTATGGTGAAATTATTAGGAGACAGGCAATCCAAGTATTAATTTTAAATGCGCAGGTCTCTAGAAAGACACCAATGTTTGCCTCTGGGAAGGGGAGCTAATGGGGGCGGGGGAGAGGGATGGGAGACAGATTGTTTTCATTTCTATGTCCTTTGGTGCCTTTTGAATTTTGAACCATGCAAATGTGTTATCTTTAAAAAATTTTTATTTAAAATTATTGTAATCAATAAAAGATTAGAAATTGAAATAAATAAATAAATAAACAAACTCATTGGCTGAGCCCAATTCTATGTCTGCAAACTGGGTTGGAATGTGCTGTGCCTCTGATTGGCCCATCCAAATCCTACACAAACTGTAGGATCCACTTCAAGTTCTGCTTTCCCCTGGAGCCTTTCTCATTCACCTTAGCCCACACTGACCTCTCCCCCGCCAAACAGTCATCTTCTTATACAGTCTGAATCAGGTAAATACAGGGGGTAAAAGAACACTGAGTTAAAAATTAGAAAGCCTGAATTTTTATCCAAGCTTGAGCACTAAGTCATTCAACAATTCCACATAGTTTTTGAGCTCCTGTAGGTGGAGACACTGAGAAGGTGAGAGAATGCAAGGAGGGAATGTCAAGTTCAATTAGCTCTTGCAACAGAGGCTGCAATGCTCTGCAATATCCCTGTTCTCTCCACTTTGGCCCACAGACCTCCCCAGGCCTCCTCCTTGCCCTACTTCCTGCCAAGGGAATTTGGGCAGTAGCAGCAGGCACTATTCCAAGTCTGGTGCTTCATGAAAACTACTTCCAAGCCTAGATCATCTGCATGATCCTCTCTCTTTCTGTCTCTCTTCCCACCCTCACTCCCATCCCCACCTGATGCCTGGATTTCAACATCCAGGCAATTCCAGAAGTCATGAGTTGAAGGTGATAGAACCTCCACCTACCTGTGTCCTCCTTGCTTCTCTTTCACCACAGTGGACAGTGACAAGAGCCAAAAGTAAACCCATATTGTGTTAAGACACTTACATTTTAGGATTGTTTCTTAAAGCAGCTAATGTTACTTATCATGACTAATACACAAGTATGGAACTAGAGTAATAGTCCTACAAAGCCAAAATTGTCCCACAATATTAACTATGTTTCCCTAATCAACTGGCTTTTGTGCTATCCACAACTTTCTAACTTTCCTCAAATCAGCAAATTCCCATCCACACTCTTCATTTATATCTTCATACTACAGTGATAGGGATCTGTCTGTCCAAGGATAGAAAACCAAAACTCTATTTTTAAGCTAAAGAATCAGACCACCTCCTTAGTCATTTATTACAACTCTAGATATCTTCTTACTGAACCAAGGGTAGAGAAAAGACCTTTTTTGTTATGTTAAAGTTATTCATTACGTTCTTGGTAGACACTGGAGTTTCACATGAATTTCCCCCCTTTTCAATGATGTCCAGTCCCTGAGGCACACTCTCTGAGAGGTTTACATGGCACCCTGATATCTACAACTATTTCCTAAATTGGAGGAAAGCTTGACATTTTATAGGCCTGTTTCTATCTGGCAAGACTTTCACAATGGGATGTGGACATTGGAATTTTGAGAGCATGGCCAGGGTTTGGACAACCTGAAAGCAAGTCCCAAGACTTGACTCTACCAGTCAGTCAATTAATCTCTCCAAGCCTCCGTTTCCTATAAACTAGGGATGATAACAGTACCTGTCTCAGGGTCATGTTGTGATAATTTGATTAAATTCTCAGCTTCCAGGCTTCCTCCTTCCATTCTTAGCTGCTAAGACACTAGAGCCCAGAATCTGATTTTATTCCCCACTACCTCCAGACTATGTGGATTAAATTCTGACTACAATAAATGAAAGTAAGAATTTGAACATTTCCAATCCAAAGAAATGGCGAGAGGGACAAATAAGATTTCAACATAAAGGATACAACAGGCCTGGCAAGTTCTAGAAGGTCACCTGCCCTACCCATGCTGCACAGCATCATAGGACTTGGAAAGCAGCCAACTCTGCAGTGAGGTGAGACCTACACACCTCAGCCCCAGTGATTTCTAAGCATCTTTGAGTGGTTGAAATGTCTACATCAGCTCAAGAAAGTTAAAACAGGAAGCCTGATTTTGGCTGGAGCTCTTCAGTAGATAAAAAGCAAAAGAAAGTCCATCATTGGCTACTAGTAACACTGCATACAGGGTCATAAGGGAGGTATAGATAAGAGATATTTTTAGAAGAAAAACCACTAAAAAAAAAAGAAAAGTGTTGCAGAAAATAAGACACTTGCCTTGACTCTTGGCTTAGATTTAAGCAAGACAAGAAAGATAAGGGGAATAAGGTTCTGAGCCAGGCAAGCAGGAGGCCCAATTATGGGATCTGTCCTTATGTCAGACAATGACTTCATATACTCTTAGGTAATAGAGGCTGAGATTAGCTGCCTTGGTGAAGAGGAAGCTCCCTCTCCCATCCCAACAAGGGCAAAATACAAGTATATTACAAGTTGCCTATGTGAGATTAAGCATTCTAAGGAGAAAGAGCATAAAGCCCTAACAAAGGGCAATACTGGGAACTGAGTGTCATAAACAGGATCTAGAGTTTTTGATGCTATTTCAAGCTAAGAGAAGAACCATGATTTCACATATCAGCCCAGATTCTTTTCTTTACATCTTGAACTCTCCACTGATGCTAGGCTGGGTTAGCAGGTAGCTTATAAAACCAAGGTTCTTTCAGGGCACCTGGGTGGCTCAGTGGGTTAAGCATCCAACTCTTGATTTCAACTCAGGTCATGATCTCACAGTTCCTGAGATCAAGCCCTGACTTGGGCTCTGTACTAACAGCCCTGAGCCTGCTTGGGATTCTCTCTCTCTCTCTCTGCTCCTCCCACTTCCCTCTCAAAACAAATAAATAAACATTTAAAACAACAACAACAAGGTTCTTTCATCCATCAGTGAAATCAGATAATGTGTGAACAGTACACTTACCTTGTGTTTGCAGTACCTCCTGTTCACAGGGTTTTCTTCAAGGCAGACACAGGAAGTCAATGTTGTGAAAGACTGAGAAGGAACAGGCTGCGGGGAAATGGAGAAAAGCCAAAACTGAGATGTCAGAGAAGCAGAGAGCAGGGAGTGCTTGAAGACAATCAAATATGTCCAGATCCAGAAGAGAAAGACCGAAGAGTGTCCATTAGATCTGTCCACCTAGGTCATAGGTGCCTTAGCTGTTCTGGTAGATTGGTGGGGTCAAGACAAGATGGGAGTGTTTTGAAGGACAAATAGGTGAGGAAGTGGAGACAGCATGTGTGGAGAGCTCTTTTGAGATGCTTCCTGTTTAGGAGAGCAGAGAAACGGGGATAGTTGGAGATCAGGTTAGGTCCAGAGAGGGGATTGCATTTGTTTTGTCCTACTTTTGTTTGCTTATTTTTATTTATTTATATTTTTTTAAGTTTTTTTTTTTTTTCATTTCTTTATTTTCAGAGAGAGATTGAGAGCATGTACAAGCAAGGGAGGGGCAGAGAGAGGGAGACAGAGACTCCCAAGCAGGCTCCAAACCCACAGAGCCCTATGTGGGGCCTCAGATCATGAGGAGATCATGACCTGAGTGGAAACCAAGAGTCGGATGCTCAACCAACTGAGCCACGCAGGCGCCCCTGCTTACTTCATTTTTAAAGAGGGAGTGTCAGTTGAATTTTCAAATTGAGCAGGAGAGGTTGAAGATGCCAGAGAGGGGGAGTATGGCTGAGACTATTAATGTCCTCCAATAGCCTTTCTCCCAAATTCCATGGTAGTTGAATCTATGAATTTTAGCTGGATAAACGGCCTCCTGACGGCGGTGGGGCAGGCTGTTCATCCATCTGATGTTGACCCTGGCATAACAGTTCCTCCCAGTCTGATCTTCTCCTCCAGACCCCCAGCCCACCTCTTACCACCAACTCCTTGCAATCTGAAGTCCCAAAGATTTTTCTAGTTTCTCCAGGGCAAGGAGAAGGGGAATTAAATTACCTGCCTTGTTCTGTTCCCTATCACTGTAATGACATGAAGTCTATGCCTTGATTCCCCTTTCCGTTTTTGTTTTGTTTTGTTTTGTTTGAGAGAGAGTTCACATGAGCAGAGGAGTGGCAGAGGGAGGGAGAAAGAGAGAGAAGAAGAAGAAGAAGAAGAAGAAGAAGAAGAAGAAGAAGAAAGGGAGAGGGAGAGGGGGAGAGAGAGAGAGAGAGAGAGAGAGAGAGAGAGAGAGAGAGAATCCTAAGTAGGCTCCATGCTCAGTGCAGAGCCCCTGATGCAGGGTTTGATCTCACAACCCTGGGATCATGACCTAAGCCTAAATCAAGAGTTGGGGACCCTTAACTGACTGAACCACCCAGGCACCTCTCCCCTTTTCTTTTTTATTCTCAAAAACTTATTTAAAAATAAACATACACCCCAGATACAAACGCACCACTCTTAACATTAGCCCTTTGCTTCTACTTGCATTCCTACTATTACAACAATCCTATTTTTCCTTGAAATAATATGGCTATTTCTGATTCTCTAGAGGAAGGCTCAACAAACGTTTCCTGTAAAAGGCCAGACGGCAAACACCTTGGGTCTGAGGTTCATTGGGCTTCTGTTGCAACGACTCCGCTCTACCATTCTTCACACATAAATGAGTGAAGGTGGCTGTGTTCCAATAAAACTTTATTTATGGATATTGACACTTGAATTTCCTATAATTTTTGTATGTCCTAATATACCATTTTTCTGTTGGTTTTCTTTAACCATTTAAAAATGTAAAAACCATTCTTAGCTTACAGACTGTCCCCCCACAAAAAAATGGCAACAGGCCAGACTTGGCCCATGAATGGCAATTTTCCCACCCCAGTCTAGAGCTGGAACATGCAGAAAGGAAAAACACACACACACACAAAGAAAAATATTCCAAGATATCTCATGATAGTGGAATACTACACTGATTTTAAATTTTAAAGTAGGCGGAGTTGTCTATCACTCTTATCATCCTGAAGTTTTCAAGGAGGGGAAGGATTCTGTTCCATTCTCCAAGAGAAAACTCTATTGGAAGAGTACTTCTGGTCTCTTTTTCCTCTCATCGAACTTGTAACTCAGTTGGTGAGATGAAGCCATGTTTGCCAAACCACAGCCCAGGCTCCTGGCTCTTGCTCTCTCTTGGGACCTGCAGGCCCACATGGGGCATCTCTTCCTCCACTTCTGTTCTCAAGTCAGGCCTAGATTCTCCTTCTGGAGCAGCTGAGTATGTGCATCCCAGGCGGTACAGCATGTAGGCCAATCCATGGAGGTGAAAGAATAATACACTAGGTTATTAGAACGGGTATTTATTTTTACTTTTATTTCATTCTCAAATTTATATTCTAATAAGTCATTAAAGAAAAACAATATGACTATAAATTTGTATATAATTTGTAAACGAAGCAACATTTGAGGATGAGTGCTGAAAAATCATTTATTCATAGGGATTTGCAAATAAAAAGTTTGGGTATTTCACTTCATTTTCTTTTATCTTTATTTTTATTTTTGGGAGAGAGAGAGAGCCTGAGTGAGGAAGAGGGGGAGGGGGGCAAAGGGAGAGCAAGAGAATCTTTCTGTGTGTGTGTGGCAGATGCTTATTTTTATTTATTTATTTTTATTTTTTTAATTTATTTTTTATTTTGTTATGAATCTTAAGCAGGCTCCATGCTCAACACGGAGCCCAGCATGGGGCTCGATCCCACAACCCTGGGATCATGACCTGAGCTGAAATCAAGAGTCAGACCTTAACTGACTAAGCCACCCAGGAGCCCCAGGGTATTATTATTTTAGAGACGGTCCTAAAGATGTGTTGCTCTCCTCTCCCAGTAGATGGGCCATGGGCCAAGCCCATCTTTTGGACCTATCCCAAAGTCTAAATCTAGCTGAAGGCTGGCCAGGACAGAAGATTCATAGAAAGTCTCACTGTGGCCTCAGGCCCAAGCATCCCTCTCCAGTACAGTACCAGGTTAAAGCAGATAGTGTACCTCAATCCTCGTCTGCCCCTGGGCATTTGCCCTCTGTTCAGAATCCAGTGAAAAGCCCATGTGATTCACTGTTTCCCTGGAACTATCCAGAAGTTAGCTCTCTGCCAGTTGATATGAAAAGATACTTTGCTAAGCAGAAGAAACAATGTACTGTTGTCTCCTTTGTGTATTTTGCATTACAAGCCTATAAACACAGACGCAATGGATTTATTGAATGAACTGAATTCAGTGGAGCACAAACATGCCTCAGCTTTCCTTCTGAACACAGCCTTCACACACGCCCCACTGAATGCCCTTTTCACAAGCCCCCTCCCATGATGTCTCAAACTAATCCCATAAATTTACAGTCACTTTCAGATAGAAAATAGTTTCAAGTTGATAATTAACACTAAGCTTACTTCTGTGTATTGAAATGATTCCAACTCAAAATTTCCCCCACCAGCCTTGCACTTCCATCTCAGGCCAGTCTTGTGGTTTGGGAACTGGTAATAATAAAAGAGGTGTGGACAGTGCTTTCATTTTCCATCCACCTCCTTCACCTTCTGCAACTGGCTCCTCCAGAGTCCACATGGGGTGTGTGGGTGTGAGCTTATACTGTGGCACTGGCCTGCTGTAACTGAGCTCTGCATAACCCTCTGTTATAGAGGTGTCTGAATATGGCTCTCTCTTGGGGACATGTGTGGATTTCAGAGGCCCTGTTAGGGATATGGACAGTGTCCAGTTCTCTGACCTGGGGGATGGGGAAGAAGTGAGCAGGAAGGGGTATGCACCCTCCAGTGAATATCCTGAGTCCCCACGTCCTCAGTTCCTCTCTAGTGAAGCATACTCTGTTG
Source organism: Panthera uncia (assembly GCF_023721935.1). Lineage (NCBI taxonomy): Eukaryota > Metazoa > Chordata > Mammalia > Carnivora > Felidae > Panthera > Panthera uncia. Next base: position 50,060,198 of record NC_064808.1, on the reverse strand, counting down.
TCTCCTCTTGCAGTACCAAGTGCCCCCTTGCACAAGGTTCCTTCCCATTCAGCTCTTTTCTTTGGTATTCATGTGACTTAGACACATACTGTTAGCACGCACACTACCCCATCACTGCCTTCTCTCCTCGCCCTCACGCTGAGGGCTACTCCAGCCAGCCTCCCCGCCTGAAACATACAGGTGGGAGAGGAGACAGGAGAGTCTATGTCACATATGAAGCTCTTCCAAGAGCTCTCTCACCATACTTGGCTGTGGTAGCTGTATTGGGATTGCGTTGGGTATAAGCCTCTGCAACTCCCCAAGCCTTTCTCCCCAAGAAAGATACTAGATTACCAATCACTTAGTGGTTTCCTTAGCAGCCTCCTCCTGCCATCCACACATGTACACAAACATACACATACTTAGAAGAATCACAGCACTTGCCCCTGTGCTTAACTGCCATAGAATTTTTAGACTTCTTTTATGTAGACCAAAGGTGGATGTTAGGATGAGGGTGAAAGGATCTGCTCAGCCAACTTTTAAGTAATCTTTTGGGTATGTATATTGTCTAACCTTAGAGCTTTGGTCAAAATATTGAGGCATCACTGGTGCGCCTGGATGGCTCAGTCGGTTAAGCATCCAACTTCAGCTCAGGTCATGATCTCACAGTTTGTGAGTTCGACCCCCACATCGGGCTCTGTGCTGACAGCTCGGAGCCTGAAGCCTGCTTGGGATTCTGCATCTCCCTCTCTCTGTTCCTCCCCCACTCGCACTCTGTCTGTCTGTCTCTCTCTCTCTCAAAAATAAAGATTAAAAAAAAATTTTTTTTAATTGAGGCATCAGAAGTCCCATTCAACATTCTATTACACACACACACACACACACACACACACACACACACACTCTATAGTAGAAACATTCTAGAAACATTCTAAAAAACACACAAAAAAGGAACCATGTTTCTCTCCAAAGAAAGGCTCAGTGAGTTGGGGTAGGAAGAAGCATTCTCTAGTTAAAGTAAACCCTTTAAGTACTTGAAAACAAATTTTTTAACATGTGAATATATTGCATTTCTGGTTTTAAGAAAACTGGTTTTCAAAATGAAACACATAGGGTGTGGTCCTCACACTGATGTAACAAAAAAGTGTGGGTGTTATTACTCACATAAAGCAAAGCAAGGGCTTTGTTAAAGCAACTTACACAAGTTGATTTCAAGCAAAGGTTACAGTTTTATTTCAAACTTCCCCTCAAGGAAGCTAAACTTCCAAGAAACACAGTTGAAAAAATTTCTTTGGGGGGAATGAGGTTTTACTGAGGGAAAGGGGAGTATGTATATAAAATTATTAGATTAGATACTAGAAAACCTCTCCTTTCTCTTTGAACAAATAAACAGTAAGCCTTTACTATACCCAAGGCATCATGCCAGGGAGCGGGGATAAAATGGGAGACACTGAAGGTCTTGCCCCCCTACCCCCCATCACTTGTGATCTCCTGGGGAAACCACTGAGTAATTGTGTAGTGCTGGGTGCTAGATGAGTGTGATTCGGGTGAAGCATAGGGAGGGTGCCCTGTGTGTGCTAGAGTGACTAAGGTAAAACTTGATGGACAAGGAACTAGGCAGATGGGGGAGGAAGCAGGTTATTATGGCTTACGTGACCTCAATTCCTAAAAGATCACCTGGATTTTGCAATCCTTCTGTTTTCTGTCCTCCTCCTACACCTACCTTTAACCTCAGAGGAAGCTGCATCCCTTTTCTTGTGCCAGCCCAACTCTTACATGTGTGCTCCATCTGCCTATCAGCTATAACAAAAACCTTGGTGTCTTTAATTCAAGTGCTCCCTGTGTTCATTTGTTTACGTACAGATCTGAGGTGGCCACTTGGAAGGCATCAAGAGCCCTGTTCCCACAGCATCCAGGTGGTTCTGTGGATGCTGCTTTCCAGGTATCTCTTCTATCTATTTCCCTGCCAAACACCCCTCTTAAATCCCACTTCAGAATTCATCATCTCTAACCTCACCTATCACCCTCTTTACCAGCTGATCTCTCTGGCTCTCCTCACTGAAGCTCCATAGCCTTCGGGACAAACTCCAATAAAATCCTTTAATACTCAGTTGTCCAAATTTGCAACCAAACTCTTCAACACATGGGCCGTGCCTATCTCCCTGCATCTCCTTGCACAACTAGCCTTCATTTAAACTTTTGGAAATTTCCTCTTTTGCATAGTGTTTCATGCTTTTGGCCCTTTGCTTATCCTCTCACTTCCAATTTATTCAAGCAACCAATCTTATGGAGGCACTGGCAGACATTGTGGTGAATACTAGGGATACGATGGGAGCAAGACTAGACATGGTCCCGACTCTCATGAAGCTTACAGTGTACTGGAGAAGGCAGGCAGTAATTAAATAAGCACATAAACAAATGCAATGTTATAACTGCAATGAGAACTATGGTGGGGGATGAAGAAGGAGGAGGAGGAGGAGGAAGAGAAGGGGGGGTAGGATAGAAAGAGGACAAGGAGGAGGGGGAAGGGAGAAGGAGGAGGAGAAAAGAGGGAAAGGGGAAAGAGGAAGAAAAAGAAAAAAATAGATCAGGGAAAGCATCCTCAAGGAAGTCACAGTTGAACTAAGGAATGAGTAGCAGGGGTGCCTGGGTGGCTCAGCCATTAAGCGTCTGACTCTTGATTTCAGCTCAGTTCATGATCTCATGATTCATGAGTTCAAGCCTCACATCCGGGTCTGTGCTGGCAGTGTGGAGCCTGCATGAGATTCTCTGTCTCCCTCTCTCTCTGCCTCTCCCCTGCTTGCTCTCTATCTCTCTCTCAAAATAAATAAACATTTTTTTAAAAGAATGAGTTGCAGTTAATTAAGTGAAAGGAGAGGGAAGATCTTTTTAGGTAGAAGGAACAGTATAGGTGCAAAGGCCCTGAGAAATCTGGGAGCCTGTTGTTTAGGCTCTGAAAGATGGTTAGTACATCTCAAGCATTGAAAAGGAAGGAGAAACCTCTTCCCAATCTCGTTCTCCAGGCAAATACTAACTCATATTTCAAGACTGGCCTCCTGGAAAAAATGTCCTCAACTCCATGAACCTTTTCTCTGCAGTTAGCGGGAATCAACCACTTCTTCCTTTGGCTTCTACAGTACCAAGAAAGCTGTCTCCAGAAGCCCTTTCTCGTAGGTCTGTGCTTCATGTCTGTGTCTTCCCACAACCATGAGCTGTCTGTGGGAGGTGCTGGGGCACAGTCATCTCTGTGTTTCAGGGTCCCTGGCACAACACTTGGCGCAGAATAAACTTCTGCATATGTGTCACCTGAATGGCTGGCTGGCTGGATGGCTGGATAATTAATTAATTAATAATAAATGCATTCATTCCTTTGGGGATTAAAACTAAACTCTAATGTAATTCTCCTACTCTGGCCAGTGCCAGTCTCCAGCCTCAGCCTCGTACACCTTCCAACTCCCTCCCAGGGCTCCTGTGGTCATACTGTCTTCTGCCTCAGTTCCCAAACCTGCCAGCCCTTCCTTGCCACAGGACTGCACTTGCAGTTCCCTCTGCAGGGACATTAGTCTCATTCCATTCTTTGGTCCTAGCATAGACGTAACTCACTTCCTAGGGAACCTGCACGAAGGCCCTCAGATCCAGGTGACATGCCTCCTCTCTGCTCCCACAACTCTCCACATGTCCCCCATGGAAACTCCTATTGGACTGGTTAGAATTGCTCAGTTACTAGTATAACAATATAGGGAAATTTCTAAATTCTATTTCTCTTAGATGCAAAATTTCTCTCTCCCCCCTCTGAAGGGAATTGTTGTTACTGAAAGAATCCTTTCATAAGGAATTCGGGTGGGGAGAGAGAGGTTGCATGAATAACAGTAGATGACTAAAGGGCTTTTCTAGGGAGGCTGAATTCTGTGAGGTTTTTGTTTAGACAAACAGAGTATGAGTGTGTGGGGGGTGTGTGTGTGTGTGTGTTGAGCTAATCAATGTATGACTGCCTGGCAATAAAAGGAGCCAAGTCACCATCTGTTAGGTAAATGCTCCCTACATCTTCCATGGGTAATTAGGTGGAAGTGAGGGCAGTGAGGGAAAGGATTTTTCAAAGTTTCCCACATTCTTTCCTTTAAAACATTTTTTTAATGTTTACTTATTTTTGAGAGAGAGACAGAGAGAGAGAGAGACAGAGACAGAGAACAAGCAGGGAAGGGGTAGAGAGAGACACACAGAATCTGAAGCAGACTCCAGGCTCCAAGTTGACAGCACAGAGCCTGACACGGGGCTCGAACTCCCAAACCACAAGATCATGACCTGAGCTGAAGTCGGATGCTTAACCTACTGAGCCACCTAGATGCCTCTTCCCACATTCTTTCCTTTGGCCTTCACCTCACCACAGTAAGTTCCTCTCCCCTGCAATGGATACTATGAATGGGGCATGGGTAGCCGGGAGCCCTGAGCTGGACCTCATTAAAGCAATGATAGTACAGATGGAAGATGTAGCTTAACAGGATGCATCAGACACTAAACACCTCCTCAACACTACATACTGTTCTAAGTCCTTGGGATCTCACTGAATCTCACAACCACCACGCACCATTATCATCCCCATGTCATCTAGGAAGAAATCAAAGCTCAGAAAGTGATGTGTTTTTTCCAGGTCACACAATGAGTGAGCAGCAGAGCCAGGATTCTAACCCAGGAGACTGAATCTAACGCCCATCCCCACAGCCACAGTCCCTACCATGGAGGGTTTGGGACACACTGTTGCAATTGCCTGTCAGAAGATTCCATTTCTTCAGGGTCCATGCCCTGGAATCCATAGATTCCTAGTTCTCTAGTACTCCCTAAAATATCCACAAGAGGGGGACCTCTTCCCATCAGTTCTAGGCTGCTGCCAGGGAGGAGGGGCGATTATGGATTTAATCTGCAGTTCTAAAGGCAGCTGGAGAGTTGGCTGGTTACCTGCACAGAATTTGAACAGGTTTCCTGACACAAAAGAGCATAGGTACCCTAGTGGTACCTGATCCAATTAGTCCAAATTAACTAGGAAGTTCTCTGTCCCAACCAGGCATATTATTCCCATGCCAATCACTCTCCAAGCCTGGCACCCAATTTGCTATGGAAGCAGGGGCTGTGTGAGCCTTAGATCTTTAACACCAGGCTCCTCTCCCCTTCCCTGAGTTTTACCCATTGTCCAGTAGCCTAGGAGCCTCCAAAATAGGTTTCAGAGTTTCTAAAATCCAGAGAAAATAAAGAATAAAGTGGCCCTTACCACTCTCACTCTTAGCCCCACAGAACTCTGCTCATAATGATTCTTAGGCCATAGGATATCCAAGTTGTATTTATGTCCTTTCTTAAGATGGACCCTAGGAATAGGAGTGTAGAGGACACTGCTATGGGTCACCCAGGTTCCCCTTCAGGAATGAAGGACTTGGCCCCCCCAGCTGTTGGGGGTGCTGCTGGAATATGGCCCTCAATGATGAGCCCATACAGAAGCCCTCACCTAGGAAAGCCACCTTGCCCAAGGTCATACCCCCTTTCTGAAGCATCCTATGACCAATTAATTTAGAAGGGAGCAAAGGCTCGGTCCCCCTGATTCAGCTTGGAACAATCTGAAAAGTCTTCTCAGCTTCAGAACCCACTGTAGGGTTGGCTGAGGCCTCTGCAGAGACTGCCTCAACATTCATCCTCTCCCCGTGCCCAATCCTACTTGCTTCCTTTCCTTCACAGAGGTTATCCTGAGAGTACTCCCTAAGAAACCTCCAGCAAGTTCATTTCCATCTTAGGGTCTGCTATGGATAACCCAACCTGCAGCAGCTGGTGCCAGGATGCTCTAAGAAAGCAGATGCTAACATGGGATTTTAGAGCAGGATCACTCGCCACCCAGCTGACAGGGACCCAGCATCAGTTAGGTGGAGTTGGAGAGTCCCTGGTGAATTGGGATGCAAAAGAAATGCACTGGCTGGTTCAGTGAATCAGATTTTTGAGAAACATGAGGGAATCTGTAACTATAAGAATAAGGGAATTGAGGGGCACCTGGATGGCTTAGTCAGTTAAGCGTCTGACTTTGGCTCAGGTCACGATCTCACAGTCCATGAGTTTGAGCCCCACATCGGGCTCTGGGATGACAGCTTGGAGCCTGGAGCCTGCTTCCCATTCTGTGTCTCCGTCTCTCTGCCCCTCCCCTGGTCGACTCTGTCTATGTCTCTCTCAAAAATAAATAAACATTTTAAAAATTAAAAAAAAAAGAATAAGGAAGTTGAGTGATTATAGCTAAGCTCATGGATGCTCTAGAAAAGAGTAATGAAAAGTGTAAAATAATTAATCTGCAACTAAAAGCACGGAGAAAGTGACAGCCTGCACCAAGTGAGGCAGAAATGCCGTAACTGACAGGAAAGATAAGAAGGCTCAGAAAGTGGGTGTCAAGAAGGATAGACTTTATAAGGTTGGAAAACTCATGAAATAACTATATTCCACAGGATACATAATTTGCGAAAGTAATAAGGAATGTTTGGTAGGAGGGCTACCAGCATCACCAAGACATTCCATAATGGCTCTACTATATAGGCCAAGGCTGATGGCAGAAAACACTACTGCTGAGTTGGTGGACTCACTGACAGCAATAGAAATGATAGGAGTCTCCTCCCAAAATAGAGGCTAGGCGTCAGCATTAATCATTAGAAACCCATTCCCATACGCCCAATAGGGTGGGCTCCCACTTACCAAACCTGATAAAGGTTTTTGCCAAATGTCAAGTGTCTAACCTGCTAGCAGCAAACTTGATAGCAGCAAAAACAGAAGGCAAGTCTCCAAGATGGCACCATACCTTGAAGAGACCAACTAGCCCCTTGGTGGCAAGTTGACTACACTGGATTCCTTCCACTCTAAAGGGTGAAGCAGTTTGTTTTGTCAGGAATAGATAACATATTTCAGGCATGGTTTTACCTTTCCTGCCCACTGGGAGTCAACCATCACCATCATCTAAGAGCTTACAGTGTTTGAACAACAGGCATGGAATCGCATCACATCAGACCAAGGACCCAGTCTTTGGCAAAGGAGGTATAAAGTGAGCCCATGACTAGGCAACCCACTGGTCACATTACATACCACACAACCCAGAAACTGCCAGCCTGATACAGTGATGGAATGGGCTGGTGAAGGCACAGCTAAAGCATAAACTTGAAAGTGATACCTAGAGAAGACAGCGTGCTGTCTTCCAGCATGCAGTGTCCACTTTAAAATAGCAACCTTCATATTATGCAGTGTGCCCAACAGGTAGAACGCATGAGTCCAAAAACAAGGGAGGAAGCAGGAATTGGCTTCTTACCATTACTCCTATGATCTGCCTGGAGAATTTGTGCTTCCTGTCCCTACAATGCTAGGCCCCACAGGTTTAGAGGTCCTGATTCCCAAAGGGAAAATGTGTCCAACAGGGGAGAGAGTATAGCTGCTGCCCAGCAACTTTTGGCTCCTTGTGTGAAGGGCAAGAAGAAGCATCACCATCTTGGCCACAGAGTAGATACTAATTACAAGAATAGAGGAGGCAGGGCAGCTGCTACACAAAAGAGATAGAGGAGAAATAGTTTGGCATCAGCTTGTCCACTCGGGAGCCTCTTGACACTCTCCTCCTCTATTTTGATGGTAAAATAAAAAAATGCAGAAGCAATGGCTTGAGGAGGGCATGGATACCAGATGCTCACACACCTCAGGAGTAAAAGTCTGGATCACACCGTCAGGTAAAGCCACTGAAATCAGCAGAGGTGCTAGCTAAGGAGGAAGGAAATCTAGAATGTGCGGTAGAAAAGAAAAATGATGGGTATCCCTTGCTATCCTGCTATCAGTTACAGTAACCATAATTCTTCCTACCAGCTTTCCTTTTCTAAGTTTCCACCATGAAGAGAGAGGCTCACCACAATGCTGGGGGAACTGCTCCCAGAACTTATATGAAGAAATGGATCCAAGTGGCACACGAGGTGGACGGACTGTGGTAAACACTGTCATTGCCGCCTGGTCTCCCTCCAGGAACGAAGGACTTATTCTCCCATCTGTTAGGCCTGCTCTCAACAGAAAGCCCTCAGCTATCAGCACCCACAGGAACTTCCCCAAATGAAGCAAGCCCCCTCATGCCATTTCAGGACAACTTTGAAGGGTCATCCCAGCTTCAGAACTCCCACTGGGTCTGCTGAGGTCTCTACTGAGGTAGCATCAAAGCTCAACATGTCCCTCTGCTCAATCCCACTATCTTTCCCATCCTTCCACAGCTATAGATGCCAAAAGCACTTCTGAAAAAATCTTTTTTTTTAAACTTTGTTTAATGTTTATTTATTTTTGAGAGAGAAAAAGAGAGCAAGGAGAGCACACGCATACGCACACATGAGTTGAGGAGGGGCATAGAAAGAGGGAGACACAGAATCCAAAGCAGGCTCCAGGCTCTGAGCTGTCAGCACAGAGCCCAACGTGGGGCTTGAACTCACAATCTATGAGATCATAACCTGAGCCAAAATCAGACACTTAACTGACTGAGCCACCCAGGCGTCCCTGAAGAAATCTCTTGCATGTTCATCTTTGTCTCGGAATCTAATTCAATTCCTGAAGAATAATGTCATCCATGTCAGGGGAAGAGGGGCTTTTGATCACCTACTCAGAAGGATAAGGGTGTGTGATATGCATCGATAATGGTTCCACCAAAACCAACTATATGAACTGTAAGAAAGAGAACACTGTAAGAAAGAGAATTGGGCAAATGAGCAAGAAGGGAGTGAGCAAGAAAGATACTGTTAAGGAAATAGGATGTGAGCAAAGGAAAGGACTTCATGGGATAAGATCTTGGAAAACAGGCAGAATTTGGGCCCTGAGGGTCATCAATGTCCTCTTACATAGCAAGGACAGAGACTGAGAGCAACAATAGTTAAGGACAAATGGGGCTACTTGAAATCTTCTTCTTAATAACCATCTAGATATGTCCATCCTGCTGTCCATCAAGATGAACTTTGACTCTCCCCTTCTTGTCTCCCCATTCTCTTGTTAATCTAATGTTTTTATTAACATCAGTAACACCCATGAAGGGAAGCTTAGACACCAAATTTGATAAGGCTTCTTGGACTGATTTTGCAGCAGGAAAGTTACTTGTGGGGGGTGGGGGGTGGGGGATGGGAGTGGTTTTATCCAATCTAGCAGGCTGGTCATTTCCTCAGGAATAACCCTCTGTGTCTCTGTATGGCCATCTGCGATTTTTCCATAGTGAGCTATGGGTCCAGTGACAACCCAAACATGCTCTTCCATGCTGAAGCATGTAAAAACAAAGATACTGCCCCTAAATTAGTCACACTCACAATCCATTTCAGTAAAGGTTCTTCAGGAAGTTGATGATACTAATCTACAAAATAAAACAACTCCCTCACATGATACCTCCTGGTTTCAGTAGTTTCTTGGTTTTGTCCTCTCCCTTGTGGCCCATCTTCTTATGACAGAGTTTTAGAGGTACTCTCAATAGTCCCGACATAAGCCAAAACCCAGACTAACCAAAATCTGAGCTTGGTCCAGCATCAAGGTCTCACCCAGCCCTCTACCTTTCTTTCATTTTAGCGATTACAGATAACAACAACCAAGAGATTATATAGTTTGGGGGCACCTGCGTGGCTCAGTCAGTTAAGCATCAAACTTCGGCTCAGGTCATGATCTCACAGTTGGTGAGTTCAAGCCTTACATTGGGCCCTCTGCTGTCAGTGCCAAGCCCACTTTGGTTCCTCTGTTCCCCTCTCTCTCTGCCCCTACTCCGCTTGTGAGTGCTCTCTCTCTCTCTCTCAAAAATAAATAAAGAGAGAAAGAGAGATTATATAGTTTGCTTTTTTATTAGTTTCCATTTCCTTAAGCATCCAGTGAATCAATTTCCCAGGAGTTAGATCCATCTCTAAATTCCATTGGTAAATTTTACCTTTAGTAATTGATTATAGCACAATTACTGTTTGATACTATGGGTGACTATGTGAACATTGCCACCCAGGAATCAAAGGTTCCTCCTCTTCTCCTCCACCCTTTCATTCTCTCTTTTCCCAAAACACATGTTTTCATAAGCTAGGGCCAGGCCAGTAAATCCTACTTCTTTATTTATTTTATTTTATTTTATTTATTTATTATTATTATTATTATTTTAGCAAATCCTTTTTTAAGTGTTTATGTATTTTTGAGAGAGGGAGAGAGAGAGAGAGAGCACAAGCAGGGAAGGGGCAAAGAGAGAAAGGGAGACACAGAATCTGAAGTAGCCTCCAGGCTTGGAGCTGTCAGCACAGGGCTCAAACCCATGAACCGTGAGATCATGACCTGAGCCAAAGTCTGATGCTTAACTGACTGAGCCATCGAGGCACCCCAGCATATCCTACTTCTGACACCACTTCTGGTGATACCTAACAACTCTCAAATTCTCCAAAACCAACTGGCTATACAACAATTCAATTAAATTCCGACACTACCTAGAGGCAGCATCAGATCCCACAAATTAAAGAACTCAGTCCCACAGAATTGTCCAGCTTCTGGGGTTCCAGGACACTCTCCTCAGGTTTGATATTTTGCTGGAACAGCTTACAGAACTCAGAAAACACCTTACTTACATTTACCAGTTTATTATAAAGGGTATAGTCAGAAATAGCCAAATGGAAGAAATCCACAGGATAAGGCACAGAAGGGGGGGGGGGATGTCATGAAGCTGTCATGTGCTCTCCAGGTGTGCCACCCTACTAGCAACTCCTTAAATTCACCAACAGGAAACTATCAAAGAGATAAAGAGCTCAATCTCCACTCCTCCCTTCCCTGTAGGTTGAGGGTGGAGCTGAAACTTCTCACCCTCTAATCACTTTGTCTTTAAGTCACCAGCCCCATCTTCAGGCTCATTAGCATAAATTTAGGTGTGATTGAAAAGGGGTAGTATAAATAACAAAAGCACTCAATCACCCAGGAAATTCAAAGGGTTTTAGGAGCTCAATGCCCTGAACAAGAATTCGAGACAAAGACCAAATATACTTATTATACTACAATTACTCTGAGATGGTGCCCTGATGAACTCAGGAAAAGAGTCACTTGAAATTCTCAAAGGAAAGAACTGACAGGACTTTGGTAGCTCTGTGGATCTTGGAGAAGCACTCTAGGAGGTAAACAGCTCAGGTTTTAACTGCTATCCTGCCACTTAACTTCCCCATGCTTCATTTTCCCCATCTGCAAAATGGAAGTAATAATACTATTATACTTACTTCTTAGGGTTGTTCCAATTGAAGACAGTAACTCTAAAGTGTCTGGATCCGTGCCGGAACATGGATAGAGCTCAGTAAATGTTACTTTCACCATCATAGATGCAAGGGACACCCAAGTTCTAGTTCATGTTCCTGGTCCTCCTCGCTGTATGATCTGTACTCCTTTTTAGTCACTTCACCATCTCTGAGCCACAGTTTCCTCATCTGTAAGGTAAATGTATGGGTGTCCCCACGAGTTCAGAGCCCCTTCCATCAGGAACTCTGCATCAAATGTGACTCAAAGATTCTCATTCAGGGTGACTCAAGGGTCCTGGTGCCTGTGGCAGAACAGGGGAGATGGAGGGGAGGCGCTCTCAGGGCAGAGGCAACACACTCAGTGTGAGAATCCCTGCCCTACTAGGGCGTGCTGTTCCCCAGATTTCCTTCCCTGTGGTGGGCCAGTAGTGTGCCAGGTGGGCCTGGCAATTAGATATTCCAGGAATTTAGTCCAGGTTTGAAGAGAGCAGGCGCCTAGGAGCCTCCGCGAGCCTTTCACCAGCCACATGTGATTGCCTCCACAGCATGTACAAGGGCTACGACAGCGACCTCCCGCGGTTAGGGCGCACACAGCTTCCCTCCGCTCAGCTGCGCGCGCAGTCCGGTCAGAGCCGGGGCGGGGCATGGGCGGGGTCCTGGTACGCACCGCCCCCTCAGCCTCCCTCGCCGACCCGGATCCCGGCTGCTGGGGAGATCTCCTGCTGGGGAACCCAGGAAGAGGAAGGGGCGGAGCTGCCTTGCGGCTGGACGCGGAGCAGTCAGCCGACTGCCTCGGGGGCTCTTCGGCAGTCCCTGGTCTTGCCCCGCGCTTTGAGAGCTAGCCAGGGCCGAGACCCGGGGGACCCGGAGGGGTGAACCAGCCCTGTCTAGGAAGCCGGGCAATGCCCCGCCATGGAGTATCTCCCGGCCAGGGCCACCGCAGGTCCGGCCCGGAGCAGGAATCGGACCGGACCCGAGGATCCCCCAGACTGAGGCTTCTGTGGATGGGCCTGCCTCTGATTCTGGCGTTGGTTCTCTGGGCCCCGGCCGGGGCCCACCCTCTTCCCGTCCAAAGCCAACACGTCGGTCGCTTAGTGCCCCAGCTCCGTGACGCCTTTGGGTGGTGGAACCTCAGCTGCCCAGTTTGCAAAAGCTTGTTCACCGCTATCGACTTTGGGCTGAAGGTGAGCGCTTAAAGGGCCTGCAGTGGAGCAGCCAAGGGTGCGCTGGCGGGGGCGGGGAGTGGATGGGCTGGGGCTGGGGTCATGAAGAGCATCCCTGATGAAGAGGCTGAAGGATACAAGCCTTTACCGGATTTGCTCTCCTTTAGGGACACCCATGTCTACACGCCACCACTACCTCCATTGTGACCTTGTGAAGTAAGGAAAGAGCTCAAATTATATGCCGGGCACTGTGCTAGCCATTTTATACAGGTCAAGTCAAGTCTGTGAGGTGTTTTCATTACAGTATCTCCATTTGCCAAATGAAGAGCATCTGGGGGAGGTGAAGTAACTTCACCGAGGGCACATAGCTGGCGACAAGGCTGGGACTCCTTTCCTGGTATATCTGACTCTGAATCCCCCTGTGCCTTACATTTGGCATCGCTAATCCGGAGCACCATGCCTGTACTAGCTGCTCAAAAGGGACTTGAATTCAGAAAGATCCAAGGGTGTGGGAGTAGATGGGGCTGCCCTGACCCTGATGGGATGATGAATGCTGGTTGGTAGGTGAGTTTTGCAGGTCTCCCCAGGGAACCCGCCTTTGTGTGTGTCCCCAAACTGGACAGCTATATTGCCCAGCCCGAATTTCAAGGCACTCTGCAGACAGTGACTGAGGAAGCCAGCCAGGCAAGCAAAAGGCCTGAAATGCCACTGCCTACTGAGCTGAAGAGGAAGTACTGGCCTGGTGCTGCCTAAGTCACAGGGCAATATCTGTGGGAGTCAGGGGGTGCTCTGAGGTCTCTTCACCACAGTGGCATTGAGTCTGGCTTGGCCCCAGTTTGGGTATGAAGGCACAGATGGTGGTAGCCAGGGGTTGGCCTGGTCCCTGTGCTGTCTCTGACCTCTCGTCACTGGTTCTTCCCACCACAGAAGGAATCCGGTGTGGAGTGGGTGGGCTCCATAGCCACCAAGCTCTGCAAACTGCTGAAGATAGCACCACCCGCTGTGTGCCAGTCAACTGTCCAGCTCTTTGAAGATGATGTGGTGGAGGTGTGGACACGTTCAGTGCTGAGCCCATCTGAGGCCTGTGGTCTGCTCCTGGGCTCCACTTGTGGGCACTGGGACGTCTTCTCATCTTGGAACATCTCTTTGCCAGCTGTACCAAAGCCGGCCCCACAACCACCCAAGCCCCCGGCCCCAGGCGCCCCTGTCAGCCGCATCCTCTTTCTCACTGACCTGCACTGGGATCATGACTACCTGGAGGGCACAGATCCTGACTGTGAGAACCCACTGTGTTGCCGCCAGGATTCTGGCCTGCCACCTGCCTCCCGCCCAGGTGCTGGATACTGGGGCGAGTACAGCAAGTGTGACCTGCCCCTGCGGACCCTGGAGAGCCTGTTGAGCGGGCTGGGCCCTGCCGGCCCCTTTGATATGGTGTACTGGACAGGAGACATCCCCGCCCACAATATCTGGCACCAATCACGTCAGGACCAGCTTCGGGCCCTGACCACTGTCACAGCCCTTGTGAAGAAGTTCTTGGGGCCAGTGCCTGTGTACCCTGCTGTGGGCAACCATGAGAGCACACCTGTCAATGGCTTCCCTCCCCCCTTCATAGAGGGCAATCACTCTTCCAGCTGGCTCTATGAGGCAATGGCCAAGGCATGGGAGTCCTGGCTCCCTCCTGAAGCCCTTCACACCCTCAGGTAGTTGAGGTCCATGGAAACCCAGGAAGGGAAAAGAAAGTGGATAATAGTGAAGGGAGCAGGGGACCTGGGCATACCTGTGACTCTTCTAGCATGAGTCCTCAGCTCTCTTCACTGGCTCTGACCCCATACTCCACCTCTGCCCTTATGTCTGTCCAGCCACTCTCCCTCAGGATTGACAGCATACTTTCTCCATGCTAGTCTGTGTCTGTTCATGTTGGCCCTCTAAAACACCTCCCCTCCCCCTGCAACTTTAACATCCCAACTTTCCAGGTCCAGATCATACTCCTTCTGAATGGCCCTTGCTTCCCATTATAGTTCTCTTTTATCTCTGAGGCCTAGAGCCCTTAGCTTTCTGAGCCATTTGCCCAGTCATATGGGCCCTATAATTGGTGCTGTTTGGTTTTCTGCTGGAATGTGAGCCCCTTGGTAGGGATGATGTCCCGTATGCCTCTGCCCTCCACCCAAATGCTTAGTATAGGACTGTGAGCACAGGACCAGGATTATGAATGAGTGCTGACCGTTTGTGTTCACTTTGTTTCAGAATTGGGGGGTTCTATGCCCTTTCCCCACGCCCTGGCCTCCGCCTCATCTCTCTCAATATGAATTTTTGTTCCCGTGAGAACTTCTGGCTCTTGATCAACTCCACAGATCCTGCTGGACAGCTCCAGTGGCTGGTAGGAGAGCTTCAGGCAGCTGAGGATCGAGGAGACAAGGTGAGGGAAAGTGGTGAGAACATGGTGGATAGGTGCTCCATGGGGGTGGCGGGGAGAAGCAGGCCCTTTATGACCATACTCCTATCTGGAGCCAGAGCATCTGTGAGCAGAGAAGCCTGGTTTTCTGGAGTTCCAACAATAGGATTCCCTGGGAGTTCAGCTCCTGGTCCCCCTTAGGAGCTCTCATTCACTCCCCGTCTCTGGCCAGCAGTAATAGCTGTTGTAAGAGCGATGAGTACCAACTCTCCTGGCCAGGGCTGCCTAGACCCCTCCTTGTCCTCATAACCTTCCTTCCCCTTCCCCCCCCCCCCCCCCAAATTTCAAGTTCTAATTGGCCTTATTGAACAATTGATGAATCAAGCAGCATTCCATCTAGCAAATAGAGGGGCATTCTCCCTGATAACCTCCCTTAACTCTCCCTGCAGGTACATATAATTGGCCACATCCCCCCAGGGCACTGCTTGAAAAGCTGGAGCTGGAATTATTATCGAATTGTAGCCAGGTAGGAGGGAAGTGGGGAGAAGAGGGGTAGATGAAGAGTCTGAAGTTCATTTGAAAACTCCTTTGGGTATTTTATCATTCCTGGTGCCCCTTTGGGGTAGAGAGGCTACTTACTTCAATGTGTGGAGAAAGAAAGCATCCCATCTCCCCAGATTTCTTCCCTGTCCCTAAAACCTTCTGAATCTAATTAGTGTCTTCTGGCCAGGTATGAGAACACCTTGGCTGGTCAGTTCTTTGGCCACACCCACGTGGATGAGTTTGAGGTATTCTATGATGAGGAGACCCTGAGCCGGCCACTGTCTGTAGCCTTCCTGGCACCCAGTGCCACCACCTACATCGGCCTTAATCCTGGTGAGTGATGTGGGAGTTGTTGAGATAGAGGAAGCAGAAACAGAGTTGGGGCCATGGCTGGCAAGGGGCAGGCGGGACATATGACCTCTCCCTGGAGTTGCCTTGGTTCCTTCCCTTTCCAGTCAGCCCTCCCTCCTTGCAGGTTACCGGGTCTACCAAATAGATGGCAATTATCCGGGGAGCTCTCATGTGGTCCTAGATCATGAGACCTACATCCTGAACTTGACACAGGCTAATGAGCCAGGAGCCATACCACACTGGCAGCGTCTCTATAGAGCTCGAGAAACCTACGGGTTGCCCAATGCACTGCCTGCCGCCTGGCATGATCTGGTGTACCGCATGCGGGGTGACACACAACTTTTCCAGACCTTCTGGTTTCTCTACCATAAGGGCCACCCCCCCCTCAGAGCCCTGTGGCATGCCCTGCCGCCTGACTACACTGTGCGCCCAGCTCTCAGCTCGCTCGGATAGCCCTGCTCTATGTCGCCATCTGGTGCCAGATGGAAGCCTCCCTGATGTCCAGAGCCTGCAGCCAAGGCCATCTTTCTGCTAGTACCCCATGGCCCAGATTTGTGAAAGTGCAAATGTGAGGAAAGCTGCAAAAACTCCAGAGGACAGCTGTGGTAAGAAGAGCATCTGGTGGAAAACCCTATCCCTGAGCCCCAAGCACACCGGGGAAACAGGACCTTCTTTCATGGAGCTGGTTTGGCAAGATACAGGAGAGAGGGTGGCTGCTCTGTGCCCAGCATCTAAGCTGCCCTGGGACTGCTGCCTTTCATAACTATGGAGCAAAGGTCTAAGTTGGTCCTGCCGCAGCAGACCACACAGGAGCTCTCACCCCAGGCCTGTGCTGGCCAGCCAGGAACCCTGGACTGCTGCTGCCTGGTTGTCAGGCCATTAAAATAAAGATAAGAGACTTGGACTCCAGACCCCTCTGCAAGTGTCCCACTTTCTTTTTTTCAAGGAGGCAGGGGAAGGGGGCTTTGGGAATATAATCCTAACTGAGGGATCAGGGTACTGGGGGTGATGGTATGGTGCAGGCACAGGAAGGCACACACCTTAGCAGGGCAGACAGACTTTATTAGTGATATCAGTACAGCAGAGGTGCCCATGGAACAGTGGGGAGGGGACCCATGCCTGGACCAGTCCCCCTTCTGCCCCTGCCAGACCCTACCAAGATAGGGCCTGGCCTAGACCAGTTCCTCCTGCTCCACCTGAAACATGGGGGTGGAGAGCCTGGGGCTGGCCTTGCTTCTTGCTCCTCTTATCAATCCGATATTGTCATTTCCCCGAAGGGATTAGGTCTCTCTCTCCCCAGCCCCTAGGCAGGGAATCCCAGCTACTAGGGAGGGGCAGCTTTGAGGGGGCCTGAGGCCTAACAATAGCCTCTAGGGCCCCTCCCTGCCCCATACCCTTGAGTTCCCTGGGGCCCAATGCAAGCAGGTGGAGGGAGGACTGAGGACTTCAGGGGGTATGGGCCCCCAGGCGTTTGGGCTTGAGGGAACCCCACAGCGACTGAACGCCCCTACGGACAGTCCACCCTACACGGCGGGCAACGGACTCTGCAGGGGGTGCCGGGAGGCAGGAGGTGGAGGCCTGGGAGCGTGCATCCAGACACTTCTGGTAGCGGAGCTGCAAAGAGGCAGGTGCGGCAGTCACTCTCCAGCCTGCCCCATGTGGGGTGGGCATCACCACTCCATCACCCTACCCACTTACCATGCAGGCAGCCTGCACAGCCTCTGAGAGGCTGGCAGCATTAGGCTCGCACCAGAACATGTGGCAACAGAAGGAGGCTGGGCCGGCAGCCATGATGAATGCAAATGTGTGGACATCTCTGCCCACAGCCAGGAAGGAGAGGAAACGCACCCGACATTCCCCCAGCACTGCTTCCGTCTGGAGGGAGGGAGCCCAGTTAGAAAGGAACAGCCCAACCCTCTCTTCCACTGAGCACATCCACCTTACTGGCAGCTCTTCCCCCACCACCCCAGGCTCCCCTCCATGGCGAGGCACAGCCATGCCTTCTCCCATCCCAGTCTTTACCTGCTGATGCAAGATGGTAAGGGTAGCAGGGGCCACACTGACGTGACTTGGGGTCCACTGCTCACGGCTACTAGAGGACAGGACTGACTCCAGGGCCCCATTTATCACATCTACCCCTGGAAGATATGGACACAAACATGATACCACTAGGGGTGGGGAGAGTTTACCCCAGGTCCTTTGCTCCATCCCCATTTCACCAGTTTACAGCCCTGTACAATGCTGCACAGATATCCCTTCCTTGGTACCCTCTTACTTGGCTTCAGTAATTTAGCACTTTTCTGGTTTCTTCAATATTGAATCCTAGGCTTGGTTTTCTTCACCTGATTCTGACTCTTCCTTCAGCCTCCTAAATAAGCTGATCCCCCAAAGCTCTGACCTCCCCACATCTTGGCTCAGTGTTCACCCACATTCAGACATTCAACTACGTCACACTACAACTCTCAAATCAGCCCCTAAAGGCCACTCCTCTCCCAAGACCCAAACTTTGGTTTGTTTTGTATCCACTTGAGGTAAGTTGACTTTTGTGTCCCACCGTGCTACATCATTATAGTGCACAATTGCATTTACACCTATGACAATCTCCCAATTGGTTCTTTTATTACCATTTTACAGATAAGGAAACTAATGCTTAAAGTTCCCTTCTTTATATTCCTAGTTTTCAGAAGTAGAAGGAATGTCAAATCTTAGTTGGATTCAGTAATTTCTATAATGTGCTCAAAGGAAGTAATGCAAGATTCCTGGTTTTTTAGATCAATCAACTTCCTCTGTAACACAGTGGTTTCCTCCATCTCAAACTGTTATTCAACACTTCACTCCTGCATCCCACTTTTGCCTGCACTCAGCAGAAAACCATGGCAGGAGAAGCACATAGCATGGTGCTGCATGGGTGCTGGTCCCTGCACTACTCATGAACAGGCAGTGTGATCTACTGGTCTTTACCTTCGCAGCTAAAAGGTTAGAATAAGCAGTGCCTACGTGGAGGCATGCAGCCCTGTGGGCCACTCCTGGGCCCTCTTGCCCCTCTCAGTGCCTCCGGGCTCCCAAAGGAGCAGACTACATGGACCCTCTTTGGGCAGAGGACAAGGAAGAGGACAAATGTCTTCCTCGAAAGTCCTCCCTCATCTTGGCCTTGCTCATCTCACCTCTGACTGGATCAAGGCCAAACTCCTCTCCCAAGCATGCAGGTCCTCCAAAAACTGGCCTCATCTGAGCTGTCAAGCCTCATATTTTACTGCTCCCGGAGCTTCAAATGATTTATGTAGCATTTATTAACATCTAGTCCTGGCAAATGCCCTACTAGGCAAATGGGGAATGCAGAGTAAGAGAAGAGGATGCCCTCGAGGGACACAGGCTGCAACTGTGGAAAAGCTTCGGTTTGGAGTACCCTTTCCCTCTTGACTGAGAAACTCCCGATACTCATCCTTTGGGGTTCATCCAAGTCCCGCCCGGAAGCCTTCCCTGCTGCAAGGAAGAGAGAGGATGTTGCAGGAACAACTCTTAGCACATCTGGTAACTGCTAGAAAACCTTTCTCCATACTGGGCTGTGACCATCTCAAGAACAGAAGCCAAGTTTAATTCATCCCCATGTCCCCAACCCTAGCACAGAAGAAATTCCAGATGTACGAGCAAGTCACCCTGAAGGCAACATGGGCAAATGCATCCAAACTGGCATAACCGAGGAACCTAGAAGCCCACAGAACGGTGACAACACAGGCAGTCCTCAGTGGGTCAGATCCGACTGCCAAGGGCTGTGGTGTTTTCGACATTTATACCACTCAATGGAAACTCCTGAAGACCATGAGTGTGGACAAGATATCGAAGTCAAACAGCTTAACAAGCTCATGGGGCTGTGGGGATGGGGCCTGGCCTCAGAGGAGGGGGAGGATCAGCGTGGAGGGGGGGAAAGTAGTGGAGCAAGTGGCCTAGAAAGTCTGCCATATTTGGTAACAACTCAGGAGTGAAACCTACACCCTGAACCCCAGCCCTGCATTCCCAATACCCCTTATCCTACTGTGCATTTTTTTTTCCAGATCAATTGTTGCCTTCCAACATAGTATGTAATTTTGTTATTGCCTCTCTCTCCTGGCTAGAATGTCAGCTACCTGAAGGCAGTAGTCTGTCAGTTTTGTTCATTCATGTATACCAAGAACCTAGAATAGTGTCTGGCACAAATCAGGCATTCAATACTTATTCATTGAATAAATGAATGATTGAGTGAATATTGCAGCTTTAGGAGGGGCCAATGCTAAACTCCTAGAGGTTACAAAGGGAGCATAAGACAAACCAAGAAGTGAGGTTAGGGACTCAACAGAGCAGACCCATCAAGGTGACAGGCAGCAGAGGAGCGTCAAGGATTGCAGATGCTTGCTTCATCATTATGAGAACCTATGTAAGGTGGCAGAAAGACAAGAGAGTAGAGGTAGTAACTGGAAGAGGCAATGAGGGTTTGAAAGTTGAGGGTGAAAGGCAGAAAGAAACGAAAGCAAAGGTGAAGAGGTCAGCCAAGCTTCCTTCCTGCTCCCTGAACATGATTTTCTCACCTCCAGCTCCATGTCTGTGGCAGTGCCATTGAACCTAACTGGAATACCAATTGCCCGCTGCAAATCCAGGCCTTCTTTCAAACCCCACCTCAATCCCCATCCTTTCCAAGAAGGGTTCCTTCATTGGATATAAGATGCTGGTCATTAAAGTCAGCATTGTTTGAGGGGAAGAGCAGAGAATTGAAGATGACCAGGTTTGAGTCCTAGGTCTACCATGTCCTGGTCATGTCATTTGAAGCAAGTCTCATTCATTCTTTGGTTTGTTTATCCATTCACCAAACACTTTTGAGTTCTTCCTAAGTATCTTTTGATGTGACAACTGACCACATCTTGAAGCAGTCTTTTTTTTTCCTCTGGCCTCTCTCCTGCTGCTCTCACTATCCTTGTCAACTTCATCCTCCTGTACTGTCCATTAAATGCTGGAGGACCTAAAAGCTAAGCCTAGCCTCATTTCTCTTTTCACTGTGGGTTGCCTACTTTCGGGGGTCAGTCTTCTCTACACTCATGGCTTTGATAACCTCTATAACCCAATAATGCCACATTTGAATCTGCAACCCAGACCTCTCCTCTGTGAATTCAGCTGCCAACCTGAGTTTGCCACTCAGCTTCCCCAAGGCACATCAAAATTGGCATGTCCAAAACTGAACTCCAATCTCTATACCAAAACTGGCCTCTTCCAAAGTCTGCTACCTTTAGAGAATGACATCACCATCCAGTTAGTTCCCAAAGCCAGGAAGTCAGGAGTCAGCCTGAATGCCTCTGTCCCTCGTCCCACCTTCAGTCAATCACCAAGATATTTGATTTTAATTGTCTAAACATCTCTTGAATCTGCACACTCTTCTTCAGCTCCACCATAGTCCACAATACTCTTCTTACCAGCCATGACTACTCCAAGACCCTCTCAACTGAGTTCTTCACGTCCACTTCCACCTGCTAAACATCTTTCTCCATGGCATAGCCAAAGCAAGCTTTTACAACATTCTAATCTGATTATGCCAAGTGCCTCCTGAAAACTCTTCTATAGCTCCTTGCTGTTCTTAGAATGAAGACAAATCATTAACATGGCCTATGGGGTCCCACAGTGTCTGACTGCTACCCAGCTCCCAGCGTCATCTGGCACCAATCATCTTCTCTCAATGCCTTTGAAGTACCAAAATGCCTTCCACTATGGGTCCTCCCCTACACTGTTCATTTTGCCTGGAATGATCTTCCCCTGCTTTATTCTCATCTCTATCCCATTTTGCCACATTAGCTCCTATTCATTTTTTGGTCTTCGTTCAAATGTCACTTTCTCAAGAAAGTCTTTTTTGACATTCTAAACAAAATGAAGTTCCTCTGTTACAAGTTGTATAGCACCTTGCTACTTTCTTTCAATGAATGTTCATTTGTAATTACACATTTATTATTAATATGATTATTTGATTAATTCCTTTTTTTTTCTGCTGTAACCTCCATGAAAGCTGTGGCCATTGTTCTCCCAGGACCTAGCACATGGTAGGCTTTATAGGTATTTGTTAGCCAAATGAACAAATAAATAACAGGTACTGTGAAAGCACTGGAAATATAAGTGAGAACCAGATTTCTACTCTCAGTCCCCTTATCTACAAAATGGGTATTACCAAAATCCCAACTTCATAGGATCATCAAAATTTAAATGACAAAGGGGCACCTGGGTGGCTCAGTCGGTTAAGTATCCGACTTAGGCTCAGGTCATGATCTCATAGTTCATGAGTTCAAGCCCCGCATCGGGTTCTGTGCTGACAGCTCAGAGCCGGAGCTTACTGCAGATTCTGTGTCTCCCTTGCTCTCTGCTTCTCCCCAGCTCGCATTCTGTGTGTCTCTCTCTCAAAAAAATAAACATTAAAAAAATAAAAATAAAATTTAAATGACATATATAGAAGTACTTCACAAACAATAAAGCATCTCACAATTATGCTCACTGCTTCCTCTCTAGGTGCTCACAGCTCATAGTGCTGTAATACCAAACCCAGCTCCCAGCTGCTACTTGGTGTTTCCAGTCATCTAAGACCTACCTCCCAACCCAATCAAAGTTTTTCCACGGGATGCAAGAGTTGGTCTCCCTTGCCTAGTTCATTGGTTCACACTCCATAAAGGCATGCCAATTGCTGCTATAGGCAGGACACAGAGTGCAGATGGGACAGAGGTACAGGAGGTGTACCTTTAAAGGGCAAGGTGACATCAAGCATGAGGAAGGTCTGATAAAAGAGGTATTGGGAGGCAGAAGGTGGGAGCATTGCTTTGGGATCAGTGTTGGTGGTCCCTAGGTAAAGAACACACATACCAACAGGTTTAGCAACAGGCACGTTCCCCAGGTAATAGACTTGGAACTTTTGTACCAACTCATTCTTGGGTGCTGGGAATTCCACTGTGGAAAAGAAAAGGAGGATCAACTGTGGTGGCAGGTGTTGCTCACCCCCCAGTCCCCACCACGAGGGCATAAGCTGGACATGCACCCAGCCAAGTCCTCACCTCCACCCCTTCCCCATCTGCCTTTAACCAGAGTCCCTTCACTTATTTGCTCCAAAGAATTCAGTCTCCATGTGCCCATTTTTTATCATGTTCATGTAGTAGCACATGCCTTTTCTTGAGTCACCGCACCTTTGCTAACACAGTTGAGCTGGATCTGGAAAAGTTGTGTCACTGACCTTGGAAAGGGACATCCACAAGTTTAGAGTGGTCCAGGGAGAGTCCATTTACCAAGCAGCGGGCATTACGCCGTTCGGCCATGATCTGAGGAAGGGAGAAGCGGAGGGGAGGAGCGAGGGAGAATCCATTAGGGCTTCGTTGCCCTGGAGCCCCCCCACCCCAACTCAGTGACCCCACCCACATCCTTGTAGAGCAAAGGTGGCAGCTAGTCCAAGGAGTGGAGGGGGCCGTGCCTTAGAGCAGATCTCATGCAGGCTGGTGGCGATGTTCTTGGCAGGTGCCTCACAGCGAAACACGTGGCACTTGAGCATCTGGGTCAGTTTATCACGAGCTACGTAGGCAAAGTCCCTGTTGGGGGAGGGACACCTCAGTGTCTCCCAGTGCCATCCAGTGCGAGGCATCATCCCTACAAACCCACACCCTCCCTGTCCATCGCAGCTCCTCAGGGCTTCCAGCCTCGGGATGGTGTCCTGTGGGTGCTGCCTTCTGGCTGATGGGTAGACAGGCAAGCATGCTGAAGAGGGGAAAATGGGTGAGCACAGCGGGCAGGAAGGGGCAGGGCAGAATAGGGGACCTCAGGTGCTTTGAGGTGTCTGGTCCAAGTGTGGGAGGAGGAACAGGAAGGTAAATTAGGCATAAGTACCTCTCTCTGGGTCCGGCAGCACAAGAGAGGCAAAGAATAAAGTTAGGGAGGAGAGCCCCCACTCTGACTGATGGATGAGTCCCCGCCCTAGGATCCCAGGCCCAGCTCCCACCTTCCACTGTCCCGCCCGACGCCCCACACGCGAATGCTGACAATGGGCTGGGCATGCAGCAGGGCCTGAGTCTGTGGCTCCACCAGCTTTAGTGTCTCGTCCTCCAGCTGTAGCAGTAGGTCCTTTCCCTGTGGGCCCAGAGAGCAAGCACTCAGTGGAGCCCCAGCTGGGGAGGTGCTGATCTCTGCCACCTCCAGCTCAGGGCACCCCCAACCTTGGCGTTGGACCACCCACCGTGCAAGCCTCACTCTAGTAGAGGTCACATCTGTCATCTCTTATGTGACTCCTTTTAACATCCAGTCACTGTTAGAAACCATCTCCCAAGGCCCCAACCTGGGATCACACACCCATGTCACAGGGCTGTCACTTGGGGGGCTGACACCTCCATCACCCCGCCGTTGCTCAGGCAGCCCAGCTCTCCTCTCCCTCACAGCTCCCTTCCCTTCTCCACTGTACCACACCTGCCAGTTCAGCCCTCACCTCCCCCCAGCCCCCAGACATGGGGTCGTGCAGATTGTTTTTGTGGTAGGAAAGCTGACGGATGCAGTTGTTGACTGCCACACTGCTGCGTCCAGGGGCCAGCTCCTCCTCGGTCATCTCCACCCAGCCTAGGGAGCGCACGGCGAAACACTGCCAGACACAGAAGAGGGGGTGGGAGGTAGAGGGTCTGAGCTAGAACCGGAGGACCCCCAACATGGGACACTCTCCTGCTGAGAGCAGAGGAGTTCCTGACTCAGAACATGGAATCTGGGAGGGTATGTTGAGCTCCCCAAACAGTATATGGTTGGTGGGAGGGGTGCTGGTCTCAGAGGAGACCGCTGCTAGTACAAGGAAGCATCTGAGCCAAGCCTGGATGGACCCCCACCCCACCCCCGCCAAGCCACTGGGCTGGTTGAGTTAAACACTGACATGCCTCTGGTCCTGACACAGGGGTCTGTGCTAAGACTAGAGGAGCTCCTAACTCAGGACCTGGAGAGCTTACTGAGACCAGAGATACTCCCAGAACATGACATGAGGGGGGTCTCCCACACACACAGGAGCTCCAGCCTGAGGAATGGGCATTGGTCTTGAACAAACCTTGATCCCTGGGTTGGCATTCCGTGGAGGCAGCTTCTCCTCCTCTTGGGGTAATGGCTCTGGGCTGGAGGAAGATGGTAACACTTAGTATGGATCACCAAACAGGGAACTGTCCCAAGGCCTCTCCCAGAGAGATCCATCCCCCGGCTAGCCCACTGTGTTATGCCCTCCCACTCACCTGAGGCTCTGAGCTGGGAAGGACAATGTCCCCTCCTCAGGGTCCTTCAGCCCCAAATCCATAGGGGCCTCCTCACTGGGTTCATCCTTGGGAAGGGGTGAGAGGAGTCAGGACCAAAATGATGCCCCCTCTCCAGTTCCCGCATTATAAAGCAGGTCCCCTCACCTTCCAAAATTCTCCATCCTCAAAGCCTTCTCCATGGGCAAAGCCTGTCCAAGTGAGCTAGGAAGAGGGATGGGAGCAATGAATGGGTGGCTCATCTTGCTCCAGCAGCACCACCCCTCCATCCCTGGACAAAAAACCTGTGAGCTCACCTGAGACTCCTCTTGGGGGCTGTTCCCCTGTGAAGGAGAGGCCCGGCCCGGGGGCTCCCACTGGGTGGTCCCTGTTGGGATGTGCCAGTAGTAGGTCCCTGAGGTATCCTGGACCCTCATCCATCCAGCCGGCAGGTCGGAATCCGTCTCGAAGGCGTTGGGGTTCCAGAAGGAATCTGCCGGGTTGGGGGGTGCTGATGAGGGTGTGCCCACCCAACAAGCAGTGGGTACTTATGCCCAGTCCCCTCACTGACACTCCACTGTACAGAGGGAGGGATGGGGGGAGGGCTCCAGCACAAGGTTCCTGCTTCCTCCTAGAGCCTGCAGTCTGGAATCACAACATGGGGGACCACCCGCAGGGGACATGACTCAGGTCTCCCCCTGGACCCTGCGCCTAGCTAATGTGGCTACATAGAGGGAAGGAGGAAGGCAGAGAGAAGGAGGGAGGTTGGGTGACCCCAACTGACCTCCTATCATACATATCCATATCTCAGGTGCACACACATATCAGCTCCTGCACACACATGTGCACTCAGGCACACAACACATACAAGCCCTACTACACACCTGTGCAGCCACAGAAACACAGAAACACAAGGATGTGCACACATAGAAAATGCCAATATAGACGGCAGGTATCAAAGTCAGGGGCACCCACATGTGCAAGGGCAAAAACATACATACACACACCAACTCCAGCCATACACTAATGCAGACACCATACACAGAGGTGTGCACACACACAGTTATATGTATCAGCTCCCACCACATGTGCGCAGAGACCACACCCACAACAACCCCCAGCATGTGTGGGTACCACACAAATAGTGAGTGCACACTCAACCTCTGCCACACGTGTGCAGATACCACAGACACTCACACCCAGACCCTTTACCACACACAGACGCAGGCAAATATTTCATGCACATGCACACATACCTGTGACATACACTCTTCGTCCCCTAGCAGAGCCACACCACTCCAGCTCTGTGGCCCAGCTTATGCCTCCTCTGCCTCTCCTCCCACCCAGCCCCACCCCACATTATGCCCAGCCCCATGCCACCCCTCACCTGGACTGCTGTCCTGCAGGATGATGGCCAGGAAAAAGTCCTGGGAGAACATGGCGCTGGTTCCCAGCCCCTCCTGTCTCCACCCTCCCTCCTCACAGCCCCTCCAGCCCAGCCAGCTGGGCTCACAGCCTGGTGCTGGGCTGCAGAGGAAAGCTCATCCCACCCCCTTCTCACCAGGGCAGAGCGCCTGCCAGGCAAGATCCTCCCCCGCCTGGCGCTCGCCAAGGAGGGGCCAGGACCACCACGGGAGGGGACCTCCTTGGTGTGGGGATGGAGGGTCCTCATAAGACCCCAGCCCATCCTGCTTACATCTCTTCTTTCTAATCCTGGCTCCCCTCCCCCAATCCTGAATCTCCATCCCACCTCGCAGCAGCAGCAGTCGCCACAGCACCACAGTTAAACCTAGTCTTGGGGACACCAGGAAGCTCAACCCCTCGGGAATACCCCAGCCACCTGGGGCCCTGCAAAGCCTGTACCTCTCAGAACAAAAAGGGTGTGGCTTCAGGGCTCCCAGAGCTCCCTCCCGGGCCCAGAACCTGCCCGGCAGTTTGAGGCCAAAAGTGGGCCTTAAGGGCTGGGCCCTAGCAAGCTTCAGGTTGGGCTTGGGGCTTCCCATCACAGCCCCCCTCACCTGCCAGGGCCCAGCTAGGCTGCAGCGTCTCCTCGGCAACCGCAGCACCAGGATGGCTGGGAGCGCCCAGACTGCTGACGTGCTTCCCGTTACCAAGGAAACCAGGAATCCTGACTGGTCCAAGAGGCAGCAGTGAGGATACAGGCAGTCCCCAGACCCAGGCTGCTGGGCAACCGGGCACAGAGAGACTGGGAGCAGGCGCGGATACCCAAGGTGGATGCACACCTAATGTGAGAGTCATTTATTTGAGCAAGATATCTCACCACCCTCAGCTTCCAAGTGAGGTGGGTTCACAGAGGAGGGGCTCTTCTTGCCTGTCCAGCCTTCTAGGTAGCCATTACCACCTCTTCTCCCTCCACCCTCCCTTCTCCTGAGGCCCCAGGGAATTAGAATGCCTGCTCTTCCCCAGGAGCCCTCCATCATCTTCAGGGCTCTCCTATCAAACCTTTCAGGAACACCAACACCCAGGGCAACCATGCCTTACACAGCCACACCCTTCTTCATGAAGGGTCATACACCTTTTGAATCTGGAGACCAATTCACCATCTTCTGACTGAGTCACACATACCAATCCATCTGCCATCCCTGGTAGCCTGTACCTTCCTGCTTCAAAGAGCTTCATCCTTCCGATCTGTCCTGGAGGGGCCGCTCTCCCCCCTTTGACCATCTGGGAGGCCCTTCTGGAGCCTGGCACATCTCCCTCCAAGCACAGCCCCACTCAGGCCTTTGCTGCCACATGCACACATTTTTTTCAGGAATCTTCACTCCTGCATCAACTCATTCAGGCACTCACGCACGAATTCAAAGGTTTGTGTTCATTCATTCATCCATGCACACCTTCATGGTGAAACCAGGAGTGGCCATTTACTCAGGAGTCAATGAATCGCATAATGTTCTCTCCTCTTCTCCACTCCCATGTCACTACAGTAGTCCAAGCTACTACCTGGAATTCTTACCCAGATCACTGCAACAGCCTCACAGGTGGGCTCCCTCCTCCAACCTCATCTCCACCAATCTGGGCTGCACACTACAACCCAAAATTGATTGTTCCAAAATGCTAAACTACTTTCCACTTTAATATTCCTAATTGTTTTCTCTTGCTCTCAGGATAGAACTTAAACTCCTAGGGTTTGGGTGCTGTTATGAGCCCCTAGCCTCTGCCCCTCAGCCTTATCTCCGATCACCCCCGCTCCCTCCTTGTCTCTCTCTCTCCCTGCTTGGTAAGCCCCTCATCCTTTCCAAGTCCAGCCTCCCTCCCTCAATCTTCACCTGGCTATGACCCACTCCTCCTTCAGGCATCCATGTAAAGGTCACTTCTCAAAACTGGCCCACCCCTTTCCCCCCACCATGCACATAGGCAGGGCTGAGTGCCCCTCCTGCATCTCTCCCATCCCAGTGCTCACCATGCTGATCAGAACTGCCTGTTTATCTTTGTCTCCCCCACTAGACTGTGAGTACCATAAGGGCAGGTCCCTGTAGAATGCATTCTCAGCATCTAGGACAAGGCCTGGTGCCGAGTATGAACCCAACACAGGCAATAAAGTTCTTTTGCTCATCCGTTCACCATTCATTCATTCATTTATTCATGCACTTATGCATTCAATAAACAACTTTGTGGAGATCCTAAGATGGGAAGGAGAAAATACTTTTGTTCAATTCTACTCCATTCCTTCAGGAGTCCAGACTTCCTCTGTGGCCTTCATGGTCATAGTACCACAATTACAAAAGAGTAAGCAGTGACTCAGCCCCTTCCTTAGGCTGGCCCCACACCACTCACTACTTTGAACTTCCACAGTCTCCACCAGAGCTTGATCCTTGACCATTGTCTCTCACTGAGGTTGATGCCCGTGTCCAGCATACCCTTCCCACTCCTTCAGCAGTTCTATCCTCCTTCTCCCAGAAGACTCACAAGGGCAGCTACTGCAGTGACCATCCTAGCAGCCCCTGAGCAATCAGGCCTCTGACTCATACCCACCGCTAGGACAGGGGCTGCAAACCAGCAGCCTATAGACCAATACAAGACTCAGATTTGGTGGGGCCTGCATGGTGCTTTTAAAAAAAAAAGAATTGGGGGGGGGGGGCCACCTGGGTGGCTCAGTCGGTTAAGTATCTGACTTCAGCTCAGGTCACGATCTCACAGCTCAGGAGTTTGAGCCCCACGTCGGGATCTGTGCTGACAGCTCAGAGCCTGGAGCCTGCTTCAGATTCTGTGTCTCCCTCTCTCTCTCTGCCTCTTCCCTGCTCACGTTCTCTCTCTCTCAAAAATAAATAAACATTAAAATAAAAATTAAAAAAAAAAAAAAGAAACTGGAATATTTCACATCAATGTCCAGTTTTCCATTTACCTAGAAAAGTTGCATGAACTGGCTCCACTGCAACTACATTTCCCCCCACCAACCCTATAAAAAACAAGCTAGAGTGGAGTAGCTAGCAGCTGCTCCCTTTAAAGGGGGTCCAAGCAATGACCATCGAAGGCCACTAACATCACAAAAAGAGAGGCAATCAGACTTTGTCTTTGATAGAAGTACTCAATACCACCTATGAAGTGTTCTTGCAAAAGCAAAACACAAAAAACCTCTCAAATCTGAGTCTGATCAAGGCTCTGGAACTCACTCCCAAATCTACAGGAAATCTAGGGGAAGAGAAACCTGTTCAACACTGCCACAGCGAGAGCGTCTGCAAATCCAGACCATGGAAAATCCAAGACAAAAAACACAGTGTCTCCAATTTAAAATGACAGCAACAACAACAACAACAACCTGCAAGCAAAAATAGAGGACAGACAGAGGAATGAAACAACAATATACAGATCCAAAAGAAAATTTAAGATACACATCCACCGCCAAAAGGTCTGGGACTCTTTGGTTATTGATTCAAACAATCAAA
Source organism: Panthera uncia (assembly GCF_023721935.1). Lineage (NCBI taxonomy): Eukaryota > Metazoa > Chordata > Mammalia > Carnivora > Felidae > Panthera > Panthera uncia. The sequence continues at coordinate 50,030,381 of NC_064808.1, read as the reverse complement.
ACTTTTTTAAATAGCTGAGTTGGGGGTCATTATTAAACAACTGGGAAATTATAAACATTAACTGGATATTTGATAATATTAAGGAATTATTGTTAAAACTTTGTGTTCATGACAATAATGTTGTAGATCTTTTTAAAAGAGTTTTGTTTTTTGGAAATGCATGGGTAAACACTTTTGGGCTTGAGTGTTTGCTTCAAAATAACCTAGGCTAGGGCCCAGGAGTAGGTGGGGGTATGGATGCACCAAGATTAGTCATGTGTTGATAATTGTTGAAACTGGGTCATGGGTAAATTGGGCTCATTATTCTATTCTCTCTACTTCTGTAGATGTTTGAAAACGTCTGTAACAAGTTTTTTGAAAGGGGATGGTGTACTGCCCTTTGCTCACCTCCATGAACTGCATGTCCCCCTGCAAAGGCTCTACCATTTGGGGCCTGGTATGGTGCCTGCTGCCAGGCACACACAAGAGTCTTTCCTGATCTTTACTTACACCCCAGCCCACAGAAGTCCAGGATAGTAGCTACAGCCCATTATCTCTGTCCTTTGTTCCTCAGCCCTGTCTGCATCTCTATGTGACATGAGCAAATATGGAGACTCAATTTACTTAAATAGAACACATTTAATGATCAATCTTTGGAGTCCTAATATCTATTTTCTCCCCCCACCTACCCTACAAAGAAGAATATGTTTATTCTTCCTTTACTTCCTTTTAGTCAATATTCCATTCCTGATACAAAGGATACAAAATGGTACCCTTGCAATGCCCAGAGGGGTCTCTGCACATAATCCCCGACCTCAGTCTTTCCAAATAGACCTCTGTGGGGAGGTGCTGCTGCTGCCTCCAGACCCGGCCTGTTAAAACCTGTTTCAAGCGCACCTGGTTCATCGTGCTGTGTGCATCAGTGGCAGGGTATGCAGGGCCAAGAGCTCAGGTCTAGACTCGGTTCTACTGTGATCCCAGACTGTCTGTGACTTTAGGAAAGCTACTTAACCTCTCCAGGCCTCCTTTTTTTGTCATCTGTAGTACAGGCATCATAACAGTCTCTACCTCACAACATTACTGTGAGGATTAAATATGATAATGCTGAGCACAGGGCAGTACCTGGTAAGTACTCCATAAACGCACCTAGTTTACCATCCATCAGGGTGTGCATGACGGGAGGATCTATCAACTTGTGCAAGCACTCTGAATGCAGGAATGGTTTCGTTCAGGAAAACCTGGCTGGATATGGTCTGCTGAGGACTGAGGACATGTGCTCTGTGATTCATCCCCAGGCTGGCCCTGGCCTCTATTGCCCTCCCATATTCCCCAAGTGAAGCTCCATTAAGGTACCTGTGTCCTCCGGGGAGCCATAGGAGGGGCTGCCCTGGGATAAGGTAGCCCAGCTTGAGTCCTCATCACTGGCTGCACTGTTCCGCATGCCAAACAGGAGGCTGGCACTCTTGCTGTGCTCTCGGGGACCGTCGGCAAGGGCCTGGGGTCTGGGGGGCATCTCCGCACTCTCCGGGGGCTCAGGCAGCCCTTGGGGAGAAGACAAGTCCTCCTCCTCCTCCTCCTCATCCTCTTCCTCATCATCCTCCTCGGCCTCCCCTGCTGCCTTCTCCTCTCCTTCATCTGGCCCCTGCTCTTGGGTGCTGATGATCAGACCAGATCCTCGGAGCCCTCTGTTGGCTGCATTGTGGGTGGAGAGCTCCAACTCAGAGTACAGGTGCATCAGGCCTTTGGGGCCCAAGGGTGCCATCTCAGGCTCCTGACTGGCCTCCTCTGCCAGGGTCAAGGTCACGTTGCGGTTCTGGTCACGATGGGCCGTGGCAGCCCGCCGGAGCTGGTTCTGGCCCTCTTTTAGCCATTTGGCATTGGCAGGGCCTGGCTCAGGCCCACCACCCTCCCCCATGGCACTGCGCAGGTCCTTGGGTCCCACAGCCGTGGCCTGCAACTTGGAGTTGAGCAGCTGGTTGTGGGCAGCGTGCAGGGGCAGGGGTAGGCTCAGGGCGGGGCCTCCGTGGCTGTTGGCATTAATGGCCGACTGGCTCAGTGACGATGGAACAGACATGGCCTTGGCAGATCCTGCGGGGTGGGGAGAGGAGACCATGTTCAGCCTCCAGGTCTGGATAGCAGCACCCTTGCTTCTGCCCGGGGCTGTGCTCTGCACCTCCTCATCTCCCTTACACACAGCAGGCCAGCACCCACCACTCCATGTCCTGTGAGCTATTTTCCCATGACAACAACTAGGCCCAACTGCTGTCCCCCTTCACCATCACCTGCTCAACCCTATCTCCACCAAAGGCTGGGGCCAGGCCCCACAGTCCACTCCGGCCCTAAATCCCCAGCCCTGAGCCTTCTGGGACAGTACAGCCAGCCCCTGCTCTGCCCTCGCTCCCAACAGCAGAGCCTCCACACAATGGCTCTTCTGTGCATCCCCACCCCCAGCTTATCCGACCGGTGCTTATTGTGCCAGGGACCCAGCTGGCGTGGGACTGGCTCATGTGTTCTGGACACTGGACACTCACTGCTCCCTTCCTCCTGCCACATTGCTATCCACAGCCCCCTACTGTGAGCTCCCCAGGCTGTGTTCCCATTGTTGTTAAATCACTGGGCTCAACCAGCCCTGAAGCCCACCCCTACTAGGGGCTGTAAGAATAGGAGAGAATGAGCTGCAGAGCCATCCCTCAAGGGCATGGACCTAGGAAGGAAGGTCACAGAGGAAGGACCTTCAGTTCCAATCCGTGGCTCCTTTGGCCAGTTGAAGCTACATTTTGATGACTGTTTCTATAAAGTGTCTCACCATGGGCATTACTCCATCTGCCAGCTCCTATAATGCCCCATGCCTGGATCATTGCAGGGGCTTTTGACCTATACTCTTCAGCCCTTCAGGTCTTGATCCAACTGTCACCTTCTCAGTGACACTTTCCCTGATACCCTTTTAAAACTGAAGGCCACCAATCCCTCTCTCAGCTACACCCAAACCTTCCCTAGTGCCTAGACTATCAAGCTATTAATCAACATTATTATTATTATCTGTTTTATGATTATCTCCTCATGACTATAATTTCAGTTCCATGGTGGAGGATTTTGTCTTTTTTTTTTCAATGCAATATGTTCAGAGCTTAACACACTCTTGGCACAGAATAAGAATTCAATAAATATTTGTTGAATGAATGTATAACTCCACCCTCCCATCTCCTAAAGGCCCCATTTTATCATCTCCTCTCCCAGTTTCAGAAAGCACACTTTGGCCATGTTACTGTGTCTCAACAGTGCCCCAACTAAACCCCATCTGCCCTTCAGGTGAGGGGATCTCCTGTTCCACAGTGACAGCACCCACTTCCTATCCCCTTGGACCCCATCTCCTTACAAGCCCTTTGTGGACCACCTTCTCTGCCTACCTATCCTTCCAGCCACATAGCCCAACAATCCCACCATCAAGGCCTCACCCTCCCCTCCGCATCTCCCTGACCTTCCATTGCTCTGCTGCTCTCCTTCAGTGACCCCCCCACTATAAAGTGCTTACTTCCTGGAGCCTCCCTGCCACCACCTCACAGGTCATTCTCCCTGACCAACTACTACCCAATTCTCTCTCATCCTGGCCCTCTTAGCTCCTACTGTGTCACCCTTCCCCCTCCCTGATACCCTCTCTTGGAGTCCTCTCTTCCTACTTGACCCTTCCCCCCAGCACAGCTCTCCCTCACTGACTGCCCCTCAACACACACCTCTCTTTCTGACTCCTACTGTATGGCTCTTTCTCCCTGATTTCTCACCTGAGAGTTCTCTCTCCCCCTGGCCCCACTGGGGAGTTCTTTCCCTCAGAACCTCTGGCCCCGGGTCTCTCTGCACCTCAGTGCAGCTCTGAGCCCTGAGCTAAGGCTGCTGGTGAGGTGCTTTTGGCTGTCTGAGCAACATTCTGCTGTCTCTCAGGCGCAGTGCGCGGTCCTGAGGCAGGAGCCATAGTCTACCCTTCCATCCTGCCCAGCTCCTCCGCCCCTAGCACAATGCTGTGTATACATCTGGGGCATAGATGAAAACATGTTGTCTGTGTATCTGCCTCACATGTAACTGCTGGCTGCTTGGTGTGGCTCCACTTGGGCAATAAGCAAACTCACGGTCACTGGTATAAATGAGAAAAATAAATGGCTCTGCCGCTACCTAGAACCACAGTAATCTTCCAAAAATGGAAACCAGATTGTGTCACTCCTCAGTTGGAAAACTTAGATGGCTCAGTGCTGCCTTCAGGATAAAGTCTGTGCTCATTAGCAGGACACCAAGAGCCTACCTGAGCCAATCCCTATGACCTCTCAGACCCCCTCCCCCTTCCCTCCTTCTTTCACACCTTACACTCCACCCTCACAAAGTATGGCAGATTCCGGAATTGGTCGTACCCTCACAACCCTGGCTCTTTGTTTATAGTGCTCCCCCAGCTTGGAATCCTACGTCCCCATGTGAGAATCTCTGCTCATGTTTCAAAAGTTGGCTCAGCAGTCAAAGCCCCTAAGCAGTGAGCCTTTCTGGTTCAGTCCTCTCTCCTCATGCTCAGGAGACTGTTCCCTCCTCTGTCTCACGACACCCAGTGCCCCAGTGAAGTCTTATTCAACTTCACATTCCCATTACCAAGGAGTGTGTGCTGTGCGTCTATGACAGAGTGGGCCCTTGGTGTGGATGGAAGGGAAAGATGGAGGAGACAGATATGGGAAGAAAGGAATTAGGAGGCCCAGAACTAGTGGCAACAGACATTGAGACAGGTTTGTGTGGTCCTGTGGGCTGGGGATGGGCAATAGGAGTGTTAGGTAAGGTGCTGGAGAATGATGAAGGCAGGAATCCCAGAGCAGCAAGGACCGAGATCTAGGGAAAAAGGGAGGGATGGAGTCAGCATAAACCAACATCCTGGCTTGAGTCTGTTCAATAGTCGGATCTCCATGAGTTCCAGGATGTAGAAGACCCCATGACTCTGGCAAACTCAGAGAATGATGGAGATGATGAGCCCTTCTCTGAAGCAGCAGTATATGGTTCCAGGTTTCTAAGAGGTCAGGATGGGACCAATCTCCTTAGCACTTGGAGGTGTGATCTGGGATGGGCACATATACTGTGAGGCTGAGACGGTGAAGAGCCAGCTCGACTCCAGGGCATCCCTGTCCCTCCGGTCACCAGGGCAGAAAGTACTGGGGGAGAAATGAGGCAGCTCTGTTGTCAACAAATACTGAAGCCTGAGCACCTGGTTCAAGACACTGTGTGGTACCATCACCTAAGTTTTTGAGGTCAAAGGATGACTAGTATCTTTAAGAAGGGGCACATGCCAGCTTCTCCCTTCTCCTTGGGAGTCCCTGATCCCTCTCAAAGGATGGAAAGATCCACATGGATTCTGGCTCAAGGCAAGGAGCTAAAAGAGTGGCCACTAAGCCTGAAGGAGCTGATATCAGACCACAGGGGTAGGGGTGAGTCCTATTCAAGGTCAAGAGTCCTCTAGCCTGCCAGCTTACTATTTGTGAGGCACTGTAGTAGGCATGGGGAAGAGTGATGAATTATAAAGAAATGGTTTCTCCCCAGTGATGTACACAATCTAGCAGTGTAGTGCCAGTGTCTAGAACAGTCCCTGGCACCAATAAGCACTCCCTATTTGTTGAATAAATGATGGCGTATTGTGATGGGGGAGGAACAGGGCACTATAGGAGTCTGAGGCTTATTCCAGTCTAGACATCGGCAAAGACCCAACTTGGTGAAGGGACTTTTTTTTTTTTAAGTAAACTTCACACCCAGCATGGAACCCAATGCAGGGCTTGAACTCAACCCTGAAATCAAGACCTGAGCTAAGATCAAGAGTCAAATGCTTAACTGACTTAGCCACCCAGGCGCCCCAAGGAAGGGACCTTTAAGTTGAGACAAAAACACAACTGTCCTTGGACCACCCCCTGTACCACCCCTCCCTGCCAGCGGAAGACCTCCCACTCCTCCTTCACAGAGGAAATGGAAGCCAGCAGTTGGAGAATGTCCAGAAACACAAATTTGCTGACTTCAGCACCTACCCCTTTCTCCTTCTTCCTAAGACCAACTGCTTCATCTGTTACTTGGCTCCTTCCTTTCATGCCTTTCCAGGAATTTTCTACCACTGTTTATCCATTTTTTCTTCTATATAATCAACCTCTCCTTCTCAATGGGATCCACTATCTCCCAGCTTAAAAACAGAATGTTTCTTGACAGATGCTCCTCCAGCACCACTAGCTGCTCTCTCTCCCCAGCTTAAGCAAACTTCTTGAAAGAGCTGTCTTTACTCACTGTTGCCATTTCCTCACCTTACACTCACTGCTCAGCCGTCTCCAACCCTGCCTGCATTCCCAGCACACCTCGGTAACACCTGCCAAGGTCAACAGGACCCTGTGTCATCTAATCCAACCCACACAGCATCTTGGTTGTACTCTCAACACCACTCAACACCCTGCCTCTCATCCAACTTTCATCCATGGCTCTCCTCCATGGCTTCCCCACACTACATCTCCTGGTTTTCTTCCTACACTCTAGTTCTTGCCCCGTGGCTCCTTAGCCCCCTATGCTGGCTCATCTTCCTTTACCAACTGTCACACACTAGGGTTTCTCATGGCTTGTTCTTATGCCCTTTACTCTTTCTCACCAAATATTCAATGTATTTATTCATGCCCATAGCTTCAGATGCCACCTATACACTGCTCATTTCCAAATTTACATCTCCATTTCAGACCCTTCATCTGAGGTCCACAACATGTACATTCAACTTCCTACTCAACATCTCCATCTGATGTCTCAAAGGCCTCTCAGACAAACATGCCTGCTTAAGCTTCTCTCTCCCACACTAGTGGGAACTAGTCTTCCTTTAGGATCCTGGCTCATGGAGTGATATAACCACCTTTCCGGTTGTGCAGCAGGGGTACCATCCTTGACACTAGCTTCTCCCTCACTCCCCACTTTCCATCCATCCCCAGATACTGATAATTTTCTCTCTGAGGAAAATTTCTGGATTTCATCTACTCTCCACATCCACTACTATCACAATCTGTACCAAGGACAAAGACCTTAAGATCATAATTATTAACAAGGCCTAAATTGTCCTGCTCAGTGTGGCCTCTGCCTTCCTCTCCAGTATCAGCACTCTGCTCTCCAGCCTCACTGGCCTTCTTTTGATTCCTCGAAGACATGATGCTCTCTCCTTTCACAAGGTGTTTGCATGTGATTTTTCCTTGCTGCCTGGAACCTCCTTCTGCTAACCCTCACTCAGCCTAACTAACTGATACTCATCCTTTACATCTTAGTTCAAATGTCATGTTCTCAGAGAAGCCTTCCTTGGCCCTCTCTCTATCTCCCAGACCAATTTAGCTTGTGCTTTTATGTATTCTCAAGGCACCATCCACCTTTCCTTCACAGTATTTATTACACTTGTGATTTTACTCTTCTCTGATTCCCTCCTGGATTATCAGCTCTGTGGGGACAAGATCCCAGTCTATTTTGCTCATAATTATATCTTCAGTGCCTAACACAGTACCAGATATATAAAAAGTGCTCAAAGTATATTTGTTGAATGAATAACTGATCAGATAGATGCCATTTTTTTTAAAGGATCACACTGTGTTCAGAGTATTTAAGGGGAGGTAGGCAAGAGGTTATGCTATTAGAGCAATGAAGGGAAAAAAAGAATTTTGGCCTAGATTAAATTCAGTATCAGTGAGAACAGAGTGAAATGAATGGAAAATATCTGAAAATTAGGTAGTGGATGTGACAGAATTTGGTGACATTAGATACAGAGGGTGAGGGATACAGAGGGTGAGAGAGGTTAATCTAGAATGTTGCCCAGTATTCCAGCTTGGATAACTGACTGGAAAGTAGCCATTTCTGAAAGCTGAAGGGAGAACAGGTTTGGAAGAAGGGTAGAGAGGGAACACAGGGAAGATAATTCAGCTTCGGATCTGTAGGTCTGGAATTTCTGTTGAACTTCAATGAGGATGTCATGATGGCAGCTGGATCTGGAGTTCAGAAAAGAGGTCTGGGCCAGATATAAACATCTGAGAATCATCAGAATATATATATATGAAATTTGAAGGCTTGGCAGTGAATAAAATACCCAAGGAGAAAGTACATAATGAGAGAAGATAGCTCAAGATGGAACTAAAAGCTTTACCAACATCTAAAGCGGGGGGGGGGGGGGGGGGGGGGGAAGGAGGTAACAAATGAAGACCACGAAGGAGCAGACAATGCCGGACAAGAGAAACCAGGAAAATGCTTCCAGGACAGTTACCACACACCACTGAATACTACTGAAAGGTAAAGGGGGATAACAGAAAAGTGTCCTTCGGAGTTGGCCACCTGGAGGTCTCCGGTGACCTTGGCTCCAGCAGTTTCAGTGGGTGTCCGCGACAGAGACCAAATTGAAGAGGTTTTAAGAATGAATGGAAGTGAGGAAATGAAGACAGCAAGTGTAGGCAAGGTTTCGGCTTTGAAAGAGTAGAGAGAGCTGGGACTAGTCTCGAGGGGCTGGGAATGCAAGAAATGCACAGGCAGTTGCAAAATACGTTCCGAATAACCTCCGAATTGGCGGTGGGAAAGCTGCCCTGGAGGAGTGTTTCAGCTAGTGCTAGGCCTTCTCGCCGAGCTGGGGACACAGCCGGCCGGCCCCAAGGCACACCCCTTAGTCGCCGAGGGCAACAGAATGCGGCTTGACAGATTCCAGGCCTGGGACCCTGGAGAAATCCGCCAGGGTTCTGTCCACCTCACCCCACGTCCCATTCCCAGCCCTTGACCTCCCCTCCCCCAACCCCCATCCCCCACCTGCTCCCGTTTCGGGTCCCCCATACTCGCCCCTCTCCAGCCCGGAGGGGCACCAGGTAAAGGTCGGGGAGGGGGCATTGTGAGGACCGAGGTGGAGCCTACAAGGGAGAGAAAGGGGGATGGTCGGAATGTGCGCGGCTGGAGGACCGCCCGCAAGGATGGGGCCTGGCCGGGGGAGACCCAGGCCGCGTGGGGAAGGGGCTGCGGGGTCCGCCGACCGCTGGGGAGGTCGGGATCCGGACTCCGGGGCTGGGACCGGGCAGGGGCAGCTCCTACCTGCGCGGGGAGGCCCCAGGCCCAGGTGGCGGAGGTGGCTCAGGCTGCGGGGCTCCGGCTCCGCGGCGGCTTCTCCATCACAACATCCCCCGCCCTGGAGCGCGCGGGCCGCGGGGCCGCGCCCCGAGCGGCGGAGGCGCGCGCGGGGCGGGGGGGGGGGGGGGGGGTTTGGACGGAGGGGCGCCATCTTGGGCCGCGCGCGGGAACGGGCGCGCGAGCCCGTCGCGGGCGACACTTGCCGCAGCTTAGCCGAGGGCCGCACCCTGCGGGACGCTCGGATCTCAGGGCGCCCCGCGGCCCAGCCGCCCTGGTCAGCCGCCAGCCCTGCGCCCGGGTCCCCGGGTCCCAGAGCTCTGCCCCTGCCTCCACAGACCCCTGTCCAGCCCGGCACCGCCCTCTGTGGCGAGGCGCCGGACTCACCGAGCACGCCCCGCAGGGCCCAGGGCCCGCACTCCCGCGCGCGCCGCACCGACGAGGCTGGAGCGGGAGCGGCTGTGGCGGTGGCCGGGCCGCGGCGGCGCGGGGAGGGGCCCCGAGGAGACAGCCTGCTCCACTCTTGCGACAACAGTCCCTGACGTCCTGGTGGAGAGGCAATGAGGACACAGGGTTGGTAACAATAATAATAATAATAGATCGTATTTATTGATCGCTTACACTGTGCCAGGCTCTGTGTTTAAACCTTTTACAGGCATGCATCCTCACACCAGCCCTGTGAGGTCGCCACTATTATCCTTATTTTTCAGAGACAGATGCTGAGATTAAGAAAGGTAAAGCGACTTGACTGCAGTCACAAGTAAGTGGTGAAATCAGACTGAAACCCATATGTCTCTTAACACTCTACCCCTGCTGCTGAAGGTAAAGCTGCGACACCCAAGGGCTTTAGAATGTCTGGAATAAATCACTCCCTGGTAGAAATTCATGAGAGGGAAGGAAAAAGGGAGAATGTGGGTGAAAAGAGGGAAGGAAGGTACGGAGGGGCTCCATGCTGCACAGACTACTCCTTGGATGGTGGGATAGTTCTCAGCGGCCAGGAGGCCATCAAGGATATGAGGGGGAATGTTACCATCCAGAAATCTTCGCCTGGTGCATTCTTCTAAGGCAGAGGTTTCAATTTATTGGAAATGCTAACCATTGAACAACTGACTGGAGAAGCCCTCAAGGTACTTCAAACTAAAGATGTCCAAATCTAAATTCATTACCTCATCCTTTTATTGGCCTTCTAAGAAGTTTCACTGTGGTGAAAAAGAACTCTCCCCAACACACGCATACACAGACACACACATACACAGTAGCCTGGATACAGTTTACTTCGCCCTTCCCAGTGAATGGCACCACCCTCTACTGGACTGTCCAAGCCAGAAGCCTCAAGATCATCCTTGACTACACTTTCACTTGACTTGAGGTGAATATGAATGTTTTAAATTTTTTTACTATGGAAAATTTCAAATATATACAAAAGGAGACTTAACAGTATAATGAACCCTCATATACCCATCATTCAGTTTCAATAATTATTAATTCCTGGCCAAGAGTTTATTATGACTTGACAAACATTTATGATATATGAACCATGTACCAGGTCCCAACCTACAACCTAAGGATCCAAAGATGAATCAGATTTTACTGTAACCCAATCTGAAGATATAATATCTGACCTTGGTTCTTGAAAGATGAGTAAGAATTATCCAAGAGAGGAAGGGTGTCCTCCTCATTCATTCATTCTTTCTTTCAACAAATAATTGTGAGGCACTGTCCTTGGTGCTAGGAACATGTAAAGAAACAAGAATACATGGCATTGTCCCCACATTCATAAAACTTGAATAACAGGGGAAAGAGACATTAACATGTGGTTAGAAATGTCATGACTATCTTGAAGGAGATGGACAGGATGCTAGGAGCAGACTAAATTTGGCCTGGGAGGTTTGGGAAGGCTTTTATAAGGCAGTGGCACTTATGAGAGGGGAAGGGGTAAAGGAGATGGAGGTCATCCAGAAGAAGAGGAAATCACTCCAAGGCCAAGGAGAAGTACAAGAAGGCCAATATGGATGTGAGAATGGAGAAGTATTCTCATCTTATTAGATGAGCTAGAAAGGTGGATAGGTACCAAATCAAAAAGGGCCTTGTATATTAGGCTAAGCGTTCTGGACATTATTTTAAGGGGAATAAATAATCATCAGAGGGTTTGAGGCAGGGGAGTAGAATGTTCCCCCTTGTATTTTAGAAGATCACTTCAGCTGCTAAGTGGAGAATAGATAGGAGGAGGGCAAAATTGGCAGTGTGGGGACCAGTTAGGAGGCAATTGATGTAGTCTAGGTAGCAAATAATTATGGTGGTGGGAGTAGGGATGGAGAAAGTTGCATAGGTTTAACAAAAATTCAGTAGGTAGAATTCACAAAAATAGTGATCATTTGATTGATTGGCTATGGAAGTATGAATAAAGAGATGACTTCTGGATTTCTGCTGGAGCAAATGAAAATCCAGAAATATCACCCATTTACAAATCAGAATACTTGTCTTCCCAATCCCATTGAGTAGGATGGCTGCAGTATTCAGGGAAATCTCTTCAGATAACCAGAGGCACACAGTACAGGGTGGGGAAGGTGGGGAAAGGAGTCTAATTACCTAAGATGTAAAAAAGGAAATTGTACAGTTCACACATAGTGCAGTTTGACCTACACACAGTCTTCTTGAATCCCTGATCCCTTCGTGAGTCTGCAAAGCTTCCTGAATAATGGGGAGTCAAACTGTGTCCTTCACCCATCCTTTCTCTATTGTATCTCTTCTCCATTTCTAATGCTCTCCATGGCCTCAGAGCAATCAATAGCCTATGAACTGCCTCAGATGCTCAGTGTGTGGTTCTGACCAATGTAGGTCCCTCTGAGGCAGCAATCTTTTAAAGTTATTACTTTGAAACTATTAGGAAAAAACTTTATTTAGAAGCAAGTCTATCCAGGGGCACCTGGATGGCTCAGTTGGTTAAGCACTCAACTCTTGGTTTCGGCTTAGGTCATAATCTCACAGTTTGTGAGTTTGAATCCTGCATCGGGCTCCACACTGACAGCGCAGAGCCTGCTTGGGATTTTCTCTCCCTCTCTCTCTGCCCCTTCCCTGCTTACACACACACCTCTCTCCCTCTCTCTCTCTCTCTATCTCTCTCTCAAAATTAATAAATAAATAAACTTAAAAAAAAAAAAAAGCAAATCTATCCAAAGTCACATACCAAGAATACTGGCTTTACGCTTTTTGGATTAATAAACCAGCCATTTAACATTACCGGGCAGTTGGCACCTGTGTCACCTATATGGAAGAATAGATCTTTCATCTCTATTAGCAGCAAAGACACTTAATGATGCAAAGGCAGCCTTTTATACCACTGTATATAAGTATTGCTTTGATATTGCAATTTTTCTTGTAGTTTATTCAATAAACCCTCTTCTGGGTGGTTGTTATGATTTGAAAAATCTATAAGGAGTAAAATATTTCCAAATATTATATGGAGTGGCATTCATAAGTCAGATGCTAGGCCTAGCAAGGACTTGCTTAATGCCCTTCTTGAACAGAACTATTTTAGTATATTCCTGGGAAGAGGATATAGGGTGAGAAGAGAAAAGGACTGAGGTGAAGTCTAGGAGTACCACCAGCATTTGGGGAGCCAGCAGAGGAAAAGAAGGCTAAGAAGAAAACTGAGAAGACACAGTAAGAGAACAATCAGCAAAGAGTAATGTCATGGAAGAAATCCAAGGGAGGAAAGACTTTCAAGGAGGAAGAAGTGGTCAACAGCATTGAATGCAGCAAAGATTTCCAATAAAAAAGTATCCTTTGAATTTGGCAACATTGAAGGCCTGGATCCTCATGATATGATCTGTGTCAGCAGAAAATGAGGGCAGAAGCCACAATGCAAGAACATTGAACAAATGAAAATAAGGAAGTAGAATAAATAAGTGCAGACCCCCCCCCCCTTTCAAGAAATTTGGAAGAAGGAATAGACAGCTGAAAAGTGATATGTGAATTTAAAGATTCTGGTTTTGTCTTTTTAAGATGGTAGAGACTTGAACATGGGTATAAATTACAAAAAGATACCAGTAGAGAAGATGAATTTGAAAATAAAAAAGATGATGAGGGGCACCTGGGTGGCTCAGTCATTTAAGCATCCTACTTTTGCTCAAGTCATGATCTCACAGTTGGTGAGTTTGAGCCCCTGATCAGGCTCTGTGCTGACAGCACGGAGCCTATTTGGGATTCTCTCTCCCTCTCTCTCTGCCCCACCCCAACTTTCTCTCTCTCTCTCTCTCTCTCTCTCTCTCTCTCTCTCTCAAAGTAAACTTTAAAAAAAAGGAAATAAAAAAGATGATGAGAGATGGAGGGAGATCCTGGAGGCAATAAGAGGAGGTAAGATCAAGAGTTCATGGAGAAGAATTAGACACCTTAACTTTATGGGCTGAATGGATAGGAATGAAGACAAGGGTATAGGTAGGGTAATTAATAAAGTGGAGCAGGCAAGAGGTTGAGGGATTTTGCACCTGGTGATATCAATATTGTCAAAATCTTTATCTGAGGAAGGAATATGTTTGGATGAAGAACAAGAAAAACCTTATAAGGTGGGTATTACCCTGTCGTGAACATGTTGTTGCCATTGTTGTTATCTGCACGGCACCCACCCCCTTCTTATTGGTAACAGCACATCAGTTTTCTCTGAAGATCCATCCCCACCCCACTCTGTGTGGTTCAGACGGGAATCATCTCAGTCCCATATCCATGTCAGTGCTGGATCCCTAACCTAGAGTCAGGTCAAAGTGATCAATTCAGAAATGGGTACATGATGGAATATGAGCAGTTTCCTGCAACTATTGGGCGAGAGGTGTTCATAGAAGGCAAACCTGGTAGACATCTTGCCACAGGGAAGGATGAGCCTGCCTGAACAAAGCCAACTCAAGGCAGAGCTAAGGGGTGGAGTGAGACAGATGCCTGACAACATCAATTTAATACCTATATTTACCTCTGCCTAAAGTCCCATAAGTCAGTAAATTTACTTTGTGCTTAATTAATACTAATTTGAGTTAGGTTTTATCACCCAACTCATATATGATGAATATATGTGGCAGATGCTGCCTATTGGTACTCATCCCCACACCCACTCTTCTGTAGCCTCCCCTGTACTAACCGGGGTGGAAATCTGAAAGCCACATTTCTCAGATGCCTTTGTAGCATGAGGAGAGTAGGGGGAAGGGAGAGGTGCTCTGGCAACATCAGCAGCAGTGGTTCCTGCCCAGCAAAAGCAGAGGTGATTCCAGTAGCATCAGCAGTGCAAACTCCGGGCGCATCAGCAGCTAGTGCAGATTTGTAGGCTCCAGCTCCTTGATCCACTCGTGTAGATGTGTACATTCCAGCTCCTTGGTTCTTGGGCAATAACTTTTCTCCCTTTTCCCCCTCTAAACCAAGGTGAATGGTAGTTTCCTGGTCTCTGAATAACTCTGTTTTCCCTTTTATGCTTCTGCAGATCTCCATTACGTTGTTGTTGTTGTTGTTGTTGTTGTTGTTGTTAAGCTCAGCACCCGATGTGGGGCTTCAACTCATGACCCTAAGGTCAAGAGTCACATGTTCTACTGACCAAGCCAGCCAGCTGCCCCCCCCCCTTACAACTTTGTGACAAATTCTTTGCTTTAAATCCTCCTCTACTTGTTATATCTGGAATGATTTCTGTATTTTTATTGAACAGCCATCAATACAATAGGCATTCCTTTTTTGCATACACACATGCATGTACACACACATACACCACTCACAAAATTCAGAGAGGCTAAATTTCTCAAATATACAGAGTTAGTAAGTGGCCTAGCTAAGATTGGAATTCAGACATGACTGATTCTAAAGTTCTCACTCTTTTTCTGACCTAACATTGGTTTTTATATTTCTTTTCTTTTTTTATAGCTAGATTAAGTAGAAATTAGAGGGGACAGAGAAAAGTATTGTTAAGTAAATTGTTCAGGTGATCAATCTTGATGTTCACCTAGGGTAAGGAAAGAATGGCTTTGAGGGGATGGAGGACTGGGAGATAATTAAGGGATCAAACATCTCTATAAAATCAAGGAGGTGGAGAAGGAGAATGTAGTTGTGCAGGAGGCAGAAACATAAGGATAAGAGGTTGTGGTCACAAGTGGGATGGTGGAACTTAAGGCATTTTTTTCACAGGAAGAGCAATTGTGAATAATGAGTAGGGTCAGAGTTTGGTCATACTAATTGGATGGCTTCACCAACTGAGAGGATATAGCAGAAGGTTGGTAGATGATGGCCATAAGAATGGTATGGGGGCACAAGGGTGGTGCAGTTGGTTAGTCGTCCGACTTCGGCTCAGGTCATGATCTTACAGTTCATGGGTTAGAGCCCCACATCAGGCTCTGTGCTGACAGCTCAGAGCCTGGAGTCTGCTTCAGATTCTGTCTCCCTCGCTCTCTGCCCCTCCCCCACTCATGGTCTCTCTCTCTCTCTCTCTCTCTCTCTCTCAAAAATAAATAAGCATTAAAAAAAAAAGGATGGTATGGCTTGGGGCAGCTGGGTGGTTCAGTCAGTTGAGCGTCGGATTCTTGGTTTTGGCTCAGGGCATAATCTTGTGGTTCGAGGGATCAAGCCCCATGTCAGGCTCCAAGCTGATGGTGCAGAGCCTGCTTAGTATTCTCCCTCTCTCTCTGCCCCTCCCCTGCTCACTCTCTATCTTTCTTTCTCAATATAAATAAACAAACATAAAAAGAAAAAAAAAAAAGAGAGGTATGGCTCACTTGCATGATGTCAAAGAAGGAATTTAGGAATTTAACCTGCATAGAAAGAGGAAGAGGGATACCTGGGTGGCTCAGTCGGTTAAGTGTCTGACTTTGGCTCGGGTCATGATCTTACAGTTCGTGAGTTCGAGCCCCACATTGGGCTCTGTGCTAACAGCTCAGAGCCTGGATCCTGCTTTGGATTCTGTGTCTCCCTCTGTCTGCCCCTCCCCCTCCTCTCTCGGTCTCTCTCCCTGTCTCTCTCTCAAAATAAATAAATATTAAACAAGAAAGAAAGAGAGAAAGAAAAGGAAGGGAGGGAGGGAGGGAGGGAGGAAGGAAGGAAGGAAGGAAGGAAGGAAGGAAGGAAGGAAGGAAGAGGGGCACCTCGGTGGTTCAGTCAGTTAAGCATCCAAGTCTTGATTTCGGCTCAGGCCATGATCTCATGGTTCATGAGATCCACCCCCGCATCAGGCTCTGCACTGACAGCATGGAGCCTGCTTAGGATTCTCTCTGTCTCTCTCCTTTCCCCTTCCCAACTCTCGTGCATGCATGCACATACCCTCTTTCTTTCTCTCTCAAAATAAACTTTTTTTTTTTAAAGAGGAAGAGAAATGGTACACATGTGTATGGGAGTCATACTAATACTGATATTGTTGCCCATCTATTGGGACAGCTAAGGGAAAGGAGGGGGGACCCTGGAGCAGAGCCTGATCTCAGTTAAAGCTGGAGGTAAAGAGATAGAGAAGTGTATTAACTATGGAGTGTATAGAGAATATAGAGAAGCTTATTAACCATTGGGTGAATTCAAGAGGGTGCCATGAGAAGTTTGGGAAGGAGAGTGCAATTATGAGTGGGGAAAAAGAGCCACAGAGCAGTTTGGAGGTGAGATTTCTCACTTCCCCCTCAGCCTTCTATCCAATATTTTAGCAAGCCCTATAGACTGTCTTCTAAATGCTTCTTGATCCACCTACTTCTCTTCATCTCCATTACCACCCAGTGTCCAGGTCTATGTGATTTACCACCTAGTAACAGCACCAGTCTCCTCAGTGATCTCACATCCATTGTGGCCTCCTTTCACCCAGTCACAGTGATCTCTCTAAAATGTAAACCTCAACACTCCATACCCATGTCTAAAATCCCTCAGTAGGTCTTCATTGCCCCCAAAGACAGACAAAATCTTAGCTTCTTAGCCTGGCATGAACTCATAAGCCCCTGCTTCCTTCTCCAACCTCATCTCCCACCAGCCCTTCATCTAGCTCCCCTGAATTACTGTGGTTCCCAATCCTGGGTATTTCTTCTGCTCTGGCTTTTCTTTGCTTGTGTTCCCTCCTACCTATAATGCTCCTGGAATGGTACTGCATAGTAGGCAGTGAATATATATTTGCTAAAGGGATTCCATACATTCTACTCCTCTTTTGAAACTCAGATTAAGTGTTATGTGTAAAGGCTTTCCTAACCCCTTCATCCCAGGCAGTGCTGGCTCCACTCTCTTTTGTATATACAGTCTTCCACCTTAATCTCTATCTCACTTTATTGCATTTGTCTAATGCCTTGTCTGGGGTCCCCTCTTGACCGTGATATAGAGTTGGAGATTATTGAGGGCAGGGACTTGTAATTCGTTGACTGACACACTGCTCTGCACATAGGAGGTAAGTGGATGAAAGAAGCATGAGTAGGATCTTTTCTGTGAGTTCCTTGGAAACAATCTAGAGGCTTCCAAGTGACAGAGCAGGTGGGAGAAGAGAATAAAGAGACTTAGATTTCCTCCTCAGAGAGGAGAAAGTTAACCTTGAGTACCAGAATTGCTGGATAACTGTTTAGACACCTCCAAGCTCTCTAGTATGATATAGTGATGGCCCTAGATGTAGTACATCAACTGAATGAGGCCCAGACCTGAGACTCTGGCCTTATCCTTACCCCTCAGACTGAAGGAAGGGCAGCCAGCCCTATAAGGATAATCATCCAGACATCATCAGGGATGAAGGAGAAAGCTCAAGATTCTTCTTGGGAGTGGACCCCACAGCTCTGGTGCCTCACCCCTAACCTCTGTTCCCAGCCCCAGCCAACCTCAAGTCCTGGGTCCATCCTGATCTAAGAGGCCCGGATTCATCTCCTTCCCTCCCTCCCAGCCACTGAGGCTGGTGAAGGAACCTTAGGCAGTCTCCTGGTCCAGTAGGACTGACTGGTGCATATCAAGAACCACTCTATGACCTGGCCTCCCAGTGCAAAGCCCTGTATGGCAGTTGGAGCTTGTCAGTCTACTGTTCTAGCCACCAAATTCCCACAAAACAAGGGGCCCCCAGGTCAGGAGGGGTTGGCCTTAAACCAGATAAGGCCGTGGTTTGGAGTGTGGATCTACTTCCAGGGATTTGTCTCTCAGCCCTCCCCTCCCTTGCTTCCCACAGCCTCATTTGAACTTGAGAGCCTCCAGAGAGATGTCATTAGCTTCTTAATTCAAAGGAAGAAGTGAGATTGTTCCACAACCAGGGCCCCTTGAGTCCAGCAAAGAAGCACTCTGGCTTTATTGTAAGGAAAATAGGCAGAAGGGGCTATGCCAGACTCATGTCAAGAGCCCTCCTCTCAATGACTGCAGCCCAGGAGGCTGTCCACTCTCAGGGGCTGGGGTAGGGTCTTGGCTGTGTTCAGTTTCTCCACATCACTGTAGCAGTACAAATTGGGGCCATGGATGAGGTACAAGCCAAGGCCGTTGGCAGAACATGAGTTGGGGCCAAGGGACTTTTCCACACACAGGGCCCCATCAACCTTCTCATGGGGCCAAGGAAGCTCCGTCCATGTGGCTCGGGCTCCTAACTCCAGGTCCAGCCACCACAGCTTCCGTCCTGGGAAGAAGGCATCAGACATAACATGGCTTACACATCATGGGGATCCTGATCTTGCCCTTCTTATGCCCTGATGGGGATCTATGCCATGGAGATATAGCAGCATAAGTCACCCTTTAGTATCCAGATGCCCCTCACCTGCCATAATGTGGAGCCGAGAAGACCCAGGACAAGTAAAGGCTGCATCTACAGCCTCAAGGTTGATCCCATGAGGGCTCCCAAATTCCTTCTCCAGCCTCTTTGGATAACCATGTACTAGAGTATAGCCTCCTTTAGTCAAGAAGATATATATCTGAGTGCCCTGGAGGAAAAAGGACATTAATCAGCATAGAGCTGGATATTCTCCCAGTCACCATTTCAAGCTTCTCTCTCAACACATACCTGGATCAGGTAAAGTTTATCATCCCAGGAAAAGGCAGCATCCACTGTTGAAGGACCCTGGGGCCACTGATGGACAATGGGCCAGCTGTGCCACCCATCCCGGCTGGTGTCCAGACGCCAGTAGTGGGACCCTGGGTATCAGAGGTACCTTTAGTGCTGGTGGTAAAAGGCCAGGCAGTGAACAGGCAAGTAACAGGTACAGGAATAGGTCCTGAGAAGGAGGAGAGAACATCCAGAGGCCAAGAGTGAAGAGGCCAGGTGAGAGGAGCTAGAGCAGGACTTCAGCAAAGTTGGGCATGGTGACCTGATTGGAGCTGGAGTCACTGGGGGCCTGACAGAAGGGCAAGCATGGAGAACAGTGGCCTAAGTCCCAAGAAGGTTGGTGGATGCTCCCTACGCATCTCAGACATCCATGTACAAAAGTACTACAGATGAGACACAGTAACCAGAAGTTGAAAGGAAAGCACCACAGCACACTCCCACTGAGTGTTCTCATTCTGGTGGTGTTCTCTAATCCCTTGAGGTGACAGGAGAATGAGGGAGTAGCCAGACCAGCATCCTCATTTTCTTCTCCCCATCTCATAACAACTTATTAAAGGAATTGTCTAAGTTCCCATTTATCTTTCCTTCCTTACCCCACTTCACTTACACTTATGTCCTCCTCCATTGAAACTGTACTTTTCAAGGTCGTCAGTGTCCTCCAACTTGCCAAATCTAATCGTCGATTCTGTCTCCATCCTGCTCCGCCTCTCAGCAGCATTTGACTGCTCACGACTCCCTTCTTGAAAGATCTTTTTTTGGATCTTGGCTCCTGTGATACCAGCCTCTTCCAGTGTTCCTCTAAATTTTTTTTGACTATTCTTCTCTTTAGCCTGGTATCTTATATTGGAATCCTCTAGTTTGGGCCTTGTCACTACCTACACTCACTGCCTTGGTGATTTCACCCAGTCCAGGGCTTTAAATACCATCTTTATGCTGATGACTTTTGATCTGTCTTCTTCAGCTTTCATGGACCTCTCCTTTGAGCATCAGGCTTAAACTAAACTGCCTACCCAACATGTCCATGTGGGTCCATTAGGCACCAAAAGCCTACCCTGTGCAAACTGATTTCTGCCCCCTGCCAAATACATACGCGTATGCGCACGTGCGCACGCACACACACGCACACACGCACACACACCCCTACTCTTTCCCTAGTCTTTCCCAATTTTAGGAAAAGGAACTACCGGTCACCTAGTTGCCCAGGCCCCAAAAGCTAAGTCATTTCTTGAAACCTCTCTTTTCCCTTCCCCACTCCATCCAATATTCAATCCATTGGTTAATGCTGTCAGCTCGAGGGGTGCCTAGGTGGCTCAGTCAGTTAAGTATCTGACTCTTGATTTTGGCTCACGTCATTATCTCACGGTTTGTGACTTTGAGCCCCTCACTGGGCTCTGTGTTGACAGCACAGGGCCTGCATGGGATCCTTTCTCTTCCTCTCTCTCTGCCCCTCCCTTTCTCTCATGAGCGCTCTCTGTCTCTCAAAAATAAATAAACTTTTTTTAAAAAATGCTGTTGGCTCAACCTCCAAAATATATTATGATGACTCCTCACCACTTCTGCTATTATCCTAGTCCAAGCTGTTATTGTGTCTAATCCGGACAACTGCAAGAAGTACTAGCTGGATTCCCTGCTTATACAATTGTATCTTTAATGACTTGGGTCCTCCAGGATGATCTTCAAAAAATAAGTGAGAACATATCACAGTCATGCTCAAGGCCCCCTCCTGGCTTTCTTTCACAGTTGAAAATCCTTATCAGGCCTATTTAATCTGGCCCCTGCTTCCCTCTTTTCAAACCACTCACCTCCCCCTTCACTGTTCCTTAGCCTCACTGGCCTCTTTTCCTGATCCATCAATGTATCTGCTGTCTACCTTCCCTAAAATGCTTTTCCTCCAGTGCTTTATGTACCTAATGCCTTTTTATCACTGAAATCTCAGCTCAAAAGCATTTCTTCAAAGAAGGGGACCCTCATTTTCCTCACCTCTATCTCATTATCCTGTCCTAATTTCTTGGCAGCTTTTTTTGACACCTAACATTTTCAATTTCATATTTAAAAACATCAACAATTTTTAAATCCATACCAAATGGTATTTGAGAATAAGAAACATTCTGATGTTCCCAGAACACTTCACAACTACCTAAATTATTCTTTTCTTTTTCTTTCTTATTGCCCTGTCTTCCTTAGTCAAGCTCTATGAAGGCATGTGTCTCATCTGCTGTGTTGGCTACTGTATCCCAGTGCCTAGAAAAATGCCCAGTGCCTCTCAGGTGCTCAATCATTATTTGTTGAATAAATAGCTGATGTTCTCACCCTACCCACAAGTTTTCTTTATAGTTGTTTACTGGGTATGTCATGGAGACTCCGTATCCACCTTCACCTCCTTACGAAACTACCCTGCTCGTGGCCCCTATTTTGAGAATGGGCTGTGGTGCTCTTTGTACAGAGGAAATAAGTGATGAGCCCCTTTTCCATCACTAGCCAATGCACACACTGACCAGCAATCACTTCAATGTGGTCTGGAATAAAAATATGGGCTGGGTCAGATTTGCTCTCTGGCAACCCAAGTAGGAAAAAGAGTAAGTGAGGCAGTTTCCAGTTGGATCTGAGGCTAAAAGATGATGAATAGAGAGAAGGAAGAGGGCATGATGGTCCTCGTGCAAGCCAACATTGTGAAAAGGCGGGAAGAATAGGTAAGAAGCTATGACGCAGAGAAAGAAAGATATATTGGAGAGAAGAGAGGACCAGCCCTATGCTAAGTAGCTGAGTCACATGAATGTTTTCACCAAGATAGTGAATTCTCACTTCAGCTGGGGATTTTTAACATAATGGTATTCTCTCCATAGCTGGTACTCTGTCATCAACTAGGGAACATATCTAATACTTTTGATTTGGGAGTACAGCTAAATTCTATTCAGGGCCACATGGCCTGGAGGTTCTATGATCTCTCCATGGCTGGGTATTCTCTCTACATCCCCATGTGGTCCCTATGGCCCTGATTTCTCAATGATCTCTACCTCCTTTCCTTTATCTCTGTCTCACTTTTTCTGTGTGTTCTCCTGGTGGTCCTATGCTTTCACCATAGCTTCATGGTCTGATAGTTATGTGTTCTTACCATGGCATGTATTTACAGTATAAGTCTCTATTTTCACTGCAGGTGTGTGTTTCATCATGGATGAATGTTCTCATTATAGCATGCGTTTCTGTTGTGGAGATATACTTTCCTCATGACTGTGTCTTTTTCAGTATAGCTTGGTAGTCATGTCTGATCAGATTTGTCCAGGGTTTAGGAGCAAAACAGGATTTTCACCATTCTGTGTTCTCACCACTATTTTACATTTGTACCTGATCATACATTTATCTTGGGCTGAATGTAACTTGGTTGCTTTACTCCTTCTCTTGGAGCTATCCTCAAGTGTGGATCAAGACTCATCACTTTGTGCCTCACTAAACCCAGAACATCCCTAGGTATCATTACATGGCCTTTACCAATTAATGCCACAGGTCTGGAGAGAGGTGTCTCCCCAGTCACTAAAAGAAGAAACCTCCTTGGGCTAGTGAAGGTATAAGGGACCCAAAACATGTTGCAGGTTCTCAGCAACAGGAACACCTCATCCCCAGGTAATGCTGTGCCCAGAGGCCTGAACTAAGAACAAGCACTTGGAAAAAGATGGAACTCCTAAGGATATACTTAGGGGGAGCTAGAGGACCTGGCAAGATGTGCAAGAGCAAAGGGAATATAATATAAGGAGTTATATGGCCCCACAGAGGGCACAGACCTGAGAGTAGAGGGTACTGGGAAGCAGACAGGTAGATGAAGTTAGAGGCCTGGGCAATGAGAGACCAGGTTGAACAATATGCATCAGAAGAGATGAGGAATAAAAAAATTGCATGCTGAGGATGCTAAGGATGGGGTCCAAGGGGACAAATAAGGGATGCAGTGATGAAAGTGGAGGAAGTACATCAGAGATGGGAGATACATGCGAAAGAGATGGGAGGAATGGAGGGCAGAGATGGGGGAATTAGGGGTATCTCTCACCACTAAAGGCATACGTGGCACCATGGTTGTCAGTCAGCAGTGCAGATAAGACTAGATCTGGGCCACAGCGCACATCCCTATGGCCAGGGTGGGTACCATTCCCATGGCCTGTCCCATTCCTGTGTCCATGGCCTGGGAAGAGAAATAGGTGAGGGGGAACACAGAGGGAGGTCAGAGGTCAGAATGCAGTCTGAGGTGGAAGAGATGGCAAGGATTAGTGGGAATGTAGGCTTCTCCCACAGGACAACTGGGAAGATCCAGCATGGAGATGGGGCTGGGGCAAGGGCCAAAGTACTATACCAGAGAGTTTAGGTAGGAGCTGGGGTATGAAAACTCAGGGGAGGTAGATGAATTCCAGTAGGTTTCAGGGGCTAGGGCTTTCTCACCTCTGCCAGGGCAGGGTATGAAGTAGTCTCGAACATCCAGAGGGTACTTTGGAAGCACCTCTCCCGTGACAGGGTTGAAGCGCAGGAATTGGTTACCCCGGAAGCAGTAGTAGCGGCTGAGCCATCGCAGGGCAGAGGAGCAGTTCCCAACAGCCGGCCAGGAACGCTCCTTTGTGGCTCTCGTAGTCGAGTCCCAGAACCATGTGTGGTTACCTTTGTCCGATCAATCAACAAGCATTCAGTGGGCCAGGCTACACCCTCCCTTATACTTGCACTGGGCCCAGGCTGGGCCAGATATGATCCTGGCCATGTGAAGCTCACAGCCCACAGGGAAACAGTTGAGAATGATCATACAATAAAATTCAGCAGGAAAATGCACATGATTGGCTCAACAAGTACGGTGAGGAGAGAGGGAAAACTTTCCAGAGAAGGTGATATTTAAATTAATACCTGAAGCAGGAGTTACAAGGCAGAGAATAGGAGGAAAAGGAACTCCAGAGAAAGGAAAGTCTGAAGCATGAAGCAAATTGGGTGTATAGGGAACAGCATAGTGTCTCTGGAACTTCATATTCAAGGTAAGGGCATGATGAGTGTCGAGGCTGGAGGGTCAGTAGGAACTTGCTCATGGAGAACCTTATATGTAAGACTAAGGAATACAGATTTATCCTAAGGGTCATGGGGAACAGTGAAGAACTTTTAGCAAAATTGCACCATTACCTCACCCAGGATGACTTCCTCTCCTTTCCCTATTTGACCTCTAGATCATAACTGGCATCTCTATTTCTTCCCTTCCTTGGGAAGCCATATGGTGGCTCTACCATCCCTGTGTTACCTCAATCACCACCAACTGACTATTACTCCAGTCTCTCTTATTCCTGCCTCGACTGACCTTGGAAGAAGAGGACACCCTCATCTTGGCATTCCCCACGGTGACATTCCACAGCTGCATCCACTGGGGATGGAATTCCAGGAAACTCTTCTTGGAGCAACTTAGGATATCCTTTCTCTTTCTTCTCCGGAGGGTACACCCAGACTTTGTCCCCCTGCATATAAATCACTCTATTTTTAACTGTGCACCTTCACATGCTGCCATTCTGCATTTACACACAACATCTTTGATATATTGCATCTATACAATGTCCTCCTGTAGGCCTACACACTTTCGATCCACCTGTGGATAACAATGTGCTGACCCCTTGCACAAATACTAGTTTGTGCAAATCCCACCACTGTTGCTATAATACATGCACACATCTGGCTGTGTACAACCAGAGACTCCCATGGCACACTTATCTGTAACACCATTAGTCTTGGCAAACACATCCACACACATAGTCATCCTGCAGTCATCCATCCATTCATACATTCATTTGTTTATCTATGTATTCATCCATTCACTCAAGAAACAGTTGCTAAATGACTACCATATGCCAGATATTGTGAAAGGCACTGAGGATAAAAGGATAACAAGATTGTCTCTGCCTTCAAAGAGTTCACTGTAGAAAAGCAGAAAGGATCCTACAATCCTAGCCATGCAGCCACCAAAGTGGAAACATGTGAAGTGCATTGGGAATATAGGCAGAGTGCAGAGTGTTTAAGCTTACTTAGAGAATTCCTGGAAGCCTTCACAGAGGAGGAAGCATTTAGGCCTGAGTAGGAATTTTTCAGGTGGACAAGTGTGGAAAGGGTGTTACCAGCAGAGGGAGCAGAGGGAGCAGCCAGCACAAAGCCTGCACAAACAACTACATGTAGTCTCATGTAGCTGGCACACAGTGAATGTGGTGGGGGAGGAGAAAAGCTTGGAAAGATAACCATAGGCCAGAACTCGAGCCCCATGTGTACCTGACTTGTAGGAATTGGCACAGTGTGGTACCACTTAGTGAAACAGGGGACACAGCAGGAAGGGTAGGTTTGTGAGAAAGATACTAAGTTCAGTTTGGGAGATATTGAATTTGAGGTGCTACAGAACATCTAAGTCGAAGATGTCTGCAGGAAATAAGAACGAGATGTCTGGAGCTCTGGGAGATATCCAGATCTGGTGTCCACAACACAGAGAGTCCTCAGAGCTGTAGCAATGGTTGAGATCACCCAGGGAGGATATATCTGGGACAGATCTCCAAGGAACATACAGGGACTGGCTGAGGATAAGAGCAAGAAAGAGGCAGGAGGGGAAATCAAGCTGGCAGCAAGGGCTGCCCCAAGCACACAGCACCTTATGCAAATTAGGAGAAGGCACCCCTTCCTCTGAGCAGACATAGCCTGGGCCAGGGCATGGGACTTGGTGAGCACAGAAGACTTGATTTCATCTTCCACTCACACCCTAGTCAGATGCCATTGTTATGAACAGCCTGGCCACCATACAAAGAGTACTTGATGCAGAGTCATGGAAATCAAGGGAAGAAATTACCAGGAAGGAAAGGATGGCCAAAAGCATCAGGAGTAGCAGAGAAGTCTGTATAAAGATTGGGCCTGAAGAATAGCCCCTGGATGCTGTGCCTGCCAGGTCCACATGCACATACACTCGCTTGGCTTGAGCTTCTTCAGGAAAATAAGGCACAGGGGGAGGAAATCTGGAACCTACAGGTAAGGAGTCCATGCTAGGGCCACCTGTGGGAGGCTCTATAATGTCCATTCTAGCCCTTCCCGGCCCAGCCCTGACCTTGGCCCAGAAGTACCTTGATCAGGAAGACACTGTTGTGACCACGGCGGAATGCAGCATCCACAGGGCTGGTGAAATTCTTCCACCTCTCTGAGATTAACTCCCGGACCCATTTGTGACTCTTCCACACGAACTCCCCTGAAAACACACACTCACTGAGGGACCCAGAACAAACATTTGGCCTACTGAGATAGTTACAGAGAAGCTGTGTGTGATACCCTCAGATAATTTCTGAGATCTTCCACAGACAGATACACCCTCGGTGAATGGGACCAAGTCTGAAGTCCCAAATGCCCCAAACCCAGCCCCTCCTACCTTTAAAAAAGAGCATGGCCCCATGTTCATCCAGGGTGGTAGCATCAAAGCTCCAGCCATCCGAACAGGGTTCTGGGATGGAGGCGGGGAGATGCAAGTAAAAGACCAGTCAGGTAATACAATGCAGAGACACAGACAGACAGACAGATTCAGGGAGTTGGGGCCTCACCTGTCACATCTGGGTTCACTCTGGCCCCACTCCCACCTTCAGCTCCGTTCCCAGGGGTACCATCCCTAGAGACAAGACAGATAGTTGTCTGGATCCACTGGGCCAAATCCCTCTCCTTTAGCTCCTGTCTTCAAACTTGCAGGGCCCTAAAAACTGGCCCTATCCCACTTTAGCCCAGTCCCCAGTCCTTCCCCAACCCCAGCTTTACTCACGGAGGAAGAGGGTGGGCAAGGGTCAGAGACCAGCACAGGCCCAACAACCCCAGTGCAACTGGTACTCCCAGTGCACGAGCCATGCTGAGATGCCACAGGATAGCTCTGGGCACCTGGATGAGCCCCCTATATAGAGATGGCAGCAGCACCACCCCCACCACGAGCCTGCTGAAACTCCAAGTCCTGTCTGTCAGAACTATGCCAATATTGGCTGATTACATCAGCGCAAATAAGGTCAGGGTCTGGACAGAAATCTGAGTCCAAGACTAACTCTTCCCGGCAAGAGGCCCCATCCCCCTTCAATGACTTTTGAGCAGTAACTAGCCCCTGCCATTGATGCCCAGTTGTGACTCTCATCACCTTGGTGATGGGTCCAGGTGCCCATAAGGTCAAGGAAGGGCATAGATGGATTGAGAAGCACCTTTCTGTGGTTGGATTTACCTCTATAATGGGGGAGGAGAGAAGAGGAAATTACCACTTTTGTGTACTAAGTGTCAAGCCCTGCTCTAAGATAGCTAAAGACACTGATACTTACACATATTTAGCAACCAGACATTCATACAAACATACTTAGACATACTCAGAGAACAGCTTTTTTCCAAGCTTTATCAAGGGTCTTTCTGGGGGCATTCCCAAATCTCTTCAGCTTTGCCCTTAATGGGTCAATAATATTTCGCTGTCGCCAAATGTCCAAGTCCTGCCCCCAGCCCCACCCCTACTGGCAAAGAGCTTTGAAAAATCACCTGGGAGGGAAGGGCTAAATGGGGCAGAAAGAGGTGTCTCTCTCCCAGATTGCATTTCTAGTAATTAGTCTTTCTTGGTAGTTTCCACCTTAAGGGAAAAGTACTTTATTTACCCATCACAGAATAAATAGAACTGTAACTGGGGTTTCACAATATTTACTGCTGAGTCTTGCTTAAATGCTATCTTCTGAATGAAGTCTTTCTCGACCACCTTATCTAGCCATTTCAGACACTTGCATATTTCCTTTATGTCACTTATTAAATCTTGAAATTATTTCATCTATTTATTTGTTGCTTTGTTTGTTTGTTTTGCCCATCCTGTTTACCATTACATTCTATCCATCTAAAATAGTACCTAGTGCATAATGGATGCCCAATAATTATTTGTTGAATGGGGGAAAAAAACGGATTTCAAGTACTGACTACTGTTGCTATTATTGCAGTCAAATTTCTGACAATTTGTTTTCCTTCTGGGGAAAGGGGTATATCAGGAATTGGGGGTGTGTTAATGATGGGAAGCATATTGTGATCAAGGAGTCATATGTCCCCTTGTCACTGCCCTTCATCTGATGGTCTTGTTTCTCTCTCCAGTGTCCCATCCCATATCCTTCTCTCTCTCCAGCCCTGGTATCTCACCTGCTATCTCTAGTATCGGCTATCTTCAGTACTCCTTGGGGCCACTCCCAAAGCCTGTCCCATTTCCATCTGAGACTTGGCTGCTGAGTCAGGAGACAAATATAGGCAGTCTGGTATGGGCCAGGCTGAGGTTCCAGGACCCCTATTCCCTAGCCCCCCTGAAAGGGGCCTGATTCCTCTCAGATGGCCCTATGCCCCTGACATTCCCCTATATAACCCTAGCAAAAGTCTCAGATCCCTTCCTACTCTGCAAAGTTTCCTCCCAACAGAAAAACAAAGATTTCTGGGACCTCTGGAACAATGTGTCACTAGGCCTCTGCTCTCAGGCTCAGTCTTCTCCCCTGACTTACAGATGAAAATGTGCCTTTATAATATCATTCCTCCTTAGTGGGCAAATCGGGACTTCCCAAGCCCTTGGCAGTATAGGCAAATGTCAGGGCTCCTTTGGGAATGCAAGCTGGTGCAGCCACTCTGGAAAACAGTATGGAGGTTCCTCAAAAAACTAAAAACAGAAATACCCTACGACCCAGCAATTGCACTACTAGGCATTTATCCACGGGATACAGGTGTGCTGTTTCGAAGGGACACATGCACCCCATGTTTATAGCAGCACTATCAACAATAACCAAAGTATGGAAAGAGCCCAAATGTCCATCGATGGATGAATGGATAAAGAAAATGTGGTATACATATACAATGGAGTATTACTTGGCAATCAAAAAGAATGAAATCTTACCATTTGCAACTACGTGGATGGAACGAGAGGGTATTATACTAAGCGAAATTAGTCAGAGAAAGACAAGTATCATATGACTTCACGCAAATGAGGACTTTAAGAGACAAAACAGATGAACATAAGGGAAGGGAAACAAAAATAATCTAAAAACAGGGAGGGGGACAAAACAGAAGACACCATAAATATGGAGAATAAACTGAGGGTTACTTGAGGGGTTGTGGAAGGGGGTATGGGCTAAATGGGTAAGGGGCACTAAGGAATCTACTCCTGAAATCATTGTTGCACTATACACTAACGAATTTGGATGTAAATTTTTAAAAATAAAAAATAAAATTAAAAAAAAAAAAGAAAACTACTTGGCAACGTCTACCAAAAGTAATTATATGCATACTCTAGGATGCATACTCTGCAATGCCACTTCAAGGTATATAACCAATACAAATTTATATATATACTTAAAAAAAAGGTCAGAGCTCCTATAGCAGATGCCTGACACCCACCTTGTCCCCACTGCAGGGCATCCCTGGCTGGACCTGCTCTGCCCCAGCTTCTAGGCACTGGACACAGGGAGCACTACCCGCAGACTTGCTCTCACCTATTTTGTTTTGTTTTTTTGTTTTTTGTTTTTTGTTTTTGCCTCTCAGTCTCTAAAACCTCATATAACCTTCCTGGAATTCTCCCTCCTGAGCACCCAGTGACTCTTCCTCAGAAACCCCCTCAAACCACTGTCTGTAGCTCCAGACCTGTGCCTACATGCCCTACAAGATTTCGCTGAGCCTACCAGGGGAATGGAGGTTTTCACATTGAGTCACAAACACCCCTCAGAAAATCCACAGTGAGGGTCTTCAATAGCTGTACTATCAGGGCCCTGCATGGCCCTGCTGCCCCAGGGGAGAAGCCTCCCCTCTGGCCTAGCAGGACTTTTTGAGGGGAGACAGCATACATACTGGATGGTGGTTTTTCAGCTTGGGCTCTTTTTCTCCACACAGTTCTGGTCCCCTTCACAGCATCCCTGGGTCTATCTATCCTAGAAGAGTGATTTGTGGCACTTTCTCACTGTTGTTTCCTAATTCTCTTGTCTACCCTAAGGGGGCTTAGATACCATTATAGGAGTCTTTCTCTTCCTTCCCTGCCCCCACAACCCCCCCCCCCCGTCATCCCCCTACCCCATTTCCCCTGCCCCACCGTCCCAGGGACTAGACCAGCAGAGTCTTCTGCATGGCAGGCAGTTCTGTTCAAGCTCAAGTTCTGAGCAGGAGCTAAGAGGCAGAGGACTGTGTCCATTTGGGAACCCAGGCTGTGGATATGTATGTTGATCATTCCGGTGCTGGTCACAGGGCACAAGACAACTCTTCTCAGGGGACTCAAATAGGACTGGCCTTGCTTCTCTGCTCACTTGAGGTGGCCATTTCTGCTTATCCTGAGTCCTTCCCAGCCCTCTGGGCTGGGCTGAGAAAGGGCTCCTCCATACTTGGGCCAGAGCGCCCCCTGGAGGCCACAGGATTTAGTGTGCACCCACCCTTCAACCAGAGGCCAGTTTTCCTCTCCACAGCCTTCTTTCCCCCCTCCTCTCAGTCTGGCTGTGGGGCCTTAATGGTACATCCCTTCCTCTGCAAACCTCTGCTGCCCTGAGCAGGTTTGGGAACCTCAGTCTCTTGCTTGATTTCCTGGGGAATTCAAGCCCAGAAAGAGCCAACTATCCCTTCCTTGTGGTCTTCTGAATCCTCTTATCCAGCAACTTTCAGACTTCCCACAAAGGGGGACTGAATGTGGGTCTGCAAACGTCTTCATGGACAGAATCTCCTCTTGCATTGCACGGGCTACATTTAAGCTGGACACTCACCCACCATCCCCTGGAATGGCTTGTCTAGCCGGTCCCACCCCTGGTCTGAGTTCTCTGATCTCAGTCATTTCTCCTGGGGCTCACTGAATGCTGGGTGTGCTGGGCCTGCAGCCCAGCTGTGTACTCCTGGAAGCAGAGCCTGGATTCCTTTCCCTTGACTTAGAAGGCTTGGGATAAAGCTCCAGGCACCAAAAAGAGCTAACTGCTCCAGGGGTACCTGGGTGGCTCAGTCGGTTGAGCCTCTGACTTTGGCTCAGGTCATGATCTCACGTTAAAGTCCCACGTTGGGCTCTCTGCTGACAGCTCAGAGCCTGGAGCCTGCTTTGGATTCTGTGTCTCCCTCTCTCTGCCCCTTCCCCACTCTCACTCTGTCTCTCTCTCTCTCAAAAAAAAAAAACAAAACATTAAAAAAAAAAAAAAAGAGCTAGCTGCTCCCAATTGACTCCTCCAACATGCACATTTTCTCTTGTTCTGTCATCATGGGCCTTCCTGCATAATCTATTCCTGCTTCTCTGTGAATAAATATAGTAACAATTTGCTCTATCTATTGGACACATGTATGCGCTTGGCAGTGTTCTTGACGTGGATTATTTCATTAAATCATATATATGACATATATACATACAGGATACTATTAGTCCTATTTTATAAATGAGGTAACTAATATTAGGTATTGTAGCTAAATCCCATTGTTAGCAAATGGTAGAGCCCTGATTAAGTTTTGGCTGCCTGACATTTTGGGGTATGCTCATTACCCTTTCAAAGGGTATACTAGTACATAAGAGCCAGCTTTCCAGAATGGAAAAAGCCCTGATTGTAGCATTTGATAATTTCTGTGGTATAAATCTCCTATCGTGGCCACCGTCAAGCTACAAATGACACCATCAAAGTGGAATTATGAAAAAATGCACAGTAACGTACTACTTACTATATGGCATTTCCACCACACAGATACAATAGATGTAAATAACCTCAAGAGCACAGGTAATAATAAAATGCAGTAAAAATATTAGGAAGTGATGAGTTTTGAGTACTACATTTGATTTTCATAAAATGTACTTAACCTCAAATTCACATAATTTAATTTTTAATAATGGCTGGGTTGCAACAACCAGCTGTCACAATTCCTGAAAATTCAACAACAAGCCCTCGTGAGCCATATGAGCCAGCTCCAGCATGCCACTGCCCACCAGACTTCCTTAATGAATGGGACAAGGGATGTCATCTGCTTTATTCACCATTGTATCTGCAGTACTTAGAGCAGTGCCTGAAACACAATATATGTTTAATAAATATTGAATCCTGTTCCTACTTTCTGAGTACTTATGTACTTATGTATTTATGTACTTCTCTCTGCCTCCCTTGAAGTGCAAACATTATCATTTCTTGTTTGATCACTGAAATCACTTCTGCCCCTCTACAATAGTCTTCATAGCAAGAACAGTAATTTTCAAAAACATACCTGAAACAACCTTATGCTTCTGCTTAAAAGTTTTTTTTCCATGAAGACAAAAATCAATTTTAATTCTACTAACCAGGAACACTACTATTAATATTTTATCTATTCCAGTCTTTTTCTATTCCCTTAACATCCCTTTAGAAACAAAGATATAATTTTATAAAGCTTTTTTCTTCCTTAGTGTATCTTGGACACTAGCATTTTTAAAGGATGCATATATTCCATTATATATTTAAGCAAAACTTGATATAGCCATTCCCTGCTAGTGGACATTTAGGTTTCTCTGGGATTATTATTTTCTATTATAAATAAAGCTGTGACACACATTGGTACACACACCTCTTTGTGCTTTTGCCCAATTATTTCCTTTGAAAACATCCTAGAACTGGAAGACTCTAGATGATTTTAGAGTATCTCTGGTCTACGAGGGGAATAGTTTAGAGATGTTGGATTTTCTTCTGTTCTTTCTTCTCACTTTTCTTTCCACCCCACAGAGTCATTGTCCAGCTGCCAGTCCATCCCAAAAGACACCCTTTCACCTCTTTCTGTGGTTTACTATTAAACTCCAGATCAAATCCAAACCCTTTATCTGAGTTAAATGATCCAACGCAGGCCTGACTCTCCAAACTTGTTCCTTTCCTCTCTCCCTCCACCTTCCTTCTTCCCCAACACGGAGGCCTCCTTTCAGGTCCTCCCAAACACTGAGATCTTGATTCCCCAGGACCTTTGTACCTGTTCTTTATCTGGAAATCTCTACCTCTTCTTCTTCTTCTTTTTTAAGTTTATTTATTTTGAGAGAGAGAGAGACAGAGCACATGAGAGGGGAAGGGCAGAGAAAGAGGAAGAGAGTGAATCCCAAGCAAGTTCTACACTGCCAGTACAGAGCCTGATGTGGGGCTTGAATCCACAAACTGTGAGATCATAACCTGAGCTGAAGTCAAAAGCCAGATGCTTAATCGACTGAGCCAACCAGATGCCCCTCTACCTCCTCTTCTTAACACAGGTGGTTCCCTACCCACCACCCACCCCAGGCTGCAGGTCACTGCTCAAAGAGGAGTTATTTGGGGGCACCTGGGTGGCTCAGTGGGTTGAATGACCAACTCTTTGTTCAACACGGGGCTCGAACCCACAA
>NC_064808.1:49933261-49996970 GCF_023721935.1 Panthera uncia | reverse complement strand
GGGTTGAATGACCAACTCTTTGTTCAACACGGGGCTCGAACCCACAAACCGTGAGATCATGACCTGAGCCGAAGTTGGACACTTAACTGACTGAGCCACCCAGGTGCTCCTTGAGTGACTAACTCTTAATTTTGGCTCAGGTCATGATTCCAGGGTTGTGGGATTATGCGCTGCATTGGGCTTCCCACTGAGTGTCAAGCCTGCTTAAGACTCTCCCTCTCTGCCCCTCTTCCCTGCTTGTGCTCTCTTTTAAAAAAAAAAGAAAATTGTTTATATATATATATATATATATATATATATATATATATAGCCTTCCTTGCCTACCCCATTTAACATAACATTCTTTTATTTATTGCATTCTATTCATTTCCATCACAGCTTTAACACAAACTGCCACTATACATTTACTTCCTGTGTTTACTTTTTTGCCTGCCTTCCCCACCATACTATCAACTTCATAAGGGCAAAGAACAGTTCTGTCTGTATTCTCAGGGCCCACCACTCTGACTGATACTAAGTGCATACAAGCACTTACTGAATGAAAACATGAGCCCACGGGCCACATATGTCCAGAAGGCTGTTCTGCAATCATCTGATTGACCTACATAAGCAGGTGTTAGTCCTTGCAGGACCACAGAATAACTTTCTGACCTGTCCCAGCAAGGGTTCTGCTGCAATATCCAAGTCTGTAAAGATTATTTAAGACATGCCAACCAAGTGAAGGCATAGCCTCCACTTCCAGACACCACTTCTGCCTACTTCTGGGCCCATGGCCTGAACTGGGAGAAAAAATGCCCACTGTGATCAAGTCTAAGAGGAAGTGAGTAACCCTACCCTGAGACACCTTCTGCATGGCTTAGGCAGACAACCTAATCTGGTATCTATGGAAATCAGCCCCAGCAGCCTATTCTTGTGCTGGTAGGAAAGCCATCTGGGGCTTCCCACCCAAAGGACTTCATTTTTATTGCCATTTTATTCCCCTGCTACTTTTAGGTGTCAAGATGTAAGCGTGTGAGAGTTGAGGGCTGGGAACTTTGAGTTTCCATCCTCAATGCCACTGCTGGTGCTTTGTCAAGAAGGGAGTACATACACCTGAAACTAAGATGGGGCGCCCGGGTGGCTCAGTCGGTTGGGCGTCCGACTTCGGCTCAGGTCATGATCTCACGGTCTGTGGGTTCAAGCCCCGCGTCGGGCTCTGTGCTGACAGCTCAGAGCCTGGAGCCTGTTTCCAATCCTGTGTCTCCCTCTCTCTCTGCCCCTCCCCCACTCTCACTTTGTCTCACTCTGTCTCTCAAAAATAAATAAAAAAAAAAAGAAAAGAAACTAAGATAACATTATGTGTCAACCATACTTCAATAAAAAAATAAATATAAAGAAGGGAATGCAGGAGGAATAAACTATCACCTGAGAGCTCCCAGGGGAAGACTGCACTGGTGCCGAGTGACTGATAATTGAGCACACTATCCATGCTGGTCAGGGCATGGGTCTAGGCAGTCCTACTCATAATTGGAGACAGAAGTGCAGGCCCCATAAGAACACTTGCCCTAGAACTTCAGAGAGTTCATCTGGCCCTACACCTGCCTAGCAGGTCCCAACTGGTGGGGACAAAGAGGCTCAGGGAGGTGAAAATAACCAAGACTTCCATGTGGTCTGCGTGGTGCTCCCTTGATCTCTATAAAGCCCCCATGGTCTCCGTGGACAGGTCCTCCCATCCTAGTCCCAGGAATCATACACCAGGACAATGTCGAGCTTTCCCATGGCTTCTCATAACCAACCTTCCCTGATCTGTCCTTCCCCAAACCTTGTGGAGTGCCTTCTCTGCCGGTTACTACACCAGGTGCAAGGAATGCAAGGATGAGTTTAAGTGCTACAGCTTTCAGATTAGGAGTATGACAGCTACAGATTCCAGTCTGGGCTCTGCCCTTCATCAGCCATATGCCCTATTCCTCTGAGCCTCAGCCTTTTGTAGAGGGAGAAGTCAGAGCCCCTGACTCCCAAATCACTGAGTGCTGGTTATAATTATCTCTGGAACTGGTAGTCAACTCCAGGGGACTAGAACTCAGGAGGGGTATGAGGATTCTCATTCCACTGTGGAGAAGGGGCGATGATCATGGAATGGGGAACAGGAGGATGAAGCAGGGCTCCACAGCTTCAGCAGTGAGCTTGAAAATTGGCCATGGAGTCTCCCACACCTGGCTTCCACCTGGGATAGCCCCAAGGTCCCCAACCCAGGCCTGGGCTTCAGGAATTACTGTCATACCCTCAAACTGTTCTCCCTGCAGCTGCTGGCTGGGTTCTGGGCAAGGGTCATTTTTTCCCAAGCTCCTTCTCAGCCGTAGGGCACACAGCCAAAGGACTTACTATTTCTGTAGGAGATATGGGCCCAGGGACAGGGACTTGGTAGGTGGCTAAGAGTCCCAGGGGTTCACCCTCTCTTGTGTTCTACTCCTGAAACTTTAAAACATCAGGGCTCTTAGGCTTCTGGATCACCTGCCTGCCTGCTTGCCCACCTTTTAGTTCAGAGTGAGTCCCACCCTCCCATACCCTTGCAGCCCCACCCCACAAGAAAGCAACAAAACCATCTTGGTGAACACATTTACTTAATATGGGGGGTGGGGTATTGCTGTCTCTGTCAGTGTGTATGGTGTGGTAGGGAGACAACCAGAGGGACTTTTGCCCTGGAGTGAGAGGCTGTTCTGGCCCCAGGCTGGGGGGTGGGGGGCAGACTGAGGGGACAGGGCAGGCGTGTAAGGTGGGGAGAGGGGGAACGGTGAAGCTCTGCACACATCCTTGGGACCACAGTCCAGGCCCACCCAGTCACCAAAGCAAGAACCGAATAAATAAAGTGCAACCGTGGGGTTGGGAGACGGGGAGAGGGAGGGCACTGGGCGCACCCACGCCCACAGCCCACATTCAGTGCTGCCAGGTCCGGCCCAACTCCCGGCCAGACCCTCTTGTCCAATCCCCCCATGTCTGTCCCTCCATGAGCCAGGCAGGGCCCCTGTGCAGCTACTGGAGGTAGCGATAAGCTTTAAAGCAGTGGTTGCCAGCATCGGCCACCACCACGTGTCCATCTGAGGTCAGTGCCAGGCCCTGGGGGCCATACAGTGGCTCTGCAGACGTGTTGATGTAGGACAGGAAGGAGCCAGAGCTGTCGAATACCTGGGGAATGAGTGGACAATGGAGGGAGAGGTGAGATCAGGTGGATGAGAGGCATTTGCAGGGGTGTGGCAGGGGAGTTGCAGGAGGGGGGGCTGGTGCACGGAGCACAGCAGGAAGCCTCACCCCCATGCCATCCCTGGGCCTTACCTGGATGCGGCTGTTGCCCCAGTCGGCCACAATGATGTTCCCGTTGGAGTCGACTGCTACTCCTGTGGGGGCGTTGAACTGCCCATTGCCCTCTCCATGGGAGCCAAACTTGAAGAGGAACTCTCCGTCGGCAGTGTACACCTGGCAGGGGAAAGGGCTGGGGACTGGGGACCTGGCCTCGGGCAGAGCCTTCAAGGAGGGGAGGGTGAAGCCCCAGGGCTGGGGACCCCCACGTCTACAGCTCCAGCCCAGTTCTTCATCCCAGGCTTCACATCCATGTTTCCCACTGCCTACTGAATAGGTCCAGCTAATGTACCTTGGGCTTATCAAACCTAACAGCTTAACTTCCCCGCGTTTTTTTTTCTTTTTTTTTTTTAATGGCAATGCCCATCTGGCCATGAGTCGTTCTCAACTCCACCTTCTCCTCTGCTTGACGGCCAGTGAATTAACACAAATTGCTGATTCTCTCAAAACTGCACCCTACTGTATATATTGCCCTTGCAGCGGTCCTCAACATTTCTCATCTAGATTACTACAAAAGACGGATCATCCTGACACCAGTCTCACCCCAGCCAGAGTGATCGAAGACATAGCAATGCATTACCCCACTGCCTACAACCCTTCAGTGACTCCCCATAACTCTTAGGAAGAGAGCAAGCCCCTTAACAGGGTTCACAAGATTCATCCACACTTGATCCATACTTCCCTCTTCAAACCCAGTCTGAACTACTGGTGGTTTCTCGAACACACTGTTAAGGGTTCCCATCTCCAAATCTTGGCTCCTCCTGTCCTCCTTGCTTCAAATCCTTTCCTCCTTCTCTCCCTTCCGGTTAGTTCCCCTGCTGCTTTAGGTGGTTCTCAGTCTCACCTGAATCAATTGCTTCTACCATGCCCTCACACAGTGCCCTGCACTGCCCTACCACAGAATCTATCACATCATACTGTAATATAATAATACACAGCAATATGCTGCTTTACCTCTCCCCTACTAAACCATAACAAAGAACACAGCGTATTTGCTTTATTCATCGCTGTATCCCCAGCTTCTAGCATAGCACCTGGGACAAAGTAGCCATGCCATAAATGTTTATTGTTCAAATGAATGATCTCAAGGGGGGAAAATGGTGAGGGAGAGAGCAGTCTTGTGAAAGAGGAAAAGATGTCAGGACAGCGGTCATAGAGGGAAGAAAGACACTGACCTTCACTGAATGGTTATGGAAATCCGTCACTACAATCTCATTCTTGTTGTTTACAGCCACAAAATGGGGCCCTGAAAATACAAAGCAGTCTCTAGGGCAGTAAAATGGGATACTGCGTGGGATGGAGAAGAATATCTGGGATGATAAAGCTGGGGCATTGGAAAAGGGGTGGGGTCTCAGAGGCTGACAGGTATGGTACCAAGGTATAGTGAAGGGAGGGGGTCCTCTGGAGCCAAGATATAGGGGGGGGTAGTTGAAGCTGGGGTATCCGGGGTAGTTCTCTGGGACTGGGGTATCAGAATAAATCTCTGAATTATTCCCCAATACCTGCAAAGTGGCGGTCAGTGGCACCACGGCCCCCAAAACGGCCAACCAGCTTGCCATTGGGCTGGAAAGTAAAGACGCAGCAAGACTTGTTGTCGACCACAATGATATGTCCATTCCGGTCTACGGCCACTCCTTTGGGGCCCATGAGACGGCCAGCTCCAATCTTGGTCTGGAAGAAGGGGATACCCATTAAGGCCTTTATCCTGCCTTGTCGGGAGAATAGTCCCAGCCTGACACTAAAGGAGAACCTTGGGCTGGGGATGGACACTAAAGGAGAACCTTGGGCTGGGGATGGTCAGACCCTGACCAGCAGGAGGCACTAGAATGGTCACCTGAGCTGGCCATTAGGAATGCAGAGCACAGTGACAGTAGGCCTCTCACCTTGAATTTGCCCTCAGGGGAGAAGATGCTGACCCAACGGTTGTCATAGTCTGCCACAATAATGTCTCCATTGGTGTCCACTGCCACACCTGTAGGGCGCTGCAGCTGCCCAGGTGAGCGCCCCCGGACCCCAAAGCGGAACTTGAACTGGCCTTCATTGGAGAAAACCTGGAGCAGAGGAGCAAGGGAGGGAGCGGGGAGGAGGGGAGAGACTGTGGGCACAGAGGGAAGGGAGCAAGATCCTGAGGGAGGAGACCCCCCCCCCTTTCATTCAGTCATTCAACAAACATTTACCGACACCATGCTGGGGGTACAGTGAAGAATCAGACAAGGCCGCAGACCTGAGGTGACATGTAGCACAGGTATGAACAGGGCTGTAAGAATATGAGAGGGAATATGGGGCACCTGGGTGTCTCAGTCAGTTAAGCATCCTACTTCAGCTTAGGTCATTATCTCATGGTTCATGGGTTTGAGCCCCGCATTGGGCTCTGTGCTGACAGCTCGGAGCCGGGAGCCTGCTTCAGATTCTGTATCTCCCTCACTCTCTACCTCTCCCCTGCTCATACTCTGTCTCTTAAAAAAAAAAAAAAAGAATAAGAGAGAGATGAGGGGGACTGGCCAGGAAAGGCTCTGAAAGATGAATATCTGAGCTAATAGCCTAATAAAGATGCCAAGAGATGAACCAAAGCTGGCCAGTAAAGGAGGTGGAAAGGCACTTTAAGCAGAGTCAACAGTGTGTGAAAGGCACAGGGTCCAGTATGGGCACTGCTCATCCAGTGAGGCTGGATTGCAGGGAGCACTCCCATGAACAGCAGGAGTAAAGTTCCCCCTGGGTATAATGAGAATTCACTGAAAATTTCTGGGCAGAGGAGTGACAAGATGAGATCTGCTTTTGTAGTATAACAAGAAATATATTTGGTCTTTGTCCCCAGTGCTTGGCACTCTTGGAATTTCCTGATTAATAGGATTGTCTTTTGTCATTCACAAGGAGCCCCTTGTGACTTAGGTGACTTAGGGTGGGGCCCCTATGAAGCTTCAGGATGAGGCTGGTCACCGGAAAGACCTGATGATTAAAGGGTTGGAACTTTCAGCCCTATCCACCAACCTCTGAGAAGGAGAAGAGGGGAATGGTACAGATCTGAAGTGCCTCCATGTTGGTGCCGGGAGAGTGGCGCACCCCAATTCCACAGGGACCAAAGTTCCTGCAGTAATGACTCTTCCAGACCTCACCCTCTGTACTTCCCTATCTGGCTGTTCGTCTGTATGCTTTATAGTATCTTCTGTAGTAAACTGGTAAACGGAATAAAATGCTCCTCTGAGTTCCATGAGTCACTCTAGCAAATTAATAGAACCTGAGGAGGGGGTCATATGACACTCCAATTTATAGCTGTTCAGTAAGAAGCACAAGTAACAACCCAGACTTGTGACTGGCATCTGATGTGAGGGCAGTCTTGTGGGAAGTGATGCTATCTCTATAGGTAAACAGTGTCAAAACGGAGTTAAATTTGCAGGACACCTGGTCAGTGTCCACTGAGAGTTGCTTGGTGGTATTGAAAAAACCACATGGGCGCTTTTAAGAAAGAGCACTCTGGCTGCAGGGAGGGGTCAACACTGGACACTGGCTGGGTAGCCAGAGGCACTGCACTAGTCCAGGTGAGAAGTGATGATGGCTTTGACCAGGGTACTTGCTGGAGTGAAGATGGACTCAGGAGACATGGGAGGAAGACAACAGGACTTGGTAGCACACAAGAAAGGGCAGGGTGGTGGACAAGGATGAGCACATCCAGGCCAAGGGGCTGACAAGGTAACCTTCCTCCTGGACAGAGTGAACCTTCTGACCTTTTCCCCTCTCCTACCTTCTCTCTTAGCCACCCAACATACTCAGGTCTTCCCATCCTTCAATTCTCCCTCCCTCTATAGCCTCTTGCTTCTCCTTCACAGCCAAAACGTCACTCACTACACAAGTCTCACATGCTCTGCTTTGTTATAGACTCTAGGGACACAAGATGAGTCAGAGCCAGGAGCAGCCTTGGGGAACGCAAGTTCTGGGCCTTGCCCTTGCTCTTCCATCCAGACCTGCTCCCCCTAAGTGGGCTAGGCTCCCTGCCCCTGCTCCATCTCTCATGCCTGCAGGGCTGTTTGAACTAGTCCTCCCTCCTGATGTGGACTTCTATCATGCCCTCAGCTGACAGGCCAGCACAGCCCGGGGTCTGCCCTGGTCCCCTGTGGCAGGCCAGCACTAGCTAGCACGAGAGGGAGGCACCATCTTGCAAGAGGGACTAAAGGTGCTGCCAGATCAGCAGTGAGGCTGCACGTGTGCCTCCTCCAGTCTGAACAGCTCAGTCTCCGGCTCAACGCTGAGGCTTGGAGTAGGGGTGAGGGGGAATGGAGTAGGCTCTTCCCATCCTATCCTATCCCACCCCTGACACCTAGCCAACTCCTACTCATCTTTTGGTTCTTAGAAATTTCCAGGTCGCTTCTTCAGAAAAGCCTTTAATGACCAACTCCAGCCCTTAAATCAATATATACGCATAAAGGTAGGCCTCCATGATACATGCTTTACAGTTCTTTTGCTAACAAATGACACTTCTGGAACTAACTGCTAAACACCCTTGTCTCCAAAGGATGTAAGCCTCAGGTGGAACGGGGACTGTCTGCCTTATTTGTTACTGCATTTGCAGCACTGGTACAGCAACAAGTACATGAATTCCTCAGCTCAAGCTCAGACAGAACTGGCCATCCCCACTAGGGTGCCACACAGCCATATCACACTCAACATGTGTGCAAGAGAATTCATCAACTTATACCCAGGCCTGCTCCTGAAAGGCAGCACCAGCTACCCGGTGCACCAAGTCCTGCCGTTCTTGACCCCTTCTTCTCCTTTGACATGTGATGGCCCTTATCACCTGACACATTTGTTTTCTTAACCTCTCTAGAATCTGCTGGTGCCCTAGTCTGGTCCTTAACATCTCTCTCCTATACCACAGTAGCACTAAGTAACTTCAGGATCTGAGTCTAGTTGAGGGGAGACAGACTAGTAAAACGAAACAAAACAAAACAAACTAGTGATTCTGGTAAAGTATGAAAAATGTGACAGCAAAGGTGGAGGGAACTCAAAGGAGAATGTGATTAATATTCTTCCTAAAGGAAACAAGGAAGTCTTCACAGAAGAGCTGATAAAATTTCTGGACTAAGATGACTACACACGGATATAATATATACAAATAAAATTCTTCATTCAAAATCACAAAATATTTTTCCCTTCTGTCAGCTGATGCTGATTCAGCACAATGAAGGGATTTGTCTCAGCTGTCACCACAGACCGTCCAAAGGAGGAAAAGTTCACAAGGTCACAAAACCTCTGTTTGGGAAGTGAAGTGGGAAGGCAACATCCACCTGGGGCCCGGTCCATACCAAGCTAGGGGACCCCAAAATAAAAGAAGCAGAAACTCAGCTCGGGGATCTGAGAGTCCAGGTCCTAGTGGTTATGCTGCTGGGGTGCTGATGGGAGTAGGAATGAGAAGGAGGGCTGCCACAGGAGTGGCGGGTGTCTGGAGGGGAGGGGGGCTGCTCCAGGCCCTCTTTCTCAATTCCCCAGCCCCTCATCAGGGAGACAAAGCAACATGCATCTTTGTGTGCATGCGAGCACTCATGTGTGTGCACACCTGGGAAGGCTTCCCAAATCTCAGCTCTTGTGCCAGAAGGCATCCCTGGCATAAGAAGAAGGAAAAGAACTAGAAGGTGAAGGGTGGGACTGAGTAGGGACCTGGCACCAGCCCTACTCACCTCATCCCTCCCTCGCTATCTGGGCTGGACCCAAATGCTGCATGTGCTACCCTGCACCTCTTCATTCCTCTGCTCTTAGGAATAGCAGAGGAATCAAAGCAGGTGGGACAGTACAGGGAATGTGGTCATAGAAAAGTTCCTGGCACCTTCAGCCTGCTACATGGAAAGCAGGGGTTGGGAGGAGCTGACACTAAGGTGACAGACCTTTGGCAGAGCTGGAAGTATGACAGGAGTACTCAGTCAGGGTTAGGAAGGACTTTAAACGTATAGGTGTAGGGGGGCACCTGGTGGCTCACGTTGGTTGGGCGTCTGACATCAGCTTAAGTCATGATCTCGTGGTTTGTGGGTTCGAACCCCGCATCAGGCTCTGTGCTGACAGAGCCTGCTTTGGATTCTGTGTTTCCCTCTCTCTCTGCCCCTCCCCACTCATGCTCTGTATCTCTCCCTTTCAGATATAAATAAACATTAAAAACATTTTAAATGTATAGGTGTAGTGAAGTAAGAATCCTCAAGAAAAGTTTTGCCACCTGATACAATGTTTGCAAGAACTGAATGAAGTGTATGGTAGTTAGAAACAATCCTGCACAGGATAAAATTAAAATTCCACAGCATCCTCTCTAAAACCATTTACAGCGCTACCTCAGCTACTGGGCTTCTAATAGTAATCCACCTCTAGCCGGCTGGGATCCTTCCAGTTCCCTGAACAACCTCCTCCAGCACTTTCCCACCTCCTGGCTTTTGTTTACAGTCTCCACCTGGACAATGATATTTTTAACAATAGCTAACATTAGAAGGTTCACCAGGTGTCACGCACAGTGCATTATGTCATTTTAATGCTCCCAGCAACTCCATGAGGTATTCTTTTCCTAATTTTACACATGAGTTCTCAGAAGCTAGGGAGGTCACATGACTTGTCAGTAAGTGGCAGAGCTAGGATTCAAGCCCAGGTGTCTGGTTTCAGAGCCTGAGCTTTTAACTGCTATACCGTGTTTGCCAAGCTGGTGCCTGTCACTAGGCTCTGGGCTCACTCTATGGAATACAGAGAGAAAACCACGCTTCCTGGCTTTAAGGAGCTCAAAGCGCAGCATGGCCACGTCCATTTGTATGGCAGATGCTTGAATCAGGTATGTGAGAGACTGGGAGCACGGAGAGCAGGACCACCTGTGAGGTTACACTGCAGCCTCTGGAAGACACCTCTTTTCACAAGTTACCCCCATTTGGGGGTAGCCAAACCAGATGTTTGCAGAGACCCACACAGACACTCTGGAGCCAGGCTGGCATGAGAAGGAAGCAGGGGAGGGCAGAGCCTGCATCCTGACCACGTAAAGGGGAGTAAGTAAGCCAGCCAGGTGGAGGCTCAAATGGAGACAGAGGGGTGTGAAGAATGAACCAGATATTCGGAGTCCAGGAGCTGGTCTGGCCTGAGCCCCAGCCTGGGAGGTAGAGGCTGCAAGCACAGGAA
The DNA here is from genome assembly GCF_023721935.1 of Panthera uncia. Classification (NCBI taxonomy): domain Eukaryota; kingdom Metazoa; phylum Chordata; class Mammalia; order Carnivora; family Felidae; genus Panthera; species Panthera uncia. The sequence goes on along the minus strand of NC_064808.1, from coordinate 49,986,506 downwards.
CACCCTGGGGCCTAACTGCCAGGGTATTGGATAGTGTGGCCAGTGGAAGTGGGTGGGTGCGGGGTGGTGCTATGATTCATTGCTCTTTAAGGACTGATACTATCTTTAAGGACTGGTTCACCTTTCAGGAGGTGACCTGTACCCTGTTTTTTCAGGAGGCTATAGTTTGAGAACCTTTATTGGGTCAGAGGAGAGCAGGAAAGATGCTTACCTGGATACATTGATTGTTGCTGTCTGCTACCACTATGCGTCCGCTGCTAGCTGCCGACACGCCCTGTAAATTGGTGAATTCACCCTTCTCCCTTCCTCGACTTCCTGTGGGGAAGGCAGGGGAGGGGGAAAAAAGAATTCACTCTTAGGTCATTTTGAGCCTCCCTCCCAGATCTACCCTGCCCACTGCCCGCCCCCATCTGGCTCAGCCCTCAGCCATCTGTACCAACTCGGAAGACAAGTTCGTCCTCAATGGGGTTGTCCTTCCGTTTGCCACCCGTGCTGTACATGGAGCTGGGCCTGCGCACCGCCTTCTGGCGTACGTGGCTGCCGGGGCCGCCGGGGGACTTGACGCGGCGCTTGACGTCGTCTGGGGAAGGTGGCAGGTCTCCAGGACGCAGGGCACGCACGCGGAAAGGGCTGCCACGCACAGGCTGGCCGTAGAGCAGCACTGAGAGGAACAGCTCGCCTTCAGTGCGTGCCGTGTACACCAGCTCATACGTGCCGTTCTTGTGGTCCACCACCGGCACAGGAAGGCGCGTGCCGTCGGGGCCCGTGATCTCCGCGCGCAGCTCCGCGCTGCCTGTGCGCACCAGCCTCCCATCCTTGTCTTTGGTAGTGACGGTGAGTGAGGCGGGCTGGCCCACTAGCGCCTGGCGCAGGCCCTCGCCCGTGGCCACGGTCTCATGTGCAGTGGCACTCGTGGTGAGCAGCGCGCCGAGATTGAGCACCGATCGCCGCAGCCCATCGACTTCGAGGACCAGTTCCAGCTGCGCGTTCTCATGTGGCCGCTCGGGGAAGGCCTGAGCCGCCAGCGCGGCCAGCCGCTCTCGCATGTGCTTGCGCACCAGCAACACCTCCGGGGCCGAGCCCAGACGCAGGGCTTGTTCCGCGAAGCTGCAGCTGCTGCCGATATGTTCCTGCCCCTGACGCAGTGTGTCTAACTGGGTCTGCAACACCTGAGGAGGGGACAGGGGAAGGTTGGTCGCGCAGAGAGGGTCTCTGTGATTCCTTAGGAACTTACGGTACTATAGCATGAAAGAATTGCAAGGTGAGTATGGGCAGGAGACCGATACCGCGGTACCAATGGGACCGTGTCGGGAGGCAGAACGTATAGTCTAGGGAAAGGGTTGCCCAGGTGTGGAAAGCAGAGAAAGCATGGAGGCAATACAGCCATGTCACAGTGGGTGGTGGTAGGGAAGGGTGAACACACGCACCTTCTGCTTGGCCCCACAAATGGCCTCCAGGTCGCTGACCAGAGCCTGCTTGCGCTGTTGCAGCGCCTGTTCCAGGTCCTCGAAGGCTGCGCTGATCTGGGCCAGGGCCTCTGCTTTGCGCTCCTGCAGCTGCTGGCTGATGCCCCCCACTAAGGCGATAGCTGCGGACAGCTGTGGCAGTCTGGGGAAGGGAAACATCTCATACCCGGGTTGCTTGAGGATGCCCTCACCAAACCGGTCCTTCTCAGGGGCACCCTATACTGTGCCCTCTAGGAGACGCCCTACCTCAACCTCCCTGCCTTCCCTAAGAATTTTATTTCTAGCCTCCCCAACGTCCCTCCCCTTCCCCGCTGCCCCGGTTGAGACGCTCGCCCATGGCCCCCCTAGCCCAGGTCCCCAGCAGGCTCCTACCGGCCGCGCACCGCCTCGAGCTGGCGCTGCAGGGCTGCCTTGTGCTGCTCCACCACATCGCGCAGCAGCACGGTGCCGTGCTCTCGATGCTCCCCCGCGCGGCACTCGCCGCACATGGCCGTCTCGCAGGCCTCACAGTAAAACTCCATCGTCTGGTGGCATAAGCACTCCAGTCAGGCAACGGCTACACCCCAAGCTTCTTTGTCTTCTCCCCTCCCCATCTGCCCTCCTTGCCCCTTGCCTTCCAGGTGCATCCCCTACCTGGACCACTCATCCAGAGAAACACCCTCTCACCCACGGCCACTCAGCCCCTCTCCCAACCTCTCCTCCCCCTCCACCCCAAGTCCTGGCCTCACTGGGCCTGCTTGGGCCCACCTTGCCTTCATGGTTGGGGCAGGAGAGGGGGCGGCCAGCCACCGCGCTGAGGGGGTGGGGGTCCTCGGGGTCGTGGGCCCCATCAGGTGCCTGCTGCATGGCCTCCATGAGGCTACTGATGAAGAAGTTGTTCTGCAGTGCGGAGACACCCTGCTCGGGGAGGATGGACGTCTGCCGACACACCGGACATGACAGCGTCAGGCTCTGGGCAGGGATGTAGTTCTGGAGGCATCTGACCAGGGAGGAGGGGGAGTCAAAGGAAGGAGGGGTGGGCAAACAGTGTATCCCTCCTCATGCCGTCCAAGGATGCCAATCCTTCTTGCAATTGTACACTTCATTTTGAAACCTCTCTGGTTGGCACGTACATCTTGTCCTGCCAACGGGTGTAAAAGGCCTCACCTTTCACAATTGAGTAGAAACACATCCCTGATCTCTCTCAGGAGAGCAGACAGATCTGCATTCCTCACAGTGTGTACAAACACAGGCTCACCTTCCACAGGTGTTTACAAACCCTTCTCATAGAAAATGTGCAACTAGCCCCTCCCCCCATTAAGTCATTAAACATTTACTGCCTACTCTTGCCAAATTTGTGCAAAGCTCTAGCAATACAAAGATAAAACACAGTGCCTATCTCTAAAATACTTCCAAATCTACAGAGAAAAAAAAAGTCACAGAAAGAGTTTAGAGAAGTAAATAGTATAATGATAAGGGCATGGGTCCTGGAGTTAGGCTGTTTGGGTTCAATTCTTAGGTCAGTCATCTATTATACTGCATGACCCCTGACAAGTTACTTAACTTTTATGAGCCAAGGATCCTTGCTTTGTAAAATGGAGACAGCACAGACTTCACAGGGTGCTTGAGGGAGGATTAAATATGAAGTGCTCACATGCTGACTCATGGCAACCACTATATATTGCAGGGTATTATATTATTTATTATTAACATAAAGAAGACTGTACATGCAGTGATAAGGAAATGCACAGAAGGGGCATCTGGCCCAGGGTGGGAGAAGAGAAAAGCCAGGAAAAGCTTCAGAAGAAGTGTTGTAAGCTAAATCTTCCTGGATAAATCATTGTTAGCCTAACCAAAGAGAAGTGCAGGGAGAAGAGGAAGAGTGTTCCAGACACAGAAGGTGGCCAGAAACAGCATCATGTAAGTAGGGAAGCAGTCTGAGATGGATGGAGACCAAGTCCAAGGCAAGAAATGTAAGAGAAGTCTGGAGAGAGAGGCAGGGGCCAGTCATGGAGGGCCACATGGGCCACATAAGGAACTTAGAAATTATCCCAATAGCAATAGGGAGCAGTAGGAGCATGGTACAGCCAGGTTTACATTTTATCCTCCTCATTGCCTCTGTGTGGAGAATAAATTTGAACATGGTGAGACAGCAGACAGGGTATGGTAGCATCATCATCATCATCATCCAGTTGCCATTTATTAAGTACTAAGTGCTGGGTGCTATGCTTTGTGCTTTATGTTTATGTTAATACACTAAAAAAGGGTGAGTCATCCAAGGTAACAAAGCTAGTGAGCACTGGAGCCTGGATTCAAATCCAAGACAAAACATGTGTTTAGCCAAGATACTCTTGCAATCATCTTGTAAAAGATCTTGTGGTAGATGAGAAAAACCTGGAATTAGGCAGTAGCAGTGTAGACTATGAGCTGGTACAAATTTAAGAAGTATTTAAGAAGTAAAGCAGTGGGAGGTGTTAGCTCTGAGTAGATATGGAGAGTGAGAGATGAGTCTTGGTTGACTCCCAGATTCCTAGCTTAGAGGACTGAGTGGATGGTGGTAACAATCACTAAGATGAGAAACACAGAAAAAGGAGTGGTTTATAAAGGCTTTCAGCTTTGACCTGGAACAGTGGGACATCCAGGAGGTGAGGCGCAGCAGACAGTTGGGGAAAAGGCAGGTTACAGAGAGATGGGGATGCCATCAACACTGAGAAGGCCTCTGTAGCCACAGAAGAGGTTGAGATCAGCCCAAAAGTTGGATTCAGTGCCAAGAGCATGCAGAGCACACAGGAAATACTGAACAAGGAGAGCAGAGGAACCAGTAGAGAGGTAAGAGGAGAGACACTGTCAAGACAGCAAAGAGACTAGTGCATTTCCAGAAGGAGGGAAGAAGCAGTCATCGGTGTCAGAAACAGCTGAGGAGTCAGGGTAGGAAAGGATTGGAAAATGCCCCCTGAATTTGGCCAGTGTGAGAGTACTTTCGTCTGTAAGGAAAACTGGGTGAGTGAGTGTGGGGTAGGGGTGGGGGGGAGGAGAGCTTGACTGCTGCCAGTTGAAGAATGAATGGGAGGTTGGGAGTTTGGGGAAGAAGGGGAATGAAGGACTGCTTGGCCGCTAGCTGGGACAAAGGGACAAAGGAGAGTTCTTATCTGTTTGTAATGGGAGCCTTGAGCATGTTTATGCATTGAGAAGCCAGTAGAGAGGGAGACATAGAAGAGACAAGAAGTGTGGACAGGTCTCTGAGAGGGGGTAATGGTTCAGGTTGGCTGAAGAGGCCATCCTGTGAATGGGGGAAGAGAGAAAGAGAGGTGAATGCACTTGAGCACAGGGGTGAAGTTAGACACCATGCTTCACTCGCCTCAGGCAAGATCAGCTGTTGAGAGTGAAGGAGTGGTTCAGGAGACTGGTGAGGGCTGGGATTAGCCACTGGAGGGAGGACGAGAGACAGCTTGCTAGAAACACACAGACTGTGGCTGTGTTGGGAGACCATGAATCTGTGGAGGGAAGATCTGCATGGTGCACACTTTCCCATATCCTCAGTCTCTCCTCTTAATGTTCTCTACACCTCTGAATCTGCATTAATTAATTTTTATTTATTTAACAAACATGAGGTGCCAGGCACGATTCTAAGTGCTTCACAAATATTAACTTATTTGTGACCTAGTTTTCCCTGCAGTCCTCTCAAGTATAGAGTGGCTTGTCTCACATTCCACATTCCTTAGGGCCAGGTGGGGTTGAGTCCTCCCTGCCCCCAACTGGGACATTTCTATTCTCCTTGGAAGCTCAAGCCTTCTGTCTCTACCACCCCTCCTGTTATTATCTCCACTGACCTCATGGGTGCTTCCCCAGTTACTGAAGTCTTTTTTCTGGCTCACTCTCTTCTTCTGTTACTGCCACCCCCCAATAGGCCCTCCATCCATGCACTCCTGCCATCATTCTCAGGGGCTCTGACATCCACGACGTGACCCATCCACCAACAGGATCTCTTAATTCCTTGACCTCCTCACACCCAGTAATCTTTTCCTCCACTTCACCTCAGCTGTCTATTCCCATGCTTCCCCCACCTCCTGTTTCTCATCTCCAGTCACTGCATCAACCCTGAAATCTGAATTTCAGCCAAAATACTTGCAAACTCGTCAAGACCTCCTTCCTATGTGTTGAGCATACCTGGCTTACACTACCTTCCTAACTGGTTTCCTCTTTCCATTCTTGCTCCTCTGTAATCTATTCTCTGGACAGCAGCCAGAGTGAGCTTTAAAAATCTAATTTATCTCACATTATTTCCCTGCCTTAAAAAAAAAAAATCTCTTCCCATCGTTTCCCATTGTGTTTAAAAATAAAATCTAAACACTTCCCTAAAACCAAGTTCCTCCATGAGTTGTCCTGATGCTTTTGGACCTCACTTCATCCTCCTCTTTCAGCCACACTCGCTTCTTTTGATCTCTGAACATGCCCAGTCTACTCCTTCCTGAAGGCCTTGGCATGGGTTTTTCCCATTGCCTGGAACAATCTGCAAGTCTGTCTCCTCATCCTTGGGTCTGAGGTCAAATGTCACCTCCTCAGGGAAGCCTTCCCTGATGACTCTATGTAGAAGAGCCCCTGGCCCAACCATCCCCACACACTCTGTTTATTTCCTGCAAAGCACTTAGCACAAGCTGTGACTCTCCTGTTGGATTGTTTGCTTGCTTACTGTCAGTCACCATCCACTAGAGCATAAGCTCTTTGAGAGCAGGGACCAAGAGATAAATGAATGAGTAGTAATTAACAGTGAAGGCCCTACAATCAAACCTGGATTCAGACCTTGGCTACTTACTTACTACAGAGCCTCAGAAATACTTCTTAATTACTCAGTGGCTCTGAACCCTAGTTTACTCCCCTGTAAAATGGGGGTAATAAAGTATCTATTGTGAGGATTAAGTAATTCAATGCATGTATATCAGTTAGCCAGTCCCTGGCAAATAATAAGCAATCAATACATGGTAGCTACTACTATCATAATTTCTCAGGCACTAGTTTTCTCCAGGAGTTGTCAGTGATCTGGGCCTATGAGGAGGCACAGAGATGTCCAATTACAGTTCTGATCCAGTTTTGAACGTTTGCTGCATAGGTTCTGAAAAGAACAAAGACCTGAGGGAACATGGCAGCCAATCAGATGGTCAGCCATCCCAGGGGGAAGGGATGGAGCTGGCAGCTGGGAAAAGGAAGAGTTAAGGGGGCTAGGCGTCTACACCCACTTAAAGATGCCATAGTGGGAGTGGAGTAATGGGAGCCAGGAGTGGGATGCCAGAGTTATGACCACAGAAGTGATATTATTCTGGGTGATAGCAAGGTCCAGGCACAACTGGGAGAAAGTATGACTGAGGTGGTAAGGAGGATGTTCCTGGAGAAACAGTCGAGAACCAAGAGGCCAAAGTGAGTCGTGAAGCCATGCAGGTTGATGGAAGAGCTTGGAATAGGCCAGAAGGCTGAGAGTGTTTCCAGCTGACAAAGGAGAGAGAGCAGCAGAGCTGAAATCTTAAAGAGCATGGGGGTGAAGGGGCACTGGAAGGGGAGCAGTGTCCCTGTGGCAGAGCCAGCTTTCCACGAAGGCAGGAATCAGCGGGAAGGTGTGGGTGGAGGCAGTGGCAAGAAGACCCAGGGACCAAAGGCTCTCAGGGTAAAGGCAGAGTTCCCTAACAGGTGTACAAAGCCCCTGTAGTATGGGCCCCACCTGCCTGTCTGGCTTCACCCTCACCACCTCAGTCACACTTGTGCTCCAGACTCACCTGGCTTCCTCCAGGCCCTCTTACCTGACACATTTCCTCAAGCCACACGCCTTTTCTCCCATTCTTCCTTCTGCCTAGGATGCTCATAGCGCTCCCTTCGCTTAGCTAACTTTAGTGCACCCTTCACTATAGTGCACCCTCTGCATCACACCTTAGGTAAGCCTTCCCTCATTCTCCACACTATAATAGATCCTACCTAAACTCTCATATCTTAGCACTTCAGGTGCAGCATTATGAAGGGGGCAATACTTACATTTATCTATAGTCTGGCTGTATGATCCTTTGATCACTGGCTTTCTGTTTAACTCTACTCTAAAAGCAAGTATGATACCTGTTTCCTTATCATACCCAGTGCCTGGGACAGGTCTGGCGCATAGAAATGCTCAATAAATAATATTTGTTGAATGAGTAAATAATGGATAAAGCCTAAAGGGGGTGGTTGCCTTTCACTCAGCGCCTCAGAACAACCATGAAGATAAGCAGGGAAGGAAGGACAGGCCTTCTTCTATCCTCCCACTGGTGACAAACTCTTCTGAGGCTGCAGCTTGTTGAGAGTCTGGGCTCTGTTTGATTTCTCTGATGGTGTTGAAAGCTGCCTTGGTTTGGGAAGGGGCAGAGACCACAGCCCAGTGTTAGCGGCTTCTGGTCCTCTCTCACACGTTCTTGCACCAAACCCTCACCTCCTGCAGTTTGGGGTACATCTGCTCCCCTACATGTATACCCATTTTCCTCACCTCCTATAGGTTTATACATGCACCCCCTCTCAGGGGAGGCGGCAAGGTCCTCATCACTCCCTGGTACACACACCCTCTCACCTCTCACAAAACGTGTGCAGGCAAGGCAGGACCTTGGGGCACCGGTACCGATCCAGGCAGATGCTGCACACCAGAAACTGCTTGTCCATTGGCTGGACCTCTGGGCCAGGGCTGTCCTCCCTCTTCGCCATGGTGTTCACGGATGACTCCTACCACTCACACCAGCCTGTGTACAGAGACATGGTCAGTTCTAGGGAAGCTCACATTTCCTCTCCTCACCTAATCTCACCACTCAAATCCCCTGCAGAGAACTAACCCCATTTCTTTCCAGACAGAGGCAGGACAGGCAGTGATTGGGAGGGAACAGGGTGAGGGAGGTGGGCTGAGTGACCACTGAGCATGGTGCTCTGGTTAAAACCACAGACTTAGGGGCGCCTGGGTGGCTCAGTCGGTTAAACGTCCGACTTCGGCTCAGGTCACGATCTCACGGTCCGTGAGTTCGAGCCCTGCGTCGGGCTCTGGGCTGATGGCTCAGAGCCTGGAGCCTGCTTCCGATTTTGTGTCTCCTTCTCTCTCTGCCCCTCCCCCATTCATGCTCTGTCTCTCTCTGTCTCAAAAATAAATAAAACGTTAAAAAAAATTTTTTTTAAAAAACCGACAGACTTAGGGTTAGACTGAGTTTCAAACCCAGCTCAGCCTCTTACCAGCTATGTGACCTTGGGCAATTCATACAACCTCTCTGAGCCTCAGTCTCCTGATTTGGAATTATGGGAATAATCCATACCTCAAATGGATGTTTTGAGAATCTGCGATAGTGCTTATTGAGTACATAGTACAAGGATGCCCACTTTCAATGACACACCCATCTTTCACTTCCTCTGCCTTCCCCGAATCCTCATCCTACTGAGTCTCTCCTGTGATACAACAACAGCCTCCTAACTGGTATCCTTGTTTCCTTGCTTGTGCATTCTCATCTATCTCCCTTGCAGCTAGACCAAGGCTCCTAAAACACAGGTTCTATCTTGTTACTTACTCCCTATTAAAATCCCTCACTGGTTCTCCATTGTCCAGAGAACAAAGTCCAAACTCCTTATGTTGGCCAACAAGGTTTAGCTTTGTTTGCTCCATACCTCCCTCTACTACCTCACGTCTCATGATTATATATGATCAGTCACAGGGCGCCCGGGTGGCTCAGTCGGTTGAGTGTCTGACTCTTAATTTCAGCTCAGATCATGATCTCACAGTTCATGAGTTTGAGACCCAGTTCAGGCTCTGCGCTGGCAGCACAGAGGCTGCTTAGGATTCTCTCTCTCTCCCTCTCTCCCTGCACCTCCCCTACTCATGCTCTCTCGCTCTCTCAAAAATGAATAAACATTTATTTAAAAAAATCACATTGGCTTCTTTTCAGTTCCTGGAAACTCCTTGTTCTCTTTTGCTTCTGGGCCATCACACATTCTGTTCCCTTAGCCTGAGATCCTCTTACAAGCCCCCCTTTGTCTGGCCGACTCCCACTGATCTTTCAGGTCTCCACATAAATGTCACTTCCTCCAGAAGGTCCTCCCTGGTTTCCTGAAGTCTGGGTTAGGTATTCCATCTTTGTATCCCTACATACCCTGTATTTCCTCCATTCTAGCCCAAATATGCTGTATTATAATATCCTTGTAACTGCTCTACTTCTTCTACTGCATGAAGAGTTCTTGAAGGCAGGCATGATATTTTACTTTTTTATCCCTAACACTTAGCAGAAAGCCTGACATAAAGGATTGATCTATATTTATTGAATAATTATTCCATAGTTCAACAAATATCTATTAAGTGCCTACTTTGTACAGGCACTAGGGATAGAGCGTAAACAAAACAGATATGGTCACTGTCCTTGTAATGGCGATGTTTTAAAAGTAAATAAACAAATACATACTTATAAACTGCAGGGGAAGGAAGTGCTATAAAAAAGAAAGGATCCTATGAGAAACAACACTGATTTGGTTGGGTGATCAGAGAAAGCCTCTCCAAGCAGGTAACTTGTAAACCGAGCTCTGAGGGTTGGAAGGAAAATGGTAGGGATGAGGGTGGGGGCATCAAAGACTGAGGGAAGGAAGTCATTCTGAGCTGAAGGAACAGCAGGAATGAAAGTTCTTAGGCAGAAGGCTCACTGAGAACCCAAAAGGACCATGTGATCAGTGCAAAGTGAATAAAAGACAAGAGGTAAGTCCGGGAAATGAGGCTGAAATGATATCACCAAGGACCTTGTGGTTAAGAATTTGGACTTTATCCTGATTGGGGGTGAGGAGGAGGGATGGTCCAATTTACAAAAAAATAAAAACAAAGTTAAAAAGCTCTTCTGGTAGCTATGAGGATTGCGGAGAGGCTAGAGTGGAAGCAGGGAGACCAGTTAGGAAGCTGCCTCAGTTCTTTGGGTCAGATGATGTTGGGTATTGGCAGAGATATAGGCAAAAAGGTAGAATGATTTGAGAAATATTCATGAGGTTGAATCAAAAAAACATCACAACGGATTGGGTGTGAGAGGGATAATGGAATGCCAGTAATGACTCCCAGGTTTTTCACTTAAGGAAGTGGTAGGCCATGCCTAGAGATAGTAAAAGCTGAAGAACTGATCTGGGGCATTCTGGTTTTGGCATGCTAGGTTTGAGACGCTATATGATATCTGGGTAGAGATGTAAAGTAAGGAATAGAATAGAACCTGTCTGGTTTTGGAAGCATTGGCATATTAACAGCACTTAAAGCAATGAGAATGGATGAGGCCTCCTAGAGACAGAGAGTGGAGAGTGAAGGAGAACCCAAAGGAATAGAAAAAAACCAAGAGACTGTGGGACTCTTCCAAAGAAGAGAGTGATTCCAGAAAGAAGAGATGGTGAAGTAAGATGAAGACTGGAATGCCCACCAGGTTTGCTTCCGGTGGCACAGTAGGGACAGCAACCAGGTTAGAGTTGTTGAATGATGAATGGAGATGAAGAAATTAACACAGTGGCATAGACAATTCATGACAGAAATGTGGCCACGAAGAAAGGCAGAAAAATAGCTGGACTACTTCAAAATAGGAGGTGACTAGAATCAGGTAACAACTATCTGTGCCCAGCTAGATGTATCATGGGCTTCTGTAAAGACAATGAATGAATGAATGAATGAATGAATGAATGAATACATGCATGCAGTGGGGCCAGTCCAGAGCCCTCTCCAGGTTTGAGGAGGAACAGGGGGCTGAACTGCATGTGTCTTATGTTTGTAGAAGGGTGGGAATGAGTAGGAACAGGATAGGAAGGGCATCCCTGAGAGCATCCTCTCCTGATGTGGGCACTGGGACTCAGAGGTTCTCTCTCCAGAGAGACTTAACACCAGGACAACATAGCAGGAAGAGGACAGATTGAGGGTTGGAGGAAGGAACAGGAGGTGGGAGCCAAGCTGAAGCTTCTGTCTGATGAAGGGGAGGGCTGGGAAGAAGAGTAGGAGTAGTCTACTGGGCCCTGCCAGGGCAGCTGGATGTCAGGCTCCGCCTCTCTCCAAGCCCAAGAGGCTCTCCCAGCCTGTCACACAGGGGCGGGGACTGGGCTACATCCAGGACGGACAGCTCCTCCCTCCCTTCCCCTTCCTGCTTCAGTTCCCCACCCAGACTTGCCAGGCATGCAACTGCTGAGGCCATACCCCAGCCTGAATCACTAAGATTCCCTTCTTCTCTTGGGCTCTTACTCCCACCTCTCCCATCCCACTGTGCCCTACAGATCTGCCCCCAAAGTCCTCTAGGCAATGGTTTAAGTGGACTGTTTATCACAGCAGAAACTTGGAGGATCTTGAACTTAAACCTGAGATTCCACCCTCCTTCCTCAGGCTGCCACTGCCATCCCTGCATCCCTTATCCTACCCATCTTTTATGGCTCAGTTCTAAAGGCACTTCATTTCCCCAATCAGCATTCACTCAACACCTCTGTTAGGACTGGGAACACAAAGATAAATAGTCACAGTGCAGCCTTCATGGATTCCAGTCTAACAAATAGGTGACTGCAATGTAATATGGAAGGCTTTGTGGGGAAGCACAGGTTGCTCCAGGAGCACAGAGGTCACCTAACCTAGAGCTGGGGCAGGGGAGGGGGGTTACTAGAGGTTGGGAGTCAAAGGAGTTCTCCTAAGAAAGTGCCTTTCATGCTGAGAGCTCCAGGATGTGTAAGAGTTACAAAGCATGGTGCCTTCTGCATCAGGAGACTGAATCACGCACTGTGACAGAGGTGGGCTAAGAAATGAGATGGAGTGATAGGCAGGAGCTAGATCATACAATGCTTTATTGGCCTTATTAAAGAGTTTAGACTTTACTCTTCCCTGCTTGGGGATTAAGTCCTCATCCAAAGAGCAAAGGAAACCTTGGGTAGGGTGGGGGGGTGGGGGGTTTAGGTGGGCAAAGAGGGTTTAAGTAGAAAGTAATAGAGTCAAAAGAGTAGCTTTTTTGACTGCTGTGTGAAAAACTGTTTAGAGAAGTTACCAGGGGAAAGGTGAGACTGCATGATATTCCACAGGAGAGGTGATGGTGGCCTTGACTAGGGAAGAAGCAAAGGGGAGGTGGAGAGAAGTAGATTTCACAGGGAGGAATCAACAGAAATTGATGACTGGTTGGTGTGATGTGAAGAGTAGATGGAGAAGAAAGAACTGGAGATGATTCCTTGTTTTCTGGCTTGGAAACTCTAGGAGAGGAGCAGCTGGATGAGAGGATAAGTTCAGGGTTTTAATAAGACAGATCTGAGAAGCCTATTGGGCATTTTGAGTGGAGAGGTCCAGCTGGCAGTGGGAAAGTTAGGCTGGAGCCTAGGAAAGAGAGCGGCCTGGAGATAGGGATTTGGGAGTTACTGGTGTAGACATGGTGCCCGAAGCCATGGTATTGGCTGACATCACCCAGACAGAGCATAAGGAGAGAAAGGAGAGACTGTGACTGTGCTCTGAGGAACTTCATCATTCAAGGCATAGGTCCAGGAAACAAAGCTTGCAAAGGAATTGAAAAGGTTATGGCCAGAGAGGCAGGAGAAACAGGAAAGAGAGATATCATGAAGACCAAGGAAGAAGAAGCTTCATGGATAAGGGAACAATCTTCATTGTGAAACACTGCAGAGAATCCCCAGGATCTAAAGCCAAAAAGAAGCTGTCACTAACTTTAGGGAGTATGGTTTCCAGGGGCTGGAGGAAAGGAAGCCAGATCCAGAGGGTGAGGAGGAAGTTGATTTTGAGCAGATGAAGAAAGCCAGTGCTGACTCCACTAGATCCTTGGCATCTGCAAAGGATGTGTCTCAAGGCTTTTCGGTTTCTCCAAATTCTCAAGCAGCATCCAATTTCCCCCATGACTTCCTCCTACAGACTTACGAGAGTCTCAGTATACATGCTTCACACAGCTGTGACTGGAGGTAGGTGACCACGGCATTGTTAAAAAACAATGCAAGAGGTCATCTAGGCTCACTTGCTTCCTAAAATGACTCGTTCCTGTCCACTAGCCCCCAAGGGTATTTGATCATTGGAGACCTCAGAAAAGTGACAAATGACTACAGGTTACAGTTTTGGGGTTTCTCTGGGACAGATGAAGCCTTAGAAGGATAGAGTCCTGAAAGCAAAGGAATCCTTTCAATAAGATTGGCAGGGAAGGAAAGTGATGCAATTCACAGTGCCATCTCCCCCATCACTGCCAGAATGAGCAGGTGGATGAACCATTTAATCAGCTGATTAACCTATCAAACAATCAAACTTCCCTGGGCATACTCTGGACCAGGTTCTTGAACTTGGAACTGGAGACACAGAGCTGAAACAGCTGCACTCCCAGTCCTTCACCAATTCTCAGACTAGCGTGGGAAAGAGACATGGAAATACAGTACTATAATGTGGTACGTGTCATGATACTGATATACTCTAACTATTATGGACAAAAAGAGGAGGAAGTATCTAACTCTGAAGGTGGTGGGGGAGAATAAAGAAGGCTTCCAGAGGAAGAGATACATGAGCTGACTCTTGAAGGAGTTTGACAGGTACATTGGGAAAACAGTGAGTAAAGGAACAGAAGCATGAAAAATTAAGAAACATGGACCAGTTGGGGCAAGAGAGCAAGACTGAGAGAGCAAGACTTGAAAGGGCAGAGGTTGTCCTAGATGTTTTCACAACCCACTCAAGGAGGGCTCTCCACCTGCCTCTCTAGCTGTGCCTTCACTGCTCATTCCTTAAATGTTTAGTTCCTAAGGTCTTTGATCCAGGACCTCTTCTCTTAGTTTCATACTCTGCCTGGGAAATCTCATCAACTCCCATAGCTTCAGTAACCATCCACTTGACTCTCAAAGCCTTATCTCCTGTGCAGAAAACTTACTTGCACACCAGACCCATATACCCAGCTCTATCTTAAAAATCTCTACGTGGATGATGCATAGAGATTAGTCTAAAACTGATTTTCCCCCTAACCTACTCTTCCTGCTGGCGTTTCTTATCTCAACAAAAGGTACCATCATCCACCTGGCCACACCAGCCAGAACCCTGGGAATCTTCTCAATTCTTCCTGTTCTTTCACCTTTCAGATACCAGCTATGACTATATCCTATATTCTGCTTCTAAAATGTGTCAAAGTTAAAAGGTCAGGAGATTTAGGAGCCAATCCTGACTCTGACACTAATCTCACTAAGGCAAGGTAAGACACTGGGCAAGTTTCTACTCCAGCCCCTTACTTGTAAATTGGGATGGGGAGGGTCTTTTTGTTCTCCAAATCTGCAATCCCCTGGGTTCTCTTTCCAGCCAAAGGTCCCTACAGACTGTAATATGTGCCATGATTAAATCCCATCTTGTACCACCTTGAGGATTTGATTGCTTTCCACGGTAAGGCTAGGTGTGCAGCTGCTTCCACCACCCTTCCAGAATAAACATTTGCTAAGTTTAGGGCACCCATGACACTCCCTCTGGACACCCTCTCTCTAGCCATATGGTTTTGCTCTGTTTTTCTGAACACAGGCTGTACTATCACAACCATGGGCCTTTGCTCAAGCTCTTCTCTCAGCAAGAATGCCATTGTCCCCTAAGTGGCTGAGGCAGCACCTGGCACAGAGGGTGCTCAGTATATGTTGGTGACAGGAGAGCCATGTTTAAATCACTGCAGTTCCCTCTCACCAGACAGAGACTCAAAAGCACAGGCAATAACAAGACAAGTGAACAAAGTTCCAAGGAAAAAGACCTCTACTTAACATACAAAAGCCTCCCCACAGCATAAGGTAGTAAGTGCTCTGTCACTGGTGGCATGTAAGCCAAGAGAGGCAGGGCACCTGTCAGGCCTGCAGCTCTGATTGCAATTCTGCAGCAAACCAGAGCCCTGCTTAGGGGATGAATGGGCACTGGTGAGCTGGACACACAAACAGGGGGAGAGACCTGTGAAAAAGACCTCTGTACCGACTCCAACCTTCCAGATTTCATCTTCCTACTGGGGCTAGTCCTGGGCGTATGCTGTCCACATCAGAGACCCCCACACCAGGAACAAGCCCAGGACCTGCCTTCAGTCAGACCGACCTCTCTGGGGTGCAGCCTGCCCCTCCAACCTGCAACCATCTGTCCCTGCAGGTTTGCAGCCCAGGATCTGAAGCCAAGTCCAGAAGGGAGGAGGCTGGAACCAGGGAGGGGCCTGGGGTCCTCCAGGCAGGGCCCAGGCTGAAGGGGAACCAGAGGGGTCTTTTCCTACAACAGGCAGCCTCCGGATCAGGCTTCCTGTCAAGGGAGCAGCTCTAGAGGAGGAAAGAGTGTCCTCCACCCTAGCTGGTGGGCTTCTGGGTGGCTGAGGAGGATGGTGGGGGAAGCTAGGGGTGGAAGTGTCTGCACCCAGGGAGAAAGGAACCCTTCAGACAAGCTGGGCCACAAGATTCCAGAGTTCCATTCAGCAACCCCACCCGCCAAACCACCACCACCCTCGGCCGCAGCGTTCGACACCCTCCGCCAACATACACAAGCTACCAAACCCCGCGCTCCTCCAAGGAACCATCACCCATCCACCCGCGCCTCCCCCCTCAAACATGGACCTCACGTGAGCAGCCACAGCCCGAAGAATCCCCCCACTGCTCTCACAGACACGGACACGCCTCACGTGGACAGAGACAGGCACAGCTTTTGAAAAGCATCTGTGCCCCCACCCACAGACACTCGGACAGACACACCGCGGCTCGGACCTGGACGCGGACCCGAGCAAACAGGGACACAAACGCACCCCTGGGGGCCGCCCGTCGCACTCACCGCGGCGGAGCAGGATGGGAGGGCCAAGGCCCAGAATGCGGCCACTCGGAGCGGCCCGCGGCGCTGCCCCCGCTGCCAGCGCCCGTCCGCCCGGCCCTGCCCGCGGCGCCGCCCCACGTCCCGCGCCTCCGCCTGTCCCCGCGCCGGCGCCGCCGCCGGACCCGCCGCACAGGCCGGAGGGAGGGGCCGGGGCGGGGCTGCGGACCCGCCGGGGGAGGGGGCGGCTCGGGTGCTGAAGACCCACCCACGGCCCGCCCGCCGCCGCGGAGGCCCCGCCCCCTTTTACCCCACCCGCCGGGCTCCCCCAACCCCCTCGAGGCTCCTACGGGAGCTGCCTCAGCCGGCGGGTTGGGGAACGCGTGAGCCGGATCCCGGATCCACGATCTCTGCCAGCTGCCTCTGGCTCCCGACCGCTCCGGGGCAGGTCTCAGGAACTGGGCTGAGGCTCCGTCAAGGAAACGCAGCTGGGCAGCAGAGATTTCGGACTCTGGGAGCCGGTCCGGGCCCTCCAGGAGGTGCACTTCCCAGCTTTCTTCGGGGGCTCCTTGGGAATATGCTAGTGTGCTCTCTGCTGCGGCAGGGGGATACGGGATAGTCCGTACCTCGGCATGGATCTCTGGGCGACGGAAGGGCCTCCAGGTGGAAGCACAGCACCCAAAGCGCTAGGAGAAGGGGCGGACGGGGTGGTGAAAGGTGGGGGACTTGATTTGGCTGTAGGTGAGGAGACCCCTCGCGAGGAGATTATGGTTCAGACCATCCAGCGACTCCCTTCCACACTCCAAAAAACCAGAGCAATTCAGAATCATCACATTGTGGAAAAGCAGCCCCGGTGGTAAATAATAAAAATTATAATAACAGTTAACAGGGACTGAGTGCTTATTATGTGCCAGACACATAACGAATCACTTTACATATATTATCTCCTTAATACTCATAATCTTAATAGGTATCTTCTTTTATTAGATGTGTTTTACAGCGGAAGAAACTGAGGGCCCTTGGCTCCCCAGACGTTAACCCTGATCAGCTAACTCACTTAGAAAGTGGTGTAGCTATGGTTTGAGCTCTGCTTTAGATCTTGCCCCCAATCACCTGGAGATTCAGTACATTTCATGTTGGAAGTCCCCAGTGGCCCATAAAGTGGGGGGGTTGTATGTGGACCACCCAACCTAATAATCAAGCTCCAGTCAGATGACTGCAGGCTGACCAAAACCCAGAAAGGCTGCCTGGAAGCTGCAGAGTCCGTGACAAAGAGCAAAATCAGGCTGTGTGGATCTCAGTGCTATGACAATCTGCTGACTGGATTGTCCCCTTCTTCCAGCTCTTGAGAGAGGTAGGGGAGAATGTTGAAAAATTCTGGAGCTCTCCTTGACCAAGAAGCACAGAAGTGATGGTACCAAGGCCCTGACTGAATCAAAGTGCTGTTGGGGGTACTTTCTTGTCCCACACAAAGTTGATAAGTGCTCAACACCTGGGTGCACCCTCAACCTCTCATCCACCTGATGAGGTCTGGCACCCAGCACAGGTGCTCCAATGTTTGTGAATGAGTCTCAGCATTCATGCTTGCTTTGGGGTTTTGGGCCAGGGCCACTAGACTATCCAATGTAAGGGAGCCAGGGTCTGTATAACACTGTTTCAAGCCTCATGAGGACTACTTTCCACAACCTTAGATTTCTCCCATCAAACTTGTGCTTGAAAAAGCATCACAGCTACCTTTCTCCTCTAAAGACAAAAGTCTTTAATGAGCCTGAACAGGCCCAGTGTGACTCCTTGCTGCCTCACTTCCCTAGCCCTCCTCTAGCCACTCCCCTTCCACTTTTCATTTCAAAGTGAATTGCACTCTGGTCCTATCAGGGCTAACACATACACTGGCCTCTCTGCCTAGGTTGCTCTTCTCCCTATTGCTTGCCTGGCTGTGCCTACTTGCTGTTCAGTTCTTAGTTTTCAAGTTGACATCCCATCTCCTTTGCAGACTGGGCTAGACACCCCTCCTCTGCACTCCCATAGTTCCCTGAACTTCTGTATCCTAGTACTCATTACTGTATTGTAGTTGCCTGGTTACTTGTCTCTATCCCCCACTAGGCCATGAGCGCTTGGGCAGGGACTGAGTTTTATTCACTGATGTTTCCCCAGGGTCTAGTGCAGTGCCTGGCAAATAAAAGCACTCAGTAAATATTTGCTGTATGCATGAATGGATGATGAAGGTCAGCGGGCCCAACCCCCTCTAGGCCCCATGCTCTTAAGACCATAGCTATCTCGGTGCTGGCCTAAAGAGCAAATAAAGCTTCAGCTCCAGCTGGGGCTGGGGGAAGAGTAGGATCTCAGACTGTTCCTGAAACCTGTGACTTCAGCTATCTGGCCTCTGCTCTTCTGACTTGATAGGATTTTGGTGTATGATTAGACTGAGTATTTCTCCACCCAGCCCACCCTCCTAGAGTCCCCCCCCCACAAATTGACCTCACTGGGCCTGCTTTTATGAAAGGTTTATTCCTAGTGCTAGGTCCCAATCTTCCAGGGCTCTAAGCACAATTAAACTGGGTGGGTTGGTGAGGGGAAGCCCATTCAGATGCAGGGCCAGAAATGGGGCTCCCCATTATCCCCACCCCTTTGGTCCCAGTCCCCTTCTCTGCATTGGGGACGCATAGAGGAGGGACAAAGGGTACTGGAGGCAACATCATTGGCTCAGGGGAGCCCAAGAAGAGCTGCCATTGGCTGACAGGGCCTTTTGAGACTCTGCCATTGGTCAGGGGGCACACCCCAGGAGCTGGGGATAGGCCTGAGGAGTAATGCCATTGGCCAGGGAGTGGTTTTGTCATAGCCTTTGGCTGTGGAGTGGAAGGAAAAGATCTGGGAATGAAGCCCAGTGGCCAGGAAGATAAAGGACAGGGCAGCAGCTGCCGGGCCTGCAGGCCCCCTCCCTACCACAGCAGTGTGGGCAAAACTGGTATGAGGCCCCAGCAAGGGAAAGGGAACCCAAGCCAGAGGGCAGGTGGCAAGGGATGTCCCATGTCCAATCTCTCCCACCCTGGGACTGCCTCTCCCAATGTCCTTCTTGATAGCCAGGTTTGGCTAGGAGCAGCTCACTGCTCCTCTAGCCAGGAGGGCTTCTCAGCTCCTGGAGGCCGCAGCTTGATGTTGAACTGCTGCAGGGTCTGCTCCAGTTGTTTCTGGTTCCCAGCAAAGTAGGCTGACACGGCATTGTGGAAGAGCAGCAGCTGCTTGTGCATCACCTTGATCTGGGGGTCCAGCAGGGTCAGCTGAGACTGGACTCAGATGCCCTTCTTGAGCCTGAGCCCAGACCAGGGGTACATGGATTCTGCTCTGATAGTGCTTTCAGGGTGGGGGTTGACCTCCACTAATGGAGTCAAAGGATAAGGGCAATCTGATGGGAGAAACCTGACTTGATTTGCCGGGTCTGGCATTCTGGTACCCCAGCCCAGGGTGAGGTGATTTTTCCCAGTTATGTTCCTGGGATCAGCAACCAAATCCTCCAATAGAAAAGGGCCAGGGATTGGAGGGTAGGTGACTGGAAAGGTCCAGGAGTTGAAGGGGCTGGAGGAAAGATCCCACTTCTTAGCCAGGCTGCATTTCCCCATCCAGTGATGGGGAGGGTCTTAGGGGTAGAAGGTCAGTGTTATAGATGGGAAAGTGGACTGGGGGCAAAGGGGTGGGGTTGGCACCTTGTTTTCTTCCAGGAACTTGAGCTTGATGGCCACATCTCCCCGCAGCTTCTCATATTTGTCCCGATGGGCCTGGAAAGTGGCCTGGGCACTCTCGAGTCGACCACGCGTCCCTGCATCCCGGGGGCCTAGGCTCAGCTCCTCTAAGTCTGTTCGGTAGGCATCATATTCCAGCCTGGGGAAGGGTAATACAGGCTGGTCTCCACCCCTGTGTCCACACATACTTTCCTTTCCTTCCTCAATTCTTACGACCCCAAAGCTCAAACTTCCACCCATGCCAGCCAACTCCCAAAACCCTGGGCCCTGCTGGTGCCCACACCTGGCAGCCTCATACTGTTTGACAGTCATGAGTGTGTCTTCCATGGTCTTGGTGACCAATGTATTGATGCTAGAGACAAAGAAGTTCACAGCCCCTAGCAGTGTCTCTCCATTCTTGCACAGCAGCTTCTGTGTCTCTGCATTGTAGCCAAATTCCTCCTGAAGGCAGAAGGGGAGGACAGGCCTTGAGTAACAGTTCCTACCTGAATCAAGCTGTAGGGCCCTCATTCCCCTCCTCCCCAGGAAGGAAACAGCCATTGAAACTGGAACAACCAAGGACTGCCTCCAGCAAGGCTCTCTTAGCCAGAAAGTTAGTGGGACCACCCAGAAATGCCTAGGGTAGGAATGTGGGAGTGGGGTTCTCAGATAAGTTCACAGGACTGGAATAGGGAAAGCTAGTGCAGCAGGCAAGGGAGGGGCTCTGATTAGGCCGAGCACTGATGCAGAGAAGGGTTACTTGTGAGGCATCTAGTGTGCCATCTCCCCCACCCCTCCAACTTCTGAACCTCTGTACAAACCCTTAGGCTGCCTCCACAGGTGAGTGCTGCTGGGGGTAGGGCTGGGCCCACCCTGGAGGGGTTCTCCCTCTGGGCTGCAGGAGGGAGGGAGGGAGGGAGGCTGAGGGCTGACTGCCTGGGAGGGCCCGGGCCCAGTCTCCCCACCCTCTTTGGCCTGACCAAGGCACCTGAAGCTCTGGGGACTTCTGGCTGAGGTCAGCAAAGGCGTCACCTAGTGCATGCTGGGTCTGCAGCAGGCTGTAGAGGTGGGCTGTCAGTGCCCGGCCCAGCTGCAGGACACTCTCATACTTGCGCTTCGTCTCACGCAGCAACTCAATCTGCAGCTCTAGCTCCAGGTCCACAGTCCGGGAGCCTCGGCCGAATCTTTCTGACAACAGCTGCTTTGTGCACTGATTGGGAAGTGGGAGAATAAGTCAGAGCCCTAGCACCCTGCCCCCCGCCGCCCCTCCAAACAGGTATCTACCCTAGCATCCCCAGGCTCCTAGTCTCAGCCGTAGATGGGATAGTGGAATTCAGAAGATGGGGAAAAGGTACCCAGGGGAAGTCTGGGGGAAGGGAAAGGTACTTAAATCCCACCTTATATGTATTGATGCCCCATTTCTTGACAATGTCAAACTTCTCTCCGGCGATGCCCCGAGCCACCTCATCTCCGGGGCCAGCAGGAGTGGTACTGTGAGACGGATGGCGGCCAGACCCTAAAGGACCAAGTTCTCTGACACCAGCCTCTCTCAGACATAATCAGATGTCTCTGCGGCTCCACCCGTACCTCCCACCCAGCATATGAAAATTGCTTCCCTGAAGTAGCAGAAACTAGGGACAATGAGATTCTCCTACTCACTAGGAAGAACTCATACCTTGTGCCCTAAGACCCATATCCAAATATACATCTGGCCTCCTTTTGAGGTGGTGATGGGGGCTGGAGTGGGGGAGGGAGTTGCTGGTGTACGGGGACAGAGGAAACAGAAAAAAATACACTGAATATGGGGTGGCAGGTCAAGGATGGTGGATCCTGATAGCAAGAAACCTAACATTCCCATGTGGAATCTTAGTGTGAGATTCAGGGCTGTTTGCTCCTCTAAGCTTTAGAGTCTAAAGTAAAACTCTAAGAAGCTTCAGAGTTCCAAATCAGGCTCAAACTCTAGAGCAGGGAGAACTTCTGTAAAACAGAGTTCTTAACATGATTTGGGTGGTGGCAGCAGAGAAAGAACAAATGGACACATCTCAGGGGCTAAATGGCAAGTGGGAGCAACTGGACAACCCTGGGCTGAGGACAGTCC
The DNA here is from genome assembly GCF_023721935.1 of Panthera uncia. Classification (NCBI taxonomy): domain Eukaryota; kingdom Metazoa; phylum Chordata; class Mammalia; order Carnivora; family Felidae; genus Panthera; species Panthera uncia. Next base: position 49,964,513 of record NC_064808.1, on the reverse strand, counting down.
ATAAGGTTCATACTAGCAGAAGTTCCCAAGATCTCCAGTCATAATTCAAGCTTTCTTTGACACATCCTATACTCCCCAGAACCATTCCTCTCCCTCTCTCCACTCAAGCTTCCTGTCCTGTTCTGATCATTCATACCTGTGGGGATGAGTCCATCACCAGAGCCCCCATAGCCACCAGACACAATGCTGGTTTCATTGAGGTTGGGTCCTGACACCATCACCTGCTGGAGGTCCTATAGGCCAGAGAAGAGGGGGGCTTCAGGAACATAGGGGCAGCTGAAGCATTTGGGGGGTGAGAACAAGCTTGAAGCATCACAGAGAGAGCACACAAGGGAAGTCTGCATAGAATCAGAACGAAGATTTGTAAAAAGATTGGAGGGAGTTAGATAAGTTAGGGTAAGGCTACTGGAATGGGGTGAAAGGCCAGGGCTTATGATTTGGGATTCCTAAATTGAAACAATATGGAGAAGAATCAAACAGAAGCACCTGCTCCAGCCCATCATCCTCAGGAAGCTGCCCCGCTTCACCGTTCCCGTGGATGGGGATCTCCATTGTGGCTGCCTTCCCTAGGATCCCGTCCGTCATGGCTAGGGAAGGGATTGGAGTCAAAGTCTCCACCCCAGCGCCCTGCAAAGCCCAACACAGACAATTCTGGAAACTGGCCAGTACTCCAGAAAGAAAGGTTTCCCCACCATTTCAGAAGTTTTGGAGGCTGTCCTAGGACTTGAGTATTCTGGGGTTTGGCCACGACTCCTTTCTTCTCACAGATATGTATTTCTCCTCTCCAAGGTGCATTATTTTTACACATGCACACCTGGGCCCCAGGTGTCTTCTTGTGAACCCTCAATCCCACCAGGGCCCCGGTGATCATTCATGCATTCAGTCATTTGACAGACATTTAATGAGTGCCTACTATGTCTCATGCATTATTTGAGGTCACAGCAGTGACCAAGAGAGATAAAGTCTGTGCTGTCTTGAAGCTTATCCCCATGCAGCTGTTTCCCCCCATCCGATTAACCCCTTTCCAAGGCTCAGGAGCCTACTCCTCCCATTCAGGTATGTTCTCCATTGCTGCTTGGCCTTTCACACTCCTGTAGTGTTTCTTCCCCTTTTCTTCAGGGGTCTCCCTCTCCTCCATCTCATGCACCTCCTCTTCCTCGTCCCCCCCCCCCCCCAGGCCTTAGTTGAATCAGTTGGTGTATATTCCCGGCCTCTGAGTAAAGCCTCTTTTTCCCAAGACATAGGTGATCCCTTCCAAAGTCAGTTATGTCCCCCAGGTGTGTGAGTCCCCGCCCCCCCCACCCCTCACACCTGGGCATCAGGTGTGTCCTCATCCTTCCCCAGAGCTCAGTGGCATCTTTCCCTCAGGGCAGGTTCGTGCGTTCAACTTCCCCTCGCCCAAGTCTGTCCTCCTCACCTCGGGCCGGGCCGCTCTTCCCCTCAGGGCGCCAGGCCCGGGCCGCGCGGGGACCTCGGGCTCCAGTTCCCGTCGCGATCCTAGCAGCAGGTCAGGGATTCGGCGGAAGTGACGTCCCCTCCCGGGCAGAAGAAGCCGGCCACGTCGCAGATTATAAGGGCGGAGATGACGTTACAGCCCGGGGCAGGGCGATCCTTGAGCCAACCCCTCATTCCCTGGGGAGGGAGGAGAGATCACTTCCGGGGCGTTACCAAGAAGCTGTGGGGAAGTGACGTAGGATGCGCGGGTGGTGCGATGGAGCCGCAGGAGCCGCAGCAGCAGCAGCAGCAGCAGCAGCAGCAGCAGCAGCAGCAGCAGCTGAGAAACGTGAGTGCGCGCTAAGTCGCTGCAGGGCCATAAGTTCAGCCAGCATCCTTGTCCGTTTGGTTGGAGATCTGAGGGCTGGGAATGTAGGGCTGTGGCACAGGGTCCTGGGAAATCTCGGGCGATGCGGCCTTGAGTTGCCCCCTTACCGCTGAGTTCTTTGTCCCCTTTTCTCTTAGTTGCGGGACTTCCTGTTGGTCTACAATCGGATGACGGAACTCTGCTTCCAGCGCTGCGTGCCCAGCTTGCACCACCGAGCTCTGGATGCTGAGGAGGTTAGGCGGGAAACTCAGTAGGGAGGTGCGCCGTAGATCCTTCCCAACCGCCACTCCCCCTGCCTCTGGCCCTGGCCTTTCTACGACCCTCACCCTTAGGTTAGGGATGGGAAGGAAGGAGGCGGACCCGACAGGACACCTTTGGCCTCTGCTTCACCCTGTCTTCCTTCCAGGAGGCCTGTTTGCACAGCTGTGCTGGAAAGCTGATCCATTCCAACCACCGCCTCATGGCCGCTTACGTGCAGCTCATGCCTGCTCTGGTACAGCGCCGCATCGCAGACTACGAGGCTGCCTCAGCTGGGCCAGGGGTTGCTGCTGAACAGCCCGGAACCTCACCATCAGGCAGCTAGCCCTCCTCAACCCCAGGAAGGGAGGCACTGGATGGACCCTCAAATTGAAGGAGCCAGTGGACCTTGGGCTGAATGCAGCCTGTATGTAGAGTGAGGGATTGCCTGAGAGCTGGGTACTATTGCTCCTTTTCCTGGAGCCAATAAACCCGCTTTTACTCTGTTTGGTTTATGTTCTGGGCAGGAAGCTTTGCCCACTTTGTTGGCAACATCCTTTATTCTGTCAGTTATTGCATATCTGCTGGCCTCAGCCTTGGCAGTGGAGAAATTGCCTTCTATGTGTAGAAGATTCCCCGGCGCCTGGTTAAAGCAAGGTCTGTGGGTACAATTTTAATGTTGGTAATAGCAACAGGAAGCTGGTTCCTGCCCAAATGACAGAGAAAATGAGAGCTCTTTCTAGCTGTCCTTCACTTAAGTCTGTCTGACTTAAATGGCTCATTTGTGAGCCAGGTATGCATTCATTCATAACTATTTTTTCATGGACTCTATCTTTCAAGAAGAAATTCTGCTAAATTTAGGGAAAAGAGGAGATCTCTAAGGACAACAGATCAAGAAATCACAGGACTTCTAGGGACTGCCTCTTGGGAAGTCAGTAGTCCCAGAACAGAGATGAAACCTATATGAATTTCGGGGTGTTGTGGAACTTCAACCATTTCCCCAAGTTGTTACTTTTTTACTATTTTCCCTCTTCCCCAGGATAAGCAGTACAGCATTTAAATAGAGAAGGTCTGTGTGCTTGTCTTCAGGAGCGGTCAGAAAGGGGAAACTTGAGGGACCATATTCTGCAATACAGCCAGATCTGAGGGAGAGGAACCCAAGGGAGAAGTAGATGATGGTAGTTATGGGGGGCAAAAGGGATAATGCAAATCTTCGGGACCTCTTTAATGTTACCTGCATGTCTATAATCTAATTCCAGCTCTTCTATCCTCTATCCCATATTGTTTCCACTGTCTCTGTTCTGTTATTTCTATGTTGAGCCTCTCCATTTTTCCCTCATTATTGCCCTCCTTGTGGAATTTACTTCTGTATTCACCAGTCTGAATGGCCTATCACTCTGTCACCACATTTTCTTGCCTCCTCTGTGTCCTTGTTGTATCATTCCAGCTGTTTTATCTTTTCTGGTCCTCTGTTCAGACTGCCAGAGAAAAACACGGCTGTGTAATGCATGCCACTAAATATTCAAGGTCTCCAACCTCAACCAAGCCCTCACTACCAACAGGCAATCCTTTCTCAGTTCGTGGTGTGTTTCATCTCTTTTTTTTTTTTTAAAGAAATTTTTTAATGTTTATTTATTCTTGAGAGAGAGAGAGACACGGAGCAGAGTGAGAGAGGGACACAGAATCCGAAGCAAGCTTCAGGCTCCGAGGGTCAGCACAGGGCCCCATGTGGGGCTTGAACTCACAAGCCATGAAATCATGATCTGAGCTGAAGTTGGAGGCTTAACCGACTGAGCCACCCAGGTGCCCTTCATCTCCTATAATTACTATGGCAATTATTTTACACCTTCACTGCTCTCATCCCCCACTTCACCCTCAACTACCCCCCATCAGGTGACCATGTTCTATTTTTTACAGAGGAAATGGAAGCTCTTAGACATTGGCTCCCACAATAATTAAACTCTTTATAACCATGCACAAAAGAGACATTTTTCTCCCCTGTGTGGATCAGGAAGTTGAAATTCTTTAGTAGCAGACCCTATTTTAAAATATAAACCTAAACTTTTTTTTTTTTTTAATGTTTGTTTATATTTGAGAGCACAAGTTGGGAAGGGGCAGAGAGACAGGGAGAGAATCCCAAGCAGGCTCTGTGCTGTCAGTGCAGAGCCTGATGTGGGACTCAAACTCTCAAACCATGAGATCATGACCTGAGCCAAGATCAAGAGTCAGATGCTTAACCGACTGATCCACACAGGTGCCCCTAGATCTGACTTTAAAATCCATGTTCTTTTTACTACACCAGGCTGCCTCAAAATATCCATTAAACCACCCAATTCATATGGGTTCTGATAGTGATATGTCTTAATCTTTATAGCAAAACTACAAGTAAGAGGTATTATTCCCATTTAATGGATGAAGAAGCAAGAATCCAGAATGTACCAGAACCCCATCTTATACATAATTACTTCTTGAGAAAAGTGGCTCCAAACAGCTTTTTGCCTCTTTAGCTGCTATACTTTGAACAGAAGGTTTTGTTAGGAATGTAGAAGTTGCTGACCAGGAACTTCCCTACTGAGTGGCTTCATGTCTACTCAATAGAGTTCTGTCCTCGAAAAGTACAAGCGCAGGTGAAACCACTTGTAAATGTAACAATTCCAAGATGGGGGGAATGGGGACCTAGAATATTTTGCTGCTGCTGAGAGGACTCTTCCGCATGGATGTTCGTGTGTATCCTTGCGCCAGTAAATTTCCATTGTGAATTGTCTGGGTTTCCATGCCACATAACTTCTGCTTGCTGGAGAAGGACCAGGAACAAAATCTGTCTGGCTCTAAAGGCTTTGAACTTGCAGAGGCTTATCTTTGCTTGTTCATCTGTACCCAACCTGTCCCTAGGCATGGGGAAAAACAGGTATCTCAATCTAATCCATCATTTAATCTCTAACTTTTTAACCTCTTCTTTCCTCTCTGTTTATAAATATGTTCAGTACTTGGAAGAAGAATCCTACTCCTGTTATCCCTGTTATCCATCTGCTCTAGTCACGTCTCCTTCCGGTCTTGCCATAAAGTGATAGCCATTGGCATAACGAAAACAATGTGATGTTTCAAGCACAACACAAGAATAAGTGTTAAAGCTTTATCCCTTATATGTACATACTGGAGACAGCGTTCATGTTCTTGCCATTGTAGCTTTAGAACTTGTTTGCAAAGTCTGATTCCTTGGAACCTATTCAGCTGTACTACAGTTTCTCATTACTGTCCTTAGTAACCACCACTCTCCTATTTTCCTCTAAATAGCTAGCCCTTGGTCTTCCTATCAATCCCTTGATACTTTAATATTACATGGACAGTCCATTCAATATTTTGGCTTCTTGACCCGGTCAAGTTCCTTCACCCAGTCTCCAATAATTTTCACTCTATCTTAGCCACCCACTCCCTTAGTTATGTCCTGGCCGTTGTCATTACCCCAAACTGCTCCATCTTTAAAACACAATTACCAGCATCTTATTCACTCACTGTATTCCTTCCACTTTATTGATCTATTTCTCTACTATTCTTTGATTTCACTGGAGCATTCAAGCCATTGATTCTACCTTCTCTCCACTAACACCTTATGTCTTTCTGTTCCTGTCCAGCTTAAATTCCAGTCACTCTCTTGGAACAGACTAAATTTCTTTGTCATCTCTTTGTTGGAATCTGATAAAATAAGACATTTGTCTGCCTGCATTTGGACAGCTAAAAGCCCAAGGAAATCACCACATAGCAGATTTACATCACAATGAATTCATGATTACCAGCGTCAACTGGGGTCTCAACCCCTATAATCCCACCAGATTTTTTCTAGTCTCTCCCTGCAATGACTGTTTCAAACCAATATTCTTAAACCTCTTATTACCCTCACCATTCTCTCAAGTTTTCTACAGGTAACATTTTTTTAATTCATAGGTAAAAGTAGAAGCTATCAGTTGGGAGCTCCCACAAAATCTCAACAAAACTTGGTCACCCACCTACATCTGCATCATTCTCTTTCCCTCCTGTGTAAACAGAGCAAGCATGCCTCTTCAGGCCAATGCCTATTCCTGCCCTAAATCCTAGTCCTTCCTTCTTTGGGAATCTCCGACATCGGTTTTCCTATTTTACTATATTCTCACCATTGTTTAAACATGCTAAAGACTTCCTGTAACAACAGGCAAACCACCCTACCTTATTTCTCCAGTTACCATCCTATTTTTTCCCCCACTCTATAGCTTAACTTCTCAAAAACAGTTGGATACTTCGGCACTCTCCATTCCCATTCATCCACCCACTCTGTTTTGACTTCTACAACCTTTATATTGAAACCCTTCTTAATGAGGTTACCCTGGCTCACCAAGTGACTTTCATATCTGAATTCAGTGATGATTTCCCAGTCCTCAGTTTACTTCACTTCTCAATAGCATCTGGTAGTATTGACTAGTTCCTCATCATTAGCAGTCTTTTGTTGGTGTCTGTGATTCCAGTCATGGTTCTGCTACTTTCACTGCAGCTTCATAGCCTCCTTTGAGGCTCACCTGTCCCTGGCCTTTACATCTAAATATTTCTCTAGGGCCTGTTCTTTCTCAGACATTTTTCTAGAATCGTTTCCTCCCTACTCCAAGCTTCAATTACTGATGACTCCCAGATCTCTCTTCTGAGTTACTTGATTGACATCCCCACCTCAACATATTTTCCTCATCAATTTTCATCTTATACCTAGTACTTCTCCAGTTGCAGAAGATAGGAACCTCACTCATCCCCTTATTCAGTTGCCAAATCCCATCAGTTTGCATTTTACATTTCTAAATAGCCCTTGATTCTGTCTGCTTCTCCCTGTCTTCACAATCTTCCACCAAGGTTACTGCAATTGCTACTACCTCATGTCCACTTTTGCATCCCTCCAATCTGTTCTCCATTCATAGGTCAGAAAACACAAACTGATACTTAAAACCTTGCAATAGCTTCCCATTCTTCTTAGGATAAAACACATTCTACATGTGACCTGTGAGGCCTTGTATGATCCAGCCCTTGCCCATCTCAGCTTTATTTTATTGGCTGTCAAACATTGGACTATCAGCACTGTTTGTTGAATTGAACACACCTCACTTGTTCCCTCTCTGTGCTCTAACCACGTTGCCTTCTCAGTTCTAATCTGTCATGATCTGTCATGCTATTCAATCTCAGGGCCTTTGCACCTGCTATCTCCTGGCTTGCAGTGCTTTCCCCCTTACTTTACGTAGTTAACTTTTATTCATTCTTGAGTACTTAGTTCACATGCTGTTTCTTCAGATAACTCTTCCTAGACTCCAGCTCCCATAATTGCTCTTGTTTTTTGCATGTAACACTTCTAACAGTTGGTAATTAATTATATACCTCATGAGGTCACAGTCCCATGTCTGTATTGCTCACCATTGTATCCTTATCACATAATATGGCACATAATATGTGCCTGGCAAATATTGAATGAACATCTTTCAAGTTCCTCCCAGCTCAGTTTACTATTTACATATCAAGAGAAAGGCTTTATATGAGAAGAGACAGAAATGAATCTTCATTGAACTTTTGATCTTTTGCCAATGATTTGGAGGTGTTTTTCATTCAAAATCTCACTGGTTGGTATCTTCTACCCTTCATATTCACAGATCAGTCAACACCTGAAAGCCTCCATCTGGAGTAAATCAGTCATTCTAGTTTTCACTCACTTTCTAAGTATTGTAGTTCTGCTTAAATATTTCTTGAACCCTTTCTTTTCTCTCCATCTCCTTTGTCACTACCTTAGTCAAACTTTCATCAGCTCTTCTAAAGATTACAGCAGCAATCACGTAGCAGCTTCTTTCTTGAGCCTGGACTGTTTTGATTAGCATTTAGCTAAGGTATACGTAACAGACTGAAAATGACGGTGACTTACAAACTTTTATTCTTTCAAGTAAAAATCTAGTCCAAAACTGGTGTGGCCTCACAGTCAACTGAGAACCGATACTCATCAGCTTTCTGTTTATTGTATCAGTGGTATGACTCTCAACTTTGTGACCCAAGATGGAGTTTTACTTATCACATAAACATTCCAAGGGTCAGAATGGAGGAGGGGGTGGGTGAAGAGGCATGCCCCCCTCCCTTTAAGGACACATCCTAAAAGTTGCACATCAGAAATTTGTCATGTGGTCAGACCTTGTCACAAGGAAAGCTGGGAGATGTCACTTTATTCTTACTCATCATTTTTTTACCCAGTTAAAAAATGGGAGCTCTGTTACTAACAAAGAAGAGAATGGCTATTAGAAGATACCCACCAATCTGTTTTCCACATTAATCAAGAGTGATTCTTGCAAAATATAAATTTAACAATGATCCTCATCCACTTAATGCCTTCCATGACCTTCAGCCTCTTTAGCTTCATAACTGAGGCTTTCTTGGGTGATCAGGTTTCAGGTGATCTCTCTGCCTCATCTCCAACCCCCTTTTCTCAGTTTTTGATTTTCTCACCCTTGGTTATAAAAGGATCAATTTATTTGTGGTACTGAGATACATCATGCCAATTCTGGACTCTTTTTCCTTTTCTGAGTGTGCCCCACTTGCATTCATATATTCAGTACTTCACAAATATCTGAGTGACTGCGTTTTCCAGCACTGTTAAACCCTGTAGGTACAGAGGTGAATAAAAGAGGCAATCTTTGTTCTCTTGGGACTTAACACAGGTATGGTGAAGTTCAATATAGAATGAGTAATCATGTTACAAAGAAGAAATATGTGTCGTAATGGGAACATACAGTGGTAGGAACTTGTGTGGGGGATGAAAGAGAGCCTCCCAGAGCGGTGATTTAGAAGCTGAGATCTGAAGGATGAGTTAGAATTAATCAAGCAAAAGACGGGGAGAAGGGCTACCCTCCTTTCCTTCATGTCTTTGCTTAGAATAAGCCTTTTTTATTAAGACTTATTCTGATAACATCATTTAATTTTTTAAAATCTTTATTTTTGAGAGGGAGAGAACACAAGTTGGGGAGAGGCAGAGAGAGAGAGAGACAGAGAGAGACAGAACCCAAAGCAGGCTCCAGGCTCTGAGCTGTCAGCACAAAGCCCGACATGGGGCTCAAAATCACAAACCAAGAGATCATGACCCGAGCTGAAGTCGGCTGCTTAACCTACTGAGCCACCCAAGTGCCCCTCTGATAACATTATTTAAAACTGCAACGCAGTACAGCCACTCTGGAAAACAGTATGGAGCCTCCTCAAAAAGTTAAAAATAGAACTACCCTATGATCCAGCAATTGCATTACTAGATATTTACCCCAAGATACAAAAAAAAAAACAGATTTGAAGGGGTATATACACCCCAGTGTTTATAGCAGTAGTATCCACAATAGCCAAACTATGGAAAGAGCCCAAATGTCCATTGATAAAGAAGAAATATATATATATATATATATATATATATATATATATATATTACTCAGCCATCAAAAGGAATGAAATCTTGCCACTTGCAACGATGTGGATGGAGCTAGAGTGTATTATTCTAAGTGAAATAAGTCCGTCAGAGAAAGACAAATACCATATGATTTCACTCATATTAGAATTTAAGAAACAAAACAGATGAACTTATGGGAAGGGGGGGAAAAGGAGAGGGAAACCAACCATAAGAGACTCTTTACCATGGAGAATAAACTGAGGGTTGATGGAGGGAGGTGGGTCAGGATGGGTTAAATAGGTAATGGGTATTAAGGAGGACACTTGTGATGAGCACTGGGTGGTACATGTAAGTGATGACTAAATTCAACTCCTGAAAACAATACAAAATACATACATACATACATACATACATACATACATATATACATTGCAACCCATCCTCTCCCTAGACATTCCTGATTCTCTTTATTCTCTGTTTTTCCATGGCATTATCATTTCTCACATACTATGTAGTTTACTCATTTTGTTCTTTGTTCTTAATTCTGGATCAAGATTTTATAAAATTTGGTCATATATTACCATGATTATACAAAATTGTTTATATTGGCATTGTCTCCTGCAGTGGTTTACATTACTGGTTTTTTTTTTTTTTTCCTGGAAGACTATTTTGGACTGTTATCACACATAAACAGTACATAGTGTGGACTTTTGGAATAGGCTTGTTTTATCATCTAAACAGAAACTAGATTAGGATAGAAACAATTGTAGGGCTTTTGCATGTAATTCTCTTCCTTCAGATTTAAAGTATTATTTTCATTCCCAAGACTAGTGATATAAATTCTCTAAATGTGATCCTACTGGAGAGGGTGAAGATTAAGATCAATAATATTTCTATGGAAATTGAGAGTTTTAAATCATACCCTATGTATTGACCAGTCCTGTGGCTTACAATTATATTGTGCCTAAGTTCTATTTATTTTTATTTTTACCTTTTGGTCCCCTTCACCCACTGGTGAAATGGGTAAGGGGGCTCATTTTGTTTATTATTACTTGTATCTCCCACTAGAATTTACGTTCTATAAATCATAAATTAGGAGTTTTGTCAATGCTATTGCTTTGTATGCTGATGTAACCAAAGACCTAAAATAGTGCCTAAAACAATTGGTGCTCAATAATTATTTGCTGACTAAGTGAAGGCAAGAAAGAGAGTTCCAGAGCAAAGGTCTAGAGCTTGGCTTTAGAGAAAGGAGGAGCATCTCATTGGTAACAGGAAGGATGGAGGATGGATAAAGCAGATCTAAGTGGTTTTTTAATTTGGTACTGGGAGATTGAGAGAGTTTATTTTTTAAACATTCTTTTTAATATACTTTTTAAATATTTATTTATTTTGAGAGAGAGCATGTGCGAGGAAGGGAGGGGCAGAGAGAGGAGAGGGAATCCCATCTGTATCAGCACAGAGCTCAATGTGGGGCTCGATCCCACAAACCATGAGATCATGAACCTGAGGTGAAATCAAGAGTCAGATGCTTGACCAACTGAGCCACCCAAGTGCCCTAAGAGAGTTTCTTTTAAATACCATGTGTGATAGTTAGTTTTTATGTGTCAACTTGGCTAAGTTACAGTGCCCAGTTATTTAATCAAATACTAATTTAGGTATTGCTGTGAAGGTATTTGATAGATGTGGTTAACATCTGTAATTAGTTGACTTTAAATGACAGAAACTGCTCTTAATGAAGGTGGGCTTCATTCAATCAGTTGAAGACCATAAAAGCAAAACAGATTTCTCAAAGAAGGAATTCTGTCTCAAGACTGCAGCATTGGGGTGCCTGGGTGGCTCAGTCTGTTAAGTGTCTGACTCTTGGTTTCGGCTCAGGTCATGATCTTGCAGTTTGTGCATTTGAGCCCTGGATCAGGCTCTGCAACTGGTAGTGTGCAACCTGCTTGGGATTTTCAATCTCCCTCTGTCTGCCCCTCCCCTGCTCATGCTGTCTCTGCCTCTTTCAAAATAATAAATAAGTAAACAAACAAACTTAAAAAAAAAAAAAAAAAGACCGCAGCATTAATTCCTGCCTGAGTTTCCAGCATACTGACCTATCTTATAGATTTTGAACTTGCCAGCCCCCACAATCATGTGAGCCAATTCTTTAAAATAAATCTATCTAGGGACATGCCTGGGTGACTTAGTGAGTTAAGCATCTGACTTCAGCTTAGGTCATGATCTCAGGGTTAGTGAGTTCGAGCCCTGCTTTAGGTGAGCATGAGCCCCACTTCAGGTAAAAAAAAAAAAAAAAATTAGCCCTGCTTCAGGTGAGTCCCTCTTCTCTCATTCTCTCTCTCTCTCCTTGTGGGATTCTCTCTTTCTCCCCTCCCTCTCTTTCTGCCCCTCACTTATGCCCTCTCTCTCTAAAATAAAATAAAATAAATCTATCTACCTACCTACTTACCTACGTGTGTGTGTGTGTGTGTGTGTGTGTGTGTGTGTGTATCCTATTGTTTCTGTTTCTCTGAAGAACTCTGAAACAGCATCTAATTTTTTTTTAATAGGAGATGAAGTTATCATTGGAGAGTGAAACAAGAAAATGGAAGATGAAAGAGTACACGTATGAAATAGAATTTTCACAGAATGGAAGAGTAGACTGACAGAAAAACTATAATTCAATTTTTAGGCAGTGTTGAGGGCTCAGTAGAGGCCACTGAACATGATTCCCTTCTGTCCTTGTCTGTCTGGAAAACCATTGTTTTAGGGCCATGAATTTCAAGGCCTGCTGTGACTCTGGGACTCTTCTTTGCCCTTTCCAGGAAGGGCTGCTGCCCTCACTGAACACTATTATGTCTTGTCCACCTTTACCTAAACAGCACTTGGTAGAGTGCCACAAACAAGAAAAACACATAGCTTCACTGAGCTTTATTCTAGGCATTTTACGTACATTAACTCATTTAATCCTCACAGCAACCCTGTTAGGTAAATGCTGTTATTACCTTCATTTTATTTAAAAAAAATTTTTTTGATGGGGTGCCTGGGTGGCTCAGTTGGTTAAGTGTCTGACTTTGGCTCAGATCATGATCTCTCATGAGTTTGAGCCCCATGTTAGATTCTGTACTGACAGCTTGGAGCCTGGGGCCTGCTTCGGATTCTGTATCTCCCTCTCTCTCTACCCCTTGCCCATTCACACTCTGTCTCTCTCTCTCTCTCAAAAATAAACATTAAAAAAAAATTTTTTAATTGAAATGGAGGCAAAATACCGTACAACTAGTGAGTGGTACAGTCAGGTTTTCGATTCAGACAGTCTGACTCCAGAGGTGATCCCCTTTCTCATCAATGAAGACTGCTATACATTTATGCATTTGTTCCATAAATATTTTCTGATCACCTACTCATGGTGCCAGCACCAGGGAATGGGGATGCAACAGAGAGCAATCAAAATCTCTGCCACCACGGAACTTATGTTTCTGGTCAAGGGAAATAGGCAGTAAGCAAATTAAGTATTTATATGAGATGGTACTAAGTGCTGTGGAGAAAAATAATGCAGGGTAGAAAGGGTAAGGAAGGTAGGAACAGTGTTGTTATTTTATGCTAGATAGTCAAAGAACTCATTGATAAGGTCTCTGAACAGAGACTTGAAATGAGGGAATAAGCCTTGGGGACATCTGGAAGAGTGCTCCCTGTGGTATAAGCCTCATTGTCCCTCAGTATCCATTGTCTCCTTCTTTCTTTACTAATTGACTCTTGACTTTTATCTGGGCACATGGCCACTGGAAATAAAGATCAGATTTTACAGCTTTCCTTGCAGCTAGGTGTGCCCATGTGTTTGAGTGATGCGTGCATTGCCAGATTGTGCCCTTAAAAGTAAAGGTGTGCCTCCTACTTGGGTGCCTGGGTGGCTCAGTCTGTTAAGTGTCCAACTCTTGACTTTTGGCGCAGGTCACTATCTCACAGTTCATGAGATTGAGCCCTGCATTAGGCTCTGCACTGACATTGTGGGGCCTGCTTGCAATTCTCCCTCTTTCTCTCTCACTGCCCCTCCCTTACTTGCTCTCTCTCTCTCTCTCTCTCTCAAAATAAATAAACATGAAAAAAATTATAAAAAAAAAAGTAAGGGTGTGGCTCCTAATTCTTCCTCCACGGACTGTGATGGGACCTAGCAGCATGGTGGTGAACTCTCTTGGACACGGAAGACAAGGACCACCTTCTTGGAGAAAGTAGAACAACTGAAAGGCTGCCACGTTAGCCCTCAAGTATTTATACTTGGGCAGTTATGTAAGAGGGAAAAAAACCTTCCATATAGTTTAAACCACTGTATTTTGGGGTCCTTTTGTTGTTACAACATATGTGGTTGGCAGAATTTTAAGATGGTCCTGAATTTTCCACTCCCTGTGTGCATATCCTACATAATCGCTAGGACTATGAATATGACAGCTTATATGGCAGACTTGACTGTAAGAAAGCAATATTATCTGGGTGGGTCTGACCTAACCACATGGACTTTTTAAAAGCAGGGAGATTTCTCTGGCTGGATTCAGAAGGATTCCAAGCTTGCAAAGAGTTTGAGACATGGTTGCTGGCCTGAAGGTGGATGAATCACATGGCAAGGAAGGAAGGTGGCCTCTAGGACCTGAATATGGTCCCCAACTGATGGCCAGAAAGGAAATTGGGACCTAGTCTTACAACTGTGAGGATCTGAATCCTGCCAGCAAGAATGAGCTTGGAAAAGAATTTTCCCCCAGAGTTTTCAGATGAGAACTCAGCCCAGCCAACTCTTAGATTTCAGGTTTCTGATACTCTGAGCAAAGAACCCAGCCAAGCCATGCTAAACATGGATCTGCAGAACTACAAGGTACTAAACGGGTATTTGTTTCTAAGCTACTTAGGTTGTGGTAATTTGTTACACAGGCACAGAAAACTTGTATGAAACCTTGTATGTCTCCTAATAGATACACAAGCAGAGTAATTGATACATAGGCTCTGAGATGGGAGCATCCTCGGTGTAATCCAAGCACAGCTCGAGTGGAGTGGATGAGGAGAGAGAATAGGAGAGAAGGAGAGATAGTAGGTGGCTGATCACATAGCAACTTGTAGGCCATGTAGGACATTGGCTTTCACCGGAGGGAATGAAATGATAGGAAATTAGTTTTAAGCAGAGGAGTGACAAGAGCTGCCCTGTGAAAAGGGTCACTGGCTGCTCTGAAAAGAACAGATTGTGGGGACAAGGGTCGAAGGAGGGAGTCCAGTTAGAAGGCTATGGAATAATCCAGGTGAGAAGTGATAGTGACACAGACTAAGGTTGTGGCACTTAAGGTGGTGAGGAATTGTTGGATTCTGGATAGATTTTGAAGCTATAGCCAACAGAATTTGCCAAAGGATTCAACATGGGAGGTAGGCTGAGGTGGGAAGAGAGGGATGGAAAGAGAAATCTAAGGTGATTTCAAGGTATTGACCCAAGCAACTGGAAAAATGGACTTGTCATTTTGGGGAAGGCAGTGAAAGGAGTAGGTTTCTTTTGCCACCGGGAGGGAGGTGGTAGTTAGAAGTCTGGTTTGGACATTTTAAGATTTTAAGTTTGTGTTATTTATCAGATATCCAAGTAGAGCCATTAAGGAGGCAGATGGACGTACAAATCTGGATTGCAGGGCAGAGGTGGGACTGTGTCATATGCTGAATTTTCTTTTTTTCTTTCTTTCTTTCTTTCTTTCTTTCTTTCTTTCTTTCTTTCTCTTCCTTCCTTCCTTCCTTCCTTCCTTCCTTCCTTCTTTCCTTCCTTCCTTCTTTCCTTAAATCATTCAGACCTTCCCACCCCCCATTTTGGACTTCTTATGATCAAGGATTTTGTCTTACTAGGAGTTTGCTTGTGGGGGAGGTGGTAAGGTAGGGTTGGTGGATATGTGGATGGGGTGCAGGTAGGGTCCCAAAGACATAACTTGTTGGTACTTGGTGCCAGCTAAGACGTTCAGTGAATGCATAAATAGGCACAGGGATCATACTTTCCCATGACGCCCTCACGGTTGCTACTTCCCCAAATCACCGTGTCATTTTTTTTTTCAGACCCAGCCAGACTGATCACCTATTCTCAAAGCGTGTGGGCAGCCAGCAGGTTTGGTCTGGGCCGCAGTGCTTCAGCTTCCCAGTCCTCGCCCGAGCCCCTCGCCCTGCCTTTGTGCAATCCCGGACCAGCACGGATGCTGACTCCTCCCCTTTCCGGTTTCTGAGGGTTCCGGAATTCTGGGGTGAAGGCTCGGGCCTTTAGGGACCCTGTAACGGTTCTAACAGCTGGGAGGGAATGGAGCTGCGGGTGAGTCTCCAGCTTATAATCCTCTTCCCTTTGCCCTCAGATCTCCCTTGCCACTGCCCCCAGGAAGGTCCCCTCCTCCCACACTCCCAGGGACCCCCTGCCCCTCCCCTCTTCTTCTCCCCTTCCCTCTCTCCTTCCTTTTCCTCCTCCTATTCCTCTTTCTCCTCCCCTTCCTCCTTCTCCTCCTCCTCCTTCCAGCTTGGTCCTTTGCCACTTTTTCCTCTCTACACTCCCCCCAACCTCATCTGAACCATGTAGTTCTCTGTGCTTTCTGTTCCCAAGAGCCCCCCTCAGCCCATGTTCAGACAGCACTGGGGCTTTGTTGCCACAGAGTGACCACCTGTTCCTCCCTTCAGGCCATCCCTGGGCTCCACTCCCAGTGACGTTCCTTGCTGTTACCAAAGTTCTCTGAGTGAGCCCTTTCCAAGTGTGCATCAGTTTGTGCAAGTGATCACTCCTCCATGTGCCAGTCTCTCTGTATGGGCAGCTGTGAGTAGAGTGAGCCTGTGCTTGGGACCCAAGTCTTGGTTCACCAGTTTCTCCAACAGGCAGTTGGGATGAAACCTTACCAGCACATCAGTCTCTCTTCCCTTCCGTTGCCTCCTGTACCCCTTACACCAGGTGAGGGGGACTGTGTCCTGGGTGGTGGGAAGGAACTCTTGTGCAGAGAGGGCCCCTGCCTTTGTCTTGGGCCTGCTTCTTACCAGAGTCATTGGGGAAGCTGTTGTCCTCTGCTGTTCTGGCTCTGCCCTGCAACTGCCCTGCAGCTCCATCCATTTCCCTGTCCTAAGTCCCTCCCCTCCCCTGTCCCCCAGCCCCTTAGACCCTGACATTCCTAGCCCAGAACCTAAGGCCCCTTCTCTCACACCTGTTCTGGGCTGGGCCAAGCAGGTGAGACCCAGCAGCCAGGAGCCTGGAACTGGCAGTCAGAACCTGAACAGTGGGCAAGGTCAGTTCGACAGCAGCTGAATGCCCAGCTCCTCTTGGTCTCGGAGCCAAAGGCGGACTTGTCTCCTGAAGAGGCATCACCTGAAGCCCTTGAATCTCAGCACTCCGTCTGTGTTCCAGACACGGAAGAGCAGCTCCAGGACCATCAGAGGACACAGAGACAGTCCCCAAAGGCAGTGAGCCAGTCAGAGCAGCCCACAGCGCTGGAGCTCCTGGTAGCTGAGCTCCAAACTCTGTTCTCAGCTGTCCTGAGGGATGGCAGCCCTGCAGCTTGGCACTACCTGCATGCGGTGCTGCGTCTGCTGCCTCCATATCGTGTGCTGCTTGTTGGTCACCTTGATTTGCTGCCCTTCCTGGAGCAGCTGTCCCACTGGGCACCCTGGGTCCAATCCCAGCTCCAGCTGGACCTACTAGATGCCATAGAGCAGGCCTTTCCCCCAGACACCTCTTTGTTAGAGAGTGCCTCACATATTGAGTGCTGTTCCCAGAAGCAGAAGTTCCGTCACAGGCCCCCACACCCAGCCTGCCCTTTTGTGCAGGCCCGCTGGGGTGGGCAGCACGTGGGGGAGGAGTTGGCTACATGGCTGCGACCACTGACACTGCCAGAGCTACAGCGCAGCCTGGGTATTGTTGGTGCCCAGGTGGCCTTGAAAGAGACCTGGTGGGTAGATGGCCTTAGCCTCCTGCCCTTGGCACTGGCCACAGACATCCCCGTACGGTATGAAAGCAGGGACACTGATGATGCAGAGGAGGAGCCTGTTGGAAGAAAAGAGACTAAGTAAGTGAGGGACCCAGAGTGGGGCTTTGAGCAGAGGGGAAAAAGAAGAAACTTAACGGGTGCCTCCTTCGAAGTCTAGGGCCAGCTCCCTATTGATTTTAGGCATTAGCCTGAACCCCAAGCTATGCTGGTTGTAGCTGTTTCTTTCTCCCTTTTTGTCTGCAAATAAACCGAGTGTTCTAAGTGTTAATCCCCTTCAGGCAATGCAGAAATTCATGAAAATCAAAAGTCAGCTATAAGGAAGCCAAGGCATCAGAAAACAGCTTGAGTTTCCACAGTTTCCAGATCTTTCTCAGATGGTGCTAGAAGCTTCTTTAGTTCTTTTTCTCACTCTTTCATAATCCCTGACCCTCTCCGCTGGGCCTGCCTAGGGCTGGGTGCTGGATGTTGTGTACAGGTTCTTCCCTCAGGACGCTCCTAGGTGAATGCTTGTCTGAGGGACCTTCCCACACATTTGTGTGTGAGCTAAGCCAGCCCCAAAGCACATTAGAGTTGGCAGCTCAGGCAAATGCGACATTCATTCTGACCTTTTCAGAGCCTTCTTCCTGCCCTGCCAGTGTGGGTATCCTGGCCCCTTGAGTGCCAATTGTTTCCCCCAATCGGGCTCTCATTGCTCCTTTCAAGATTTCAGAGTGTCTACAGCGACCTCCTCTTCTGAGAGTTCTTTAACACTAGTCTTAGAATTCCCCCCCGCCCCCATCCTCTGGCCTGATTTTCTTCTTTTTTTTTTTTAATCTTAAAATTATTTATTTATTTTTTTAATATGAAGTTTATTGTCAAATTAGTTTCCATACAACACCCAGTGCTCCTCCCAACAGGTGCCCTCCTCAGTACCCACTACCCACCCTCCCCTCCCTCCCACTCCCCATCAACCCTCAGTTTATTCTCAGTTTTTAAGAGTCTCTTATGGTTTGGCTCCCTCCCTCTCTAACTTTTTTTTTCCTTCCCCTCCCCCATGGTCTTCTGTTAAGTTTCTCAGGATCCACATGAGAGTGAAAACATATGGTGTCTGTCTTTCTCTGTATGACTTATTTCACTTAGCATAACACTCTCCAGTTCCATCCACGTTGCTACAAAAGGCCATATTTCATTCTTTCTCATTTCCAAGTAGTATTCCATTGTGCATATAAACCACAATTGCTTTATCCATTCATCAGTTGATGGACATTTAGGCTCTTTCCATAATTTGGCTATTGTTGAAAGTGCTGCTATAAACATTGGGGTACAAGTGCCCCTCTTCATCAGCACTCCTGTATCCCTTGGGTAAATTCCTAGCAGTGCTATTGCTGGGTCATAGGGTAGATCTATTTTTAATTTTTTTGAGGAATCTCCACACTGTTTTCCAGAGCGGCTGCACCGCTCCCACCAACAGTTTGCCTTCCCACCAACAGTTCAAGAGGGTTCCCGTTTCTCCACATCCTCTCCAGCATCTATAGTCTCCTGATTTGTTCATTTTAGCCACTCTGACTGGCGTGAGGTGGTATCTGAGTGCGGTTTTGACCTGTAGTTCCCTGATGAGGAGTGACATTGAGTATCTTTTCATGTGCCTGTTGGCCATCTGGATGTCTTCAGAGAACTGTCTATTCATGTTTTCTGCCCATTTCTTCACTGTATTATTTGTTTTTCGGGTGTGGAGTTTGGTGAGTTCTTTATAGATTTTGGATACTAGTCTGGCCTGATTTTCTAAGTGCTTTGCAACTTGTCTAGTACACATTCACTGGGAAGAAGGGTAGCTTTACCTTTAATCTGGATTGGCTTCCTCAGTTTTTGCTCTAAGTTTATGGCCGGGTCAAATTTTTGCTAAAATCTTAAAGCTGTAATGGTGGACAGATAGGTAGGCTCCTGGGGCTCTGATAGAAGGGGACAGTGCTGACAATTTATATCTTCAAGATCCCCAGCAGATCCTTTCTTTTTCCAAGACCTGCCCTGTGCCCTGAATATGTTTCCTGGGAGTATGTAACTAAAGTGAGAATGGACTGAGATGTTGGAAAGGGGTCAAGTTCTTTGCTTTTCTCTTTGGACCTGGTGATAAGTCTCTGAGGCCTAGCTAATGTGGCTTAGCTTGCATGAAGTTCTCCAGGTCTGTTCCTCCAGACATCCATTCATTCAATAAGTATCACTGGAGACCCAGTACGTATTAGGAACTGCTAGATGCTGGAGATACAGACATGAACAAGACACACTCATTCTCTTTCTTTGGGGTTTTACAGTTCAGTTGGGGGAATAATATTAAATAAGTTGGTGCCAATAAAATATAATTGCAAATTGTGATAAGTGCTATATAATAAAGAGAACACCGCCTTTCCCCTGGCTGCTCCTGTGTGTGTGTGTATGCATACGGGTGTGTGTGTGTGTGTACATGTAGCGGAAAGCACATCAGAGGCACTTTGGTTTAGATTGAAGTTATTAACAAAATATCTTGCAGGTTATGAGGTGAAATAAGAGGAGAGTTTCAAGGAGGGGGAAGCAGTTAGTATTAAATGCTACTGAAGCAAGTAAGAAAAACCTGAAAAATGTTCATTGGTTTTAGTAACAAGGAGGAGGTTGGTGAAAGTGATTTATTTCGGGCAGTTTTGTGAAGGGGAAGCCAGATTTTAGTGCATTCAGGAGCAAACGGGAGATAAGGAAGTAGAAATCACATTTTACTATTCTTTCATGAAGGTTGGCTTGAAAGGGAGAGAGAGATAATGGGACACTGGTGTCTGGATAGGCCTCCTAAAAAAAAAAATAAGATAGATGTTCATAGCCCTTATGACAATGCTTGAGAAGTGGGTGTTCAAAAATTTTTTGCACAGTGCATGAATAAATATAGGCTAACAGTAAGAAAAGAAAGAGATTGAAAATATAGCATGAAGAGAGGATAAAGGATCCACTTCACAAATGGAGGAATTTCTTACAGAGAAGAAAGGGCATTGCTTCCTCTCAAGTTGATTAGGATGGGATTAGGATGGGAATCTGGGCAGATAACTGTGTGGGAAAGCAGCTGAACTAGGGGAAGTTAGTTGATGGCTGAGAACCTCAGTTCTCTCTGGGCAGGGAAGGAGGCAGGAAAGGGAATGAAGTGGGGCCTGGCAGGGCTGGGCATGGGAGTAGGTAGAGGTCTGGAATAGCAGCTGAGGGGACTGAAAGATACAGGGTGCCTGAAGACTTGTATGAAGATACCAGAGCAGCATGAGCCCATAATTGAGATCAGATACCAGGAATCCGTCGAGGAGCTGATATTCCTGGTTCAGTAATCTTCTGAACCAATTTAGATCATGTAGGACTCTTAACTGTTGAGGAAATGAAACTTCAGTAGCTGTTACACGGTTCAAATGTCCCGATCCAACATCAAGTTTAC
The DNA here is from genome assembly GCF_023721935.1 of Panthera uncia. NCBI lineage: Eukaryota > Metazoa > Chordata > Mammalia > Carnivora > Felidae > Panthera > Panthera uncia. The sequence goes on along the minus strand of NC_064808.1, from coordinate 49,943,685 downwards.
AAGCCCTATTGTTGATATGAACTTTTAGAATAGGATGGCACTGTTATCTCTGGGGTAACTTGTTCTGTTGATCTAGCTTTGGGTCAATTAGTGACATCGCTATATACTTGACTAGTATAGTCTAGGTATTCAGTTTTTGGTTTCTTGGAAAATTAATTTTTATATCAATTTTGTTGGCTGGCGTTGAAGGGTAAAAAGACTGAAAGTACTGGTGTAGGCTTGAGGGGATTGAAGAATGCACCATTGGATCCTGGCTGGAAAGGAAAGGATGTGAAACCAGAAGTTAGGTGGTGATGGGGGAAGAGCAAGAAAGACTCACAGGCATGGAATCATGCAGAGTTGGAAAGCAGGCATAATGGGGGCAATGGTTAGGAGATCTAGGTTAGGAAGCAGTGGTGGAGAAATCAGGCCTGTGGGCTTGCTAGATGATGAGCTGGGAAAACAAAATATTCCCATTTCATTCAGTATTATATAATAGCTTCATAGTAATCATAAGAAGTCCAGAATGATTATTCATTTGTCAGAAAGGGAAGGGTTGTTCATTGATTGGTCTGTGTGAATATAGCTGCTTGACGGTATTTGCTCGGTATGTGAATACCTTTGGGTATAGGTGGTAGGGTAGGGTATAGGCTCTGACAATACCACATCACATCCTCTTCAGCATCCAATCTGCTCCTCCTTTCACTGGCTAACAGTGGCAAGCTGACTCCTTGCTCTGTCTCTTTTCTCCTGATTTTTTTTTTTTTTTTTTAATCATACAGGTCTCAGCTTGATACACAAGTTCCTGGGAAGAAAACGTTACAGAAGAGAAGCTCTGGCTTCTCATTTCAGACTTCCCTCCTGGGTAGCCAGGTGATGACCATTATGAAGACAGAGAGATACCTGAAGAAGATCCACTTCCTCTATCTCAATGTAGCTCCCAGCCGGCACTTTAGGTAAGTCCAGATGGCTTTTACTCTGGCCACTCCCTGTTTTCCTCCCATGCTATCTCCCACCCGGCTTCCTCTCCTTACCCACTCCTCTCCTGTCCTTTCTCTTCTCTGGCTGCTTCTCCTCTTTCTTCCAGTTTGCCTCCCTCTTCCCTTCTCAGCTTCCTCCTTTCCGTTCTGCACCTCTTCTTTGCTCCCTTTGCTCTCACAGCCTTTTCTACTTTTGGTTCTGTCTTCTTTATTCTGTCCTAAAATGGTAGAAACATTTGGTCGTAGCCTCGGAAGGGAATTTAATGGGGATCTCTTCCAACTCCAGTGCACAAATCTGGTGTTTGAACAGTGAGGGGAAGCTTTGAGTTTCCCAAGGGGCCCTGTTCCTTAGACTGAACCAAGCTCTGCCTTCTTTTAACTTCTACCTTCTGGTCCTGGTTTTAGCTCTGGGGCTATAAAAACAAGTCCCCTCCTTCCACATGACTCAGGAGGTGTTCATTTTCTTCTGTTAGCTCTAAAATTTATGTATGTCTCAAAGCCCTGTTCAAATCCCATCTCTTCTCAGAAATAATAATTACCATTAATCAATTTTTTTCCCAAGCATTGTGCTGTTATTATTTCCATACATGAGACGAGCACCCTGAGGCATAAAGAGGTTAAGTAACTTGTCACATACTAAGTGGTAGAAACAGACAAACCTAGCACTGTCTTAACTCAAAAGTCCATGCTCTTCAGCAGTATGTCGTGTACCCTCCCAGAAGGCTCTGTTTCCTACATACACTGCTGTCTTTCTCCTGAGCTTATGTAGCACTAATGGGGCGTATCATCCATGCATTTACTGATCAGGTCATTTAACAAGTTCTCGCTGAAAGCATTGTGCCAGTTATTAAGCAGTTGTCTTTTGGCTCTTCTCTCACTACTTCATGACACTGGGGCTGAGACTGCAAACTTTACTCCTCCTTTTTCAACTGGCCTCCTGTTAGGTTTTTTTTGGTTTTTTTTTTTTTATGTTTATTTATTTTTGACAGAGAGAGAGAGACAGAGCATGAGCGGGGGAAGGGCAGAGAGAGAGGGAGACTCAGAATCCGAAGCAGGCTCCAGGCTCTGAGCTGTCAGCACAGAGCCCGACACGGGGCTCAAACTCACAGGCCAGGAGATCATGACCTGAGCCAAAGTCGTGCTCAACTGACTGAGCCACCCAGGCGCCCCCTGTTAGGTTTGGTTAGTAGGGGGTGCTAGAAGGAGACTGGACAGCAAGATAAGAGAAGGAACTTCCTCTTTCCCTTGCTTGCTCCTTCTGTCAGGATTGGTCCTCCACCCTGGCGGCAGTGGGCACCTTCTGAATTAGCCTCTTCATGATTCTGACGGCACCAGTGCCAGCTGGGTGGCACCTGCCCATCAGCTTTCTGTATCTTGACTGCCCCTCCCCCAAACTCCGAAGGCACTAGTACCAGTGTGGCAGCGCCTCCAATGAAATCCAGGCCCCAGGTCTACAAGCCCCTCCCCCAAGCTCATAGCTTCTGAGACTCCAGACCCCTTCCCTATGTTCCTCTCATTCTCGAGCTGGCATCCATTCCTGCGGTTATTGTATCAGTGCCACCTTGGTGTTCCCTTTTGGCTGTTTGTTTCTTTGACACCTTAAAAAAAAAAAAAAGCTCTCTATTAAATTCACTTTGTTGAAATGCCCTGTTTGGTTTCTGCTTTCCTGATTGGACTGTTACTGATATCATGAAAGGAAAGGAGCCTCAAATATGGGATTCTGATATTGCCTTGGTAATGTCCTTGGCCTTGAACAGTACTGAGCTCCGTGCAAATGGTGTATAGGGTCCTAGTAATCCATGCCATGTAGTGGCATCACAGTTAATGAAATGATCACTTGTGGCTGACTGTGATGAACTAACTACTGACACCCAGTGGCCAGCCACCACACCTGACCAGTAACAGTGGCGGTGTGGGACGGGATGCTTACTGACTGCAGTGGAGAGCTCACACCAAGAAAATTACAAGCTTAGAACTTTTAAACTATCAGCTCCATCATAATCAGAGAAGCAGCACAATCAAAGATAATTAGGCACACGGAGAGACAAGAAACCATGAACAAGAGAACTAAAAGGCAGTGAATAATTATAGGACGAACTCTGCCAAAGAAGGAAATCCAGTGAAGTGAGTTTAGCATTTGGTGGTGCTTTTCCCCAGAGGCGCCTGTGGATCCCACTATTGGCGATTGTGTGTCAGTTTTACTGTCAGCTCCTGAGCCGAGCTTTGGGTAGGCACAGACAGCCAAAGATCAGAGGCTGCAGCTGGGGACCCACACCCAGGAAAGCCATGTTTTCTGCTTCAACCTATAATGTGACCAGGGTACAAACCCAGAACCCACGGCATTTAATTTGGACTTCCCTGATGTATCCATACAGATGATTTTCATATTTTACCAGTTTATTTTGCCTTTTTCTAGTTGTTCTCAAGTGAGAGTGTTCTAAATTTCTAGTGCACCATTAGTTAAAGCAGAACCCTGCCCTTTATTGTTTCCTTTTGTTTCTTGGACATGTAATGGGTTTGTTGTTTTTTTTTTCAATGTGTTTGAATTTATCAATTTTTTCTTGGATTTGTCCCAGGTTTTTTAATTAAGTTTTTCATTTAATTCTAACATAGTTAACATACAGTGTTATGTTGGTATGTCCTGGATGTTAATTCATACTCAGATAGGAATTTATTTCTTCACTTCCTTAGAGTCTTCATTCAAGTGTCACCTCTCCCTCCCTCCCCCTCCCCCCAAAACTCCTGTCCTCCCCTGGCATTGCCAACCTCCTTTTCCTGTGCTTTTCTTCCCCTCTCATTTATTATGTTTATCATCTTTCTTCTTCAATAGAATGAGAGCTCTGTCAGGGCAGGGATTTTTGTTTGTTATGTTTAACAGCATACCCTGAGGGTTTAGAACAATTTGGCATAGAGTAGAGACTCAATAACATTTGTTGAATGAATGAATGAATTATCCAGAGTAGGAACAGGCATGGAGGCAAGAAGATGATGAGTTCCATATAGAACTTGCCGTGTTTCAGTAAGGCAGAGAGCTTGAGGTGTTTGGGAAGCAGTTGAATACTCTCTAGCATCACTTAATACTCCAATTGATCTGAGCCCTTTGAGGGCAAGGACTATGTAGCAGTTATTTTTATGTCCTCATCTCCAATCACAGCACTTGGACAGAAGGGAAACTCGATAAATGGTTTAATTAAATTCCATATGAAGTCAGGGACTGAATTTTTCCTGTTTACTGCTATATCCTTAGTGCCTAGCACAGTCGAATGAATAACTATCCCCCAAAGGAGCACTCGCTGTGGGGAGTGAGAAGAGTACCCTCTATCCTGACCGTGTGCAGGAAGAGTAGCATTTAGGGGTGCCTGGCTGGCTCATTCTGTAGAGCATGGAACTCTTGACCTTGGGGTTGTAAGTTTGGTTGTACAATGTTGGCTGTAGAGATTACTTAAAATCCTAGAAGAAGAAGGAGAAGAGGGAGAAGAAGGAGGAGAAAAAGAAGAAGAAAGCAGCTTTTGAAAAAGAGAAAAGAAAGAGTAGTGTTCATTAAGAAGGTCATAAGGGAAGGAATGACCCCTTGGGGGAGCCAGGGTTCAATTAGTACAGGAAACTGTGGGAAACTAAGCAGCCCAGTGGTTAAGGGAGGTGACTTGAGTCAGGTAGATTCAGTTTTAAATCCTATATTCTTTCCTTAACTATCTTGGAAAAAGTTATGGCTCCTTTTGTTTCAGAAGAAATGGTTTGGGGGAAAAGAGTACTTGGGAAAATCTAGTCACTTTGTCAGAAAGGAAACAAAGTTTTACATGACTTGACTTAGTGAGTTCATTCTGGATCTATCTAAATGTTCTTCAGTCATTTGCTTAATCATGTATTCTAGAAAGTTGAGAGGGAAGAGATAGAAGACGGCCATTTTATCTCTTAGGCATTATAGGCATAGGAACTGGGACATCAAAGCTTATAAAGGGCTTTCAAATATACTTAATGCTTAAGTATATTATTGGCTCCAAGTTATGAAAATAAAACTGTAAAATAAAAGTTGATAAATACTTTATTGAATGTGCCCAAACAGCATTATGCTAACCAGTCTCCTGCAACTAGATACAACTATATAAATGGCATTTACTTTGGGATGCAGGTGCATTGTGCTGAAGTAAGAGAACTTAGTAGGATTTTAAGGTGGCTCCGGAGGTACTTGACTGGTTCTTTTGGCTGCAGTTTTCCTCTTTATTTGCCTGTGTCGAGTCTTCTATTCACCCCCTGCTTTTCCCCATTCTCAGTTACTCCCAACAGCACCCACTGATTTTTCTCTGCATGTTATTTCAGTACCTAGAGATATACATATTTTATCATTTCTAAGATGTACTTTTTTTTTTTTTTACATTTTAACATCTCTGAAATTATGATGCATCTTACAAATTGGTGGAGTATCACATTGGCAGCATTTTAATGTTTCATTTTTTTTTTTTAATGCTGCAGCTTACAACTGATGGCATCTTAGGTTTGATGGAATGTAAGGTATCTGGATCTGGAGATATGATCTTCTTAGACCTGGCTGGGTGCCTTTTTCTTTCTTCCCTTCCATCTTTGGCTTCCATTTATTCTTAATATTTATTTCCTTGGGGCACTTGGATGACTCCATTGGTTAAGGGTCCGGCTCTTGATTTTGGCTCAGGTCATGATCTCACGGTTTAGTTCGTAGGATGGAACCCTGTGTGGGGCTCTGCACTGACAGCAGGGAGCCTGCTTAGGATTCTCTCTCTCTCTCTCTCTCTCTCTCTCTGTCCCTCCCCCACTTGCTCTCTCTCTCTCTCTCAAAATAAATAAATAAACTTTTAAAACATTAATAATATTTGTTTCCTTTTTTGAGTTTGAAGATCATTCTTTTCTCTTTCCCTTCTTCCCACTTTCTTCTGCCTTCATTCCTGCTGCCATGTTTCGCCTCTCCATCCTTCTTTTGTCCCTTCCTGACGTCTGCAGGAGTTCCCAGGGCTCCTGCTGACCAGAGCTCTTTTCTAAAGGCCCTACAGCCTGGTGGTGGTGCCACCCAAGAAGGTGAACCCTGAGTACTACATCTTCTCTCCCTTTGGGATCCTGCATGTCCATCCTGTGGAGGGCAGTGAGACGATCACGCTGGGCACCTGGCACCGCCATTCTGTCCTCTGGCAGCAGCTCCAGTCCATCCCGTTCTTCAAATATTTCCTCTTATACAAGGCCTTGGCTTGGTAGGTGGTGACAGTATGGGATGTGGGGAGAAGTGTTGTGGGGAGCAGTAGCATGCTGTCGCTGCCCTCTGGTCTGTAGTTGGAAGAGGAGTGTGAAGTTGCACGGGCTGCACCGGCACCGGACTTTCCTAGGGAAGCATCTGCTCTTTGCTGTGCCCCACTTTGGAGCTGGGCTTCTGCATATTAGCAGGTAAGGTCTTCAAAATACAATGTCAATGGACCTTTTGAATTATTGTTACAAAAAAACAATAACATGTTCCTTGTAGAAGGTTTGGAAGACATGAAAAAGCACAAAGAGAAAAAAATCTTTAATCTTACCAACCGTAAATAACCACGACAAACATTTTGCACATTTCCCTTCTGGTCTTATTTTCTATCACATATACGTATGTGGTCATACTTGACATACTGTTAAGTAACCAGTTTTTTTTATGAATAATGTATCTTGAGCATATTTTCATGTAATTAGGTATTCCTACATCACCTTGCCCCAGACCACACAATTATTGAGTATTGGATCTAGGGATGTAACTCAGGTGCCTGAATTCAAATTCTCTGCTCTTCCCATGGTACCTTTTGGGTTCTTTTTTTTGAAGAAAAGCTTAGTTATTCCTGTTTTCAGTACTTTCTTACTTATCTTGCACTCCTCAGCCACTCTAATTCTCTTCTGTGATAGAAGTTGCAAACTCAGATGCCCACAGGGCCTGAGCCGGAGCTATGGAAGAAACGTAGTGGATTAGGTGCAAGACATTAGGGAGCAGGGGAATACAGTCTGGAGACTGCATCTAAATAGGACAGTCACTACTGAGTTCCAGTTGTCTGTTGCCTCTGGGAATATGGGTACAGCATGCCAGCTGCCTTGTTTTTCAGGATTTCCTGGAAATCCACATTTTGTTGTAAAATGTCTTAATTTTACCTACTTAACTCAAATTTTTATTAAAACAGTGTGCTGGCCAACTCTTACTGGAACATATGAAAACATTTTCAGTCTGAATTTGACCCACGGGTTACTAGTTTGAAACCTTTGCTCTGGGAATCCTCCAGTCTAGCCTAATCATCATAGTGTAATTAAAAGCATAAGGGCGTGGAGACTGGACAGATCTGAATTTAAATCCTGAACCCTAGCAAGGACTTTACTCTTTGAGCCTCGTTTCCTGATATAAAAACTAGGGATAAACGTTTCTACCACGCAGCTATAGTGAGAAGTGAGATTGTAAATATAAAGTACCATGTTCAATGCCTTTTAATAGGTGCTGAATAAATGATACCCATTATGATCACCTTTTGCTTATTGGGGATCTTTCGTCTTTTTCAAGGATTTTTAGAGATGTAGAATTCTCATGGAGAGAGTAGATAACAGAAGCAGGTTTTCTCAGGGATGGTCAGCCCATAGAGAAGTTAGAGGTTCCTCACCTTTGATCCTAAAACTGATCTGCCCATCTAGATTTTTGGGGCCCTTAGGCCTTTCAAGGAGACACTCTCCTGGCAGAAAGGTCAGTCAGTAGAAACATTTGCACATAACTCCAGGCCTTTCCCAAAGCATTCCCCGACCAGCAACTTCCTCAGCTTGAATTCTTCCAAAGAATTCTCAAGAGGAATCTGTCTCTGTAGGTCACCAGGAATGTTAGAATCTTTCTAAATCTTTGCTTATTCTGCGGTGTGCTGGGCTAGGAAGAGGTCAGAAGTGTTCAAGGAAAGAAGGTTGAGATGCCGGCTCTGACAAGCTTAGCCATTGATTGCAGGCTTCTACAGGAGCTGCGCTCTGTATCCTGGCTCCCCCAAGACCCCGATCAATGCTATGGGCTGCTGGACCTGCAACGGGCTCTAGCCAAGGAGAACCACAAGGCTCTGCAGCTGCTCCATCGCTGCCTGCACCTCTGCACATCCATCCTGCACCTGGTAAGAGGCTGCAGTGCAATTTATTGTGAACCTTTTCCCCAAGCTGAGCTTGCCAGAGGCCCAGTCTCCTTTTGGCTCACGCTTCTCCTGGGATCCCCTGTGTGGTCTGGACTCTGAAGTTGGCCCAGAGCCATTGTCCTGCCCAGCACCAGCAGTCTCTGTTGTGGGGTGGATGGATCAATTACAGACGGGCAGAGGCTTGGACCCAACCTTTTCCCTAAGGGTTGGTCCTGGCCTTGAGCAGGGAGGAGAAGGAACATAGCAATGGTTTTCTTTAGCTGTTTGTGCCAGGGGCATTAGGGAATTTGAAAGTTGGAGTCTGGATCTTTCATGCTACTAGGCTTATCTTTGAACCTATTTTGAATCTTCGGTAGGCCACTGTGGCTGGTAGAAGCATCCGGTGATGGAGTCCTTCCTAATTATGCCTACTTTGCATCTGTGGTACCTGCCCTCAGCCTAGGGCTCCTGGAGGCCCTGCTACATGTTCCTGTCACAATAGTTTGCTGTCTGTCGGGTGGGGCTGGATATTTACCCAGTTCTCTGGCTGATCGCTGTCTCTAGGTAAACTAGATCTGAGAGAGATCTAGTACATGAGAAATAATGTACGAGAAGCCCTAGGTAGATTCATACAGGGAAATGGCCTTCAGCCTCCAGACAATAACAGCTGGACCTCACACTGCACTAAGCTGAATGGGGCCAAAGGTGGGGGCAAGCTATTCCATGGCCTTTCTGTACCTCCCAGTTCCTAAATCCCACTCTTGTTTTAATGTTACAAAAATATTAAAATTTTTTAATAGTAGTTTACTTTGGGGGTACCTGGGTAGCTCAGTTGGTTAAGCATCCAACTCTTGATTTCAGCTCAGGTCATGAGCCCATGGTTGTGGGCATGCTGGGCATGGAGCCTGCTTAAGATTCTCTCTCTGCCCTTCCCCTGCTCTCTCTCTCTCTCTCTCTCTCTCTCTAAAAATAAAAAATAAATAAATAAAAATAGAGGTTTATTTTGTCAATTAAGGTAAATTTTGCATGCAGTAAACAAATTGTAAGTGTGCAGTTTGTTGAAATATTTACATGTATATACATCCATGTAACCACCACCCAGATCAAGATGTAGAACATTTCCAGCACCTCAGCAAGCTCCCTGGTACCTCTCCTGTCAATACCCCCACAAAGGTAACTACTACTCTGATCTCTGTCACCATAGATTAATTTAGTCTGATTTTGAATTTCATATAAATGGAATCACCATTTTTTTTTCACTCAACATTATGTTAGCAAGGTTTATCCATAATCTTCTAGGAAGCAGTGGTTCACTCTTTTGTATGCTATGTAGTATTTCCTGTATGAATATACCACAATTTATTCTCCTGTCGATAGACATTTGAGTTTGTTTCAGCTTTTGCTGTTATGAATAATGCTGATGAGAACATTTTTTTTTTAATTTTTTTTTAACATTTATTTATTTTTGAGACAGAGAGAGAGTATGAACAGGGGAGGGTCAGAGAAAGAGGGAGACACAGAATCTGAAACAGGCTCCAGGCTCTGAGCTGTCAGCACAGAGCCCGACGTGGGGCTCGAACCCACGGACCGCGAGATCATGACCTGAGCTGAAGTCGGACGCTTAACCGACTGAGCCACCCAGGCGCCCCTGATGAGAACATTCTTGTGCATGTCCCTTGGTGGACATAAGCACTCATTTGTTTGGAGTATGTGTTCTAGGAGTGAAACTGCTGGAATAAGGTACATGTCTGTTTTACAGTACCAAACAGTTTTCTGGAGTGGTTGTACCAGTTTGTATTCCCCCAACAGTGTAGGAGACTTCCAGTTGTCCTATGTTCTCATCAACCTTTAGTATTGTCAGGGTTTTTAATTTTAGCCAAACTGGTATATAGTGGTATCTCATTGTAGTTTTGTTTGTTTGTTTGTTTTAGAGAGAGAGCACATGCAAGCAGGGGAGGGGCAGAAGGAGAAGGAGAGAGAGAAAATATCAAACAGGCTCCACACTCAGTGCAGAGCCAGATGCGGGACTTGATCTCACAACCATGAGATCATGACCTGAGCTGAAATCAGGAGTCAGACACTTAACCGAATGAGCCACCCAGGTGCCCCTCACTGTAGTTTTAATTTGTGTTTCTATGATCACCAAGGTTGTTGAGCGTCTTTTCATATGCTTATTGGCTGTTTTGGTACCTTCTTCTGTGATGGTCTAAGTCTCTTGTTTATTTTTAACTGTTGTCTGTTTTTTTCCTATTAATATGTAAGAGTTCTTTAGATAGTCTAGATATGCATCCTGTATCAAATATATATATATATATATATATATATATATATATATATATATAAAATAGATATT
>NC_064808.1:49835824-49933161 GCF_023721935.1 Panthera uncia | reverse complement strand
TATATATATATATATATATATATATATATATATATAAAATAGATATTTTCTCCCAGTCTGTGGCTTACCCTTTTACTATTTTAATAGTGTCTTTTTTTTTTTTTTTTTTTAAGTAAGCTCTATACCCAACATGGGGCTTGAACTCATGGCCCTGAGACCCTGAAATCAAGAGATGTATGCTCTACCAATTGAGCCTGCCAGGTGTCCCTTAATGGTGTCTTTTGATTAACAGAAGTTCTTAATTTTCTTGAAGTTCATTTTGTCAATCTTTTTTGATTAGTGCCTTTTGAGTCCTGGTTTAAGAAATCTTTGCCTGCCCCAAAGTCATGTAGATATTTCCTTGTTTTCTTCCAGAACTTTTATTATATTTTTCACATTTAGGTCTATAGTACATTTCAAATTAATTTTTATGTATGGTGTGACATAAGAGCCAAGTTTTATTTTCCCCATTTATTGAAAAAAATATCCTTTCCCCACCTAATTACAGTGGTGTCATTGTCTTAAATCAGATGACTGTATATGTGTGGGTCTGTTTCTAGACTGTCTTGTGTCTGATTAGTCTGTCTTTTGGTCAGTGTCACACTATCTTAATTATTGCAGCTTTGCGGTACGTCTTGATATCTGGTATTATAGGTTCTATAAGTTTTTATTATACAAGATTTCCCTGGCTGTGCTAGGGTCTTTAAATTTCCATATCAAGTTTAGAATCAGCTTGCTAATTTCCACAAAATAATTTCCTGGGATTTTTTTTATTGGCTTGTTTTAAATTTGTATATCAATTCGAGGGAGAATTGATATCTTAATATTTCATTTTCTAATTCATATACATGGATCTCTTCATGTATTTTGATTTCTTTACTTTCTCCTACTGAGGTTTTATAGGTTTCCTATAGAGGTCTTGAATATATTTCATTAGACTTATTACTAGATATTTGGTATCTTTTTGTTGCTATTGTAAATGGTATTTTAAAACATTATTGTTTTCTAATAGTTGCTACACCATACACAAAAATTAATTCATGGTATATAAAAGACTTAAGTGTGAAAAGAAAATCCAAAAAGCTTTCAGAAGACCATATCACATGTTTATTATCTCAGGGTTTCTTAAGATATTAAAAAGTGTAAACCATAAAATATCAAGACATTTGTCTGTACTAAAATTAACTTTTTGGGGTGCCCAGTTGCTTGAGCGTCCAACTTTGGCTCCGGTCATGATCTCATGGTTCGTGAGTCCGAGCCCCACGTGGGGCCCTGTGCTGACGGCTCAGAGCCTGCAGCCTGCTTCAGATTTTGTGTTTCCCTCTCTCTCTGCCCCTCCCCAACTCATGCTCTATCTCCCTCTCAAAAATAAATAAGCATTAAAAAAATTAAAATTAACTTTTTAAAAAGCACCATAGGAAAAGTGAAAAGACAAGCAAATGCAACATGTAGAGCCACTTTCTGTGCTGCTGTGTGGAATGGAATGGAACTTGTCCCTGTTGGCAGTCACCCCAAAGGTGAGGGGTGGCGCAGCGGAGAGGGAGAAGGAGGAATCATCCCAAATGGCAACTGAATTGTTATAGAGCCAAGCCTGTACTCTGTGCTAATAAAAGCATGCTGCTGCCCAATAAATTGTAGCATTATTAAATAACTAAAATAGATTTGAAACACTAAATAAATAATGATATAAAATGTGAGTGTTTGGTAGATAACCTTTATCAATTTTTAAGGATGTTCCCATCAATTCTTAGTTTGCTAAGAGGTTTTACCACGAATGGGTGTTGAATTTTGTCCAGTGATTTTTTTTTCTGATTCTGTTTAAACGTTTATGGGAATTATTCTCCTTTAGTCTAATATGGTGAATAATTGGTGTTACACCAGCTTTGCATTACTGGGACAAACCCATTTTCTTTTTTTCTTCTTACTTCTTTCTTGTATAACTTTTTATTTTGATATAAGTTCAAATTTATTAGGAAAGTTGCAAGGATAGTATAATAAACTCTCACTTACCTTTTACCCAGATTATTAGTTTGTCTTATTTATCATTTCTGCTCTTTTTCTTTCTCTATGTAAGTATACATTATTTTCCTGAACCATTTGAGAGTTTTAAGTTGCACATGGTAAGTTCCCTTACCCCTAAATATGCCAGTGTGTTTCTCTTTAAGAACAAGGACATTTTCTTCCACAACTCCAGTGCAATGATCAAACATCAGGAGATTTCATTTGGATACTATTTTGTTATCTAACCCATAGTCCTTCCTAGAAATTTGCGAATTATTCCAAAAATGTCCTTTATAACTGTTTTCTTTTTTTTGTTTTTTTTTTTTTTGTTTTGTTTTGTTTTTGTTTCAGGATGCAGTCCAAAATTGTGCACTGCATTTAATGGTCACTTCTCCATAGTCTCTTTCATATGTCACAGTTCCTCTGCCTTCTTTTTGGCTCCTTGTCTCATGGTGGGACAGCCGTACAATAGGGTCTTCATTCCAAAGCCACCTCCCCCTCCACATCAGAACAAGAACAGCCTTTGCTGAGCTCTTGCTTGGCACTTTCCCCTTTCCTGTTTTGCTTCCCACTTTCCCTTGGAGGTTTGTTTCCTGAAGATCATTTCTTTAATAAATCACATTTCCCCAAATTCCTCTCTCAGGCTCTTCTTCTAGGGAACTCAGTCTAAGAAAATGTATATATTAGACCAAGCTCACTCATTGTTCTGTGCAAATATTCTACGACCACAATAATTTTTTTAATCCACCTTATCTTTCAGTTTCTGAGAGATGCATGTTAAAAACATCCCCTCCTATGACTATAGATTTGTTCATTTCTCCTTGATGTTCTTTCATTTTGCAACATGTATTTCAAAATCATGTTGTATGCATAAAGATTCATAATAGTATTTCTTGGTGACTTTATTGCTATGAAAAGTCTGCATTCTGTTACTACTTTTCTGCTAGAGTTCTCTTTTGTTTGAGGTAAACTACATCAGGCATTTGCGCCATGTATCTTTTTCTATTAGTTTGTTTTCAACCTTCCTTTGTTATTTTGTTTTGTGTGTATCTCTTACAAATAGCTGGAAGACATTTAGTCTGAGAGTCTATGTCTCGCAATAGATTTATCTCATTTATTATGATGACTGATAGGTTTGGACTTATTTTTTCCATCTTATTTTGATGTTTTCTATTTCCTGCAATTTCTGGTTGATTCTTCCTTGTGTTTCTTGTCTCTTGGTGGGTTGTTTACATTTTTGTTGCCATTATTGTCCTCTAATGATTTGGATGTTATACATTTTATTTTTCTCATAGTTGCCCAGGAACCACTCAATGCCTATTCATCCTTCTTAGTTTTAGAATCTTGACTGTTTCTTTTCATAAACTTGTGCTGGAGGAAGCCACTTAACTCTGTTCAGGGCAATGAAACATTAAGTGGAAGTCACCAAGAAAACTTTTAGAGGCATATCTAACCGGGATGTCATAGTGAGCATTACTCCTGACTTATTGTCTGACCCTTGGATGAAATTTTTGGTGATAGAGAAGCTTTTACACAATGATAAAGGCAAAAGTCATATTAAAGATGGAGGAGAAGGAACATAAAAGGAGCTTTTTTTTTTTTTATGTTTTATTTTTGAGAGACAGAGAGAGACAGAGTGTAAGTGAGGGAGGGGCAGAGTGAGGGAAAAACAGAATCTAAAGCAGGCTCCAGGTTCTGAGCTGTCATCACAGAACCCGATGCAGGGCTTGAGCCCCACCAACAGTGAGATCATGACCTGAGCCAAAGTCGGACGCTTAACCGACTGAGCCACCAGGTGCCCCAAAACGAGTGTTGTTTTTATCGATACTGTTGGGCCAATATACCATTAAGGGATTTCTTATTGCGTTAAATAAACCTTTTACTTGCTTAAACTGCACTTTTTTCCAGTTTTCTCTCACTTGCAGCTGAATCCATATGTAAGAAATGTATACACCTGCTCAAAAGATGTAGCTGTTCCATTTACACTTTTATAACAATGTCTCTTTCATGTCTTTTTCTAAAAGCACTTTGTCAAGAAGGCCTTCTCTGGGTCACCCTATTTAAACTTGCAAACCCCCACTATCACCAGCATCCCTGACCCCTTTTTCTACTCTGTGTTTCCTTTGCTCATAGCACCTATAACCTTTTTATATAGAATATAAATTACTTATTTATTATTATATATTATTATATTATATATTATTGTATTTCTCCCCCCACCTCCAAGAGGGTAGGGATTTTTATTTGTTTCATTCACTGATATATCTGTAGTGCTTCTTATAGGTTATGTCATATAGTAGGTGCTCAGCGAGTGTTTTGAGTGAATGAATGCCAAGTGTGCATTTGTATCCATGTCTTTCTCCCTAGCAGAATAAGAACCTTTACTGTATTCTAATTTCCTTTCTCTCCTCTCTTCCTCTCCCCACCTTCCACCCTCCCTATTCCACTTATGTTCAGATCTTCTGGAATTTAATTCTGGATTGTTATGAACATTCTTGTTTTGTAGCCTGCTCATTTAGACCTGGCAATATGTTTTACAAATGTCTTTGCTCATCAAAGCTTCTTGTAGCTCTTATATTCATTTTCCTCTGTCAAAAATATACTGTTGTTTGTTTTGTTTCATTTTTTTCAGAGAGAATCTGTGGATGGTAAATGTTTAGAGTCTTTGTATATCTAAAAATGTCTTTATTCATCCCCAAATTTCAGTGTGATACTGTGGCTAGATACAGAATTACAGGTTAAAAAAATTCCTCAGAACTTTGAAGGTATTGAAGATATTGCCCCTTAGTGGTGAGGCTTTAAAAATGTATACTGATTACATACTTGTGTAGTAATTATTGTTGCTTTGTGTGTGGTTTTATCCTAATTGGCACTCAGTAAGCCCTTTCAGCTTGAGAGATACATTCTTTTTATATGTCCTGTGGAACCACCTGTGCCAGGCATTATGTGAAGCAATAAATGCAATAAGATGTGACAGAGGCCTCGTCCTTGTAGAATTGCCAGTGCAGTGCACGAGTGGCACGAGTGACACGAGTAACTAGCTAGTGGTGATGCGTCGCACTATGGGCTGTGAAGTGGGAAGCACTCAAAGTATGGAGGGTATTTCTAGAGCGTGAAAGAGAACCTCTTGTCAAGCCCAAGGGCACATTTGTGTATGATGTGTGGCTCAGGCCTCAAGTGCCTTATGTCTGGGTCTCAGAAGACTGGGGTTTGAGCTCAGGTTGAGCAGAATACAATCTAATCACAGAGTCTACTGAGCATCAAAACAGACAGGAGAGCTTCAGGGACAGAAGGTCCATCTGGCCAAGCATGTCTTCCTGGTGTCTCCCCTCTGTTCCTCAACAGGACAAATCCTGAGAGGTGGCAACTGTCAGCAACCTCCCAGATGTGAGAAAGAGCCACCAAGAGGCTCTTAGACTTTTATCCCACATTCTTCATCCCCCAGTGGAAAGCCTCTGTCAGTGCCCCGAGGCAGCATCTGCTGTCACGTAAGGAGTATTATGCTAGCCAGCAGGCCACACCTCCCAGCCCTGCTGATTGGAATCCGTGTCCTGGAATTATTGCCCTACTTATCCAATCTTTCTCTTCTTTTGTGTAGCCTGTGTGTTAGTAAGCTTCTGTTTACACACACACACATTTTCTCTCTGAGTTCGATCCTTGAGGCCTTTAGCAGACAGGCCTGGCCTATCAAATTAGCACTGTGGCCTCTCAATGTATGTTCTCCATTTTGCATCTTCTCTGGTCACTAAAGGATTTCGGGGGCTAATCTCTACCAAAAAGCAGCCTTCCGTGGGTATATCGAGGTGCTAGGTTTCAGACTCTGAGACCCAAGAGTTTTGCACAGGCCAGCGGGTAGCCAGTTTGTTTTCTTTTCCCTTTGTCCAGTGAGTTTTCCACTCTCTATTCTGACAGGTTCACGAGGATACGTATCACATGCAACAGGGCCTGCAGGAGCGGCTGAAAAACTGCAAGAGGATCAGGACTGACCAACTCTCGGTGTATCTTCAGAAGGAACAGGGCCAGCAGCTGGAGCAGAAGCTGAGGCAGACAGAGGCGTGGTTGCTGCGGCTGGGACAGTTGGCCCGCCTGGTGGACCACATGATTGGCCAGAACCTTGTGTCTATCATAGAGGAGGAGATAACCTCCTTCGTGGCCAACATCCTGCAGGTAAGGGAGTGGATGGCATGTGTGGAGGCGGGACAGGCAGTCAAGGCCACATGGCAGACAGCAGATACTGACCTGTAGCCCCACGAGCTGTCCTGACCTTTCTTGACAGGCCCCAAGGCAGAATCCCTTTCTCTCAGCAGAGCTGGTCTTTGACGATTGTGGCCAGCTGACTCATGAGCCATGTATTGAAAACATGATCCAGATTCTAACTGGGGGCCTGCAGTCTGTCAAGGCCTCTGCCCTGAAGGTATTCTGGACTGGGCAGGGGGTGCTGGCTGCAGGAATTCCCAATTCTAATCCCCTGTGTAATCAGAAGTTCTCAGCCTGGTCTGAACTTAGTTCCTTGTTTTCTGTTTCTGCCCCCCTCTACCTGCCTTGGTGTGAAGGTAATGCAATCTACAGACCTGAAGACCCCCTGGGACTCCTTGATTTCTGAAGGTATTTAAGTAAGGAGACACAGGCAGGGGAGTAGGAAGGGTGGAAGGAGCAGGGAGAGTCACATGCACAGTGCCAATGGCATGGCCACAGAGTCAGGCCTTAGGTGTGGAGGGAGCAGCTATGACCTGGGTACTGCACACAGGTGTGGGGGGCGGGGGTTAGTGTGGGTGTGTCTTTGCTCACTCATGCCTGTGCTTGTGTGCATGTGTGTGCATCCAGTTGAGTGGAATGAGAGGTGTGTAAAAGAATGTAAGTACATTGTCCTTCCTCTCGTTCATTCAAAATCCGTGAAATTACTCTCTAATGTCATAATGGCATTTTGTTTACTATTAAATTTGATTGCCAAGTAAATTTGTACTTACTTGAAGAACTCTGCTTATTTGATATTTGCTTTATTTCAGACAACTCTTTTTCATTTCATGTAAGATAATCTATTAGTATTGAGCTATTATGGTGACCAGTTATTACTGGCTTTCAGTCCTCAAACTTGTTAACAATCAGGGAGGAAATACATGTTCACATTTCCTTTATTTGCAATACTAACCCAGTTACAAATAAAACCATTACATGCATTCAGGCACATCTGACATGTAAGTACTTAACCCCCACCACCGCCTTGACTCAACTAGTATGTTTTCAGCAGGATGATTTAAAGACATGAAGTTGGGCGCCTGGGTGGCTCAGTTGGTTAAGCCTCCGACTTCAGCTCAGGTCATGATCTCACAGTGTGTGAGTTTGAGCCCCGTGTCGGGCTCTGTGCTGACAGCTTGGAGCCTGGAACATGCTTCGATTCTGTGTCTCCCTCTCTCTCCACTCCTCCCCTGCTCACACTCTGACTCTCTCTCTCTCTCTCTCAAAAATAAATAAACATTAAAAATTTTTTTAAAAATAAAGACATGAAGTCAATTTTAGGAAATAGATGACAAGGAAGTGGAAGGTTCATTGAAAGCAGCACATGTCTTTTACAAATCACACCAATTGGGGCATATTTGTTCTCAAGCGAATCTAGGTTAAATGGTAGAGACTATTGATATTTGTTTTACATGGTCAGTGGAAAGAGGTAGGGCTCTAGAACCAAACACATTAGTTTACTAGCCTGTAAAATGGGAATTAGATATTTTTGTTAAAATACCTAACTTGCAGCATTAAAAGAGGTGATATGTCTAGTGTAGTGCTCAGCACATAATGATACATGCTAAAGATAGTAACTTCTTAGCATTATTAGTATTAAGGACTGAGGAAAACCAGAAATTTCACATTATTCTCTCATATTTTTTACTAATTCATGTTTTGGTATATTGTAGTATTTTTCTTTGAATGGCAAAACAAGCAAAAACCTTAAAATTTTATTCTAAATTATAATGAAAGTGAAAATATTCACTTGCAATGTCCTGGGTTATCCCGTCTACTTTTTTTTTTTTTTTTTTTTTTTGAGAGAAAGAGAGAGAGAATGAGAGAGAGAGAGAGAGAGTGAGAGAGAGAGAGCACACACAGAAGGGGCAGAGGGAGAGACTCTTAACCAGGCTCCACGGTCAGCGAGTAGCCCAACTCAGGGCTTGATCCCACAATCTTGGGATCATGCATGACCTGAGCTGAAATCAAGAGTTGGACGCTCAATTGACTGAGTCACCCAGGCGCCCCTATCCCTTCTACTTTTAAAGGATCACCACGGACCGGTACATTTAGGCATGAAATGTCCTGATGCTTGTTATCTTACTTTCAAATGTTTTTGAGGAAAGAGAAAAGGAAAATGAAAGCAATGTGGGCAAAATGTTAATAATTGTTGAATCAAAGTGGATGGGTAAAAGGGGTTTGTAGTACTTTTAAACTTTCTTACATATTTGAGATTTTTCAAAACCAACATTTGAAGGAAAAAAAAAAAAAGATCGACATGGAAAATCACAGTAATATCATGGAGGAACTAGAACCAAAGTTCTGATTTAGGATTTTTCTTAAATTCTTGATGAAAATTGGAGTAGTATTTAATAAAACTAAATATCTAGCAGTTAAAACAGAACTAGTGGTGTTTAAGAAACATACATCTATCTGAGAAATTTGTTACTTAAGTGAGGCAAAATGTGTACATCGTTTTAGCCAAATTACAAAATAATTTCAGTAGCTCTACTTATACATACAAACATGAAAAATCAGCCCCTTACAGTAGAAACTTACACACTGACTAGAGTCTGACCCCTAGAAGAAGACTCAATCTATTACTAATAACATAGTTGCAACATGTCTTGCAGTCTTTAAGCTTCATTCTCCAACATTTTCCACAGAACAGTCTTAGTACTAGAACCAAAAAAAGATGATCAATATTGTTACCCTTACAATCGTTTCAGGAATTTTGAGCAGTTTAAAAATAGGAAAATACAATCAGATAATGATTCTTCTCATCTGGCAGGTGTCAAGTTCAGGAACTTAAGGTTCTTACATTAACTTTACCCAGATAAGTGTATCTTTTTGATATCTGTGGTAAGATAAATCTGTTACACTGAGAAGGGACAAAGGATTGCTCCATTTTTATTATAAACTCTTTCCTGTATGTTTTGGTTGGGGTGGTGTTGAAGTTAGTGTAGAGATAGAATGTAAACAATTAAACTGTCCTTACTGTATATTTTGGCCAAGGGGCTACATGTGGCAGGAAGGGTCTCTTGGGAGTGTGACACATAACGAGTATGACCAGCAAGAGGAAGAATAGAGGTAAGCATTGTAACAGTGACTAGACCAGAAATGGAAGAGAAGAGACACTTTTTTCCCAATCATCCTGTAAGAAATACTGAAGACATGAAAAGTATATAAATATGTTTGACGAGAAGCTTTTGCTGCTCTGTGGACTGAGCAGCAGTCTGAGTGACTCAATGTCTGAGTGACTCATTCAAGGAAACCTACAGTAAAGGTCTACATTATTTGGTTTTTCACAGTTAGATTGATATTTAAAAATGCAGCTCCAGGTTGACTTATACACACACACACACACACACACACACATTATACTGATACATATCTATTTTAAATTGAAGCCCAAATCCCTCAGTGGTGACAGGTAATTTATGTTTCTTTGATTTAATTGATATCACATTTCTTATCATAAGAAAGCTTTATTTGACTCTTTCTTTCACTTGGCTATGAAGTTGTTAGTGACTTCTGTTTTGTTTTGTTGGGATATTGCATTCACCAAGTTGTATTAAAAATACACTAGCTTTTCTTTCCATGGCTCAGAATCACACATGAATTGACTGTATCGCACCGTATTGCTTGAGTGCTCCTGTGGGTCTTGGTACCTTCAATCATAGTTCTTCAACCTTGTCTCGTGTTTTGGAGCTCACAAAACAGAAAGTTACCAAATTCAAAGGCAGAAAAGATGTAATAGCACCACTCTTCACAGAAATGGAGACTAGAAAGTCAGGAAGAGAGCCACATCTCTCAAATTGCTGCTTATCCTTTTATCTCTACTTCTCTCTGTGCTTCTTCCCAGTTCCCCTGATTCTCTCCTAAAACTAGCTGTCTCTGCTTTCTTTGAACTTTCTGCTCCCTTATAACTATTGCTTCCAAATGACTTGGGCGTCCTGTGGTACCAACCCCATCCTTGACTCTAGATGATCTGTCAGTTAAGTTTTCCTGTATGTGTGACTGACGTATTTCAAATTTTCAAGAGAAGGAATATGATTGATTTAACCTACCCTATAGAGAGAACCACATATCCATTAGCTCTGGGAAGGGGAATGGGTTGTGTTACAAACTAGTTGGTTTTAGCTACAGGTAACAGCAGATCCTCTTAGAAGGGTATGTATAGTAGAGGAGGCTCCAATCTTTAGCTATGCTTGTATTGGCTATAAACCTACATTATGTAGGCCTAAATGTGCAAGTTGGGTTTGGATAACATGTTTCTAGCTCAGAGCTACGTAAGCAAAAAGGGGAATTTATTGGCTCCCATAACTAAAAAAATACATGGATGCAGCTGGATTCAGGCTGAGCTGGATTCAGCACCCAGGCAATGTCATTGAGGCTTTATTTCTCTTTGTCTTTTGACTTTGCTTATGTGTTTGAATTCTGAGTCACCGAGAATGCTTTTAGCTGGAAGTAACAGAAGTCCTGAGAGTAGCCTAACAGTGAAAACAATTCTCACATAATGAGAAGTCTCCAGGTAGGTGCTTCCAGGTTGTTTCAGTGGCTCAAAAATGTCATCAAGTATCAGGCTCCTCACGTCTGTCCCCTGCTCCTTTCTGGTTTTAGCTATAGGTAAGGGCAGAGCCTCTTAGAGTGGTGTGTGTGGTAGGGGAGGCTGTAATCAAAAAAGTTTTTTCAGGGCGCCTGAATGGCTCAGTTGATTGAGCATCCAACTCTTGATTTTGGCTCAGATCATAATCTCACAGTTTCGTGAGTTTGAGCCCTGTGTCAGGCTCTGCACTGGCTGGAAGGGTAGAGCTTGCTTGGGATTCTCTCTCTCTCTTCCTCTCTCTCTGCCCCTCTCCCACTTGTGCTGTCTCTGGCTGTCTCAAATAGATTAAACTAAAAAAAAAAAAGTTTTTTTTCATCCTTAGGCTTATTGCCTTATAAATGCAAGACAAGCTCCAACTCCAAGCATCCCATTCTTAAGCAAAATCAGGGGAAAGGGAAACAAACACTGGAGGGAAAGCTCTTCCTGCCCGACTCAGATTTTAAAAAATATTTTTAAAGGTTTTATTATTATCATTATTATTTTAAATAATTTATTGTCAAGTTAGCTAACATACAGTGTATACAGTGTGCCCTTGGCTTCGGGAGTAGATTCCCATGATTCATCGCTTACATACAGCACCCAGTGCTCATCCCAGCAAGTGCCCTCCTCAATGCCCATCACCCATTTCCCCACCCCTCCACCCTTCCCATCAACCCTTAGTTTGTTCTCTGTATCTAAGAGTCTCTTATCATTTGCCTCCCTCTCTGTTTGAAACTATTTTTTTTTCTAACTCTCACATTTTATCAGGAAAGGAAATCTTTTCCAGAAACTCCCCAGCAGACACACTTCTACATCTCATTGTAAAAATCTAGGTCATGTGGCTACCTCCAGCAGCAAGAAGGGCTGGGAAGTCAAATGGCTGACATTTCTAGATTCTCGTGGAAGATGGACTCTACCACCACAGAAGAAGGGAGAAGGGAATAGCTATTGGGTAGTCAGCCAACATGCCTTCCAAGGTTCTAGTCTTCCATTCTCAAAACCTGGCAAGCAAGAGAATTACCAGCATTCTCCACAGCATCATTTCATACTATATTGTTTCCCTTCTAGTAACTGATATTTAGTAAAATCTCATTTAATTTTAGCTCTACAAGCAACAATGTATTTAAGCAGTCTGTGTTGATCAGTCTCTCAGTAATTTTGTTTGTCTGAAGCTAATTCTCTTTAGATTCCTCAGGAAGGGCTTGTGGAAGCAAAATTTTATTTCCCCTTTTGCCTGGATGCCTGAAACATTTCTTTTCTTTTTTTTCTTGAAATTCAGTAATTTTAGTAGAGTATGCTTGTTATTGAACATTCTGAGGCAGTATTCTCAGGTATGCTCTTTCAAAATGTAATTTTACATCTTTTTTATTTCAGGAAAGTTTTCTTTTTTTTTTTAATTTTTTTAATGTTTATTTATTTTTGAGAGAGAGAGAGAGAGATGGAGCGTGAGCAGGTGAGGGGCAGAGACAGAGGGATACTCAGAATCTGAAGCAGGCTCCAGGCTCCGAGCTGTCAGCACAGAGCCTGACATGGGGCTTGAACTCACGAACCGCGAGATCATGACCTGAGCTGAAGTCAGATGCTTAACCGACTGAGCCACCCAGGTGCCCCACAGGAAAGTTTTCTTGAAGTTTTTTAGTATTGATCTCTTCCCTTGCTTTGGTTTTTTCTTTAGGGACTCCTGTTACATGTATGTTAGATCCTTATCATCTATCCCAAATATTTGTCCCTTTATCTTGAAATTAAAAAAAAAAACACCTCTATTTCCTTTTTATTTTATAGTTATCCTTTTTTTACATTTTATTTCTCTTAAGGTATTACCTGTTAAGTTTCTTTGCTCTCAAATTCCTTTTAAGTTTCCATTCTGAAATGATTTTTCCCTTTATTTCTAATTATTTCCTGAGTTCTATCAAATGATTTCTGAATTTTTCTAATTCTGATATGTGTTCTTCTTTCATGACTTATATAAGTTTCCTAGTGTCTTTTATCTTGTTTTGCAATGGGCTTGTTTTACTGTTTCTTGATATGTTTCCATTGTCTTTAAAGATGTTATTCTGGGGGCGCCTGGGTGGCTCAGTCGGTTAAGCGTCCAACTTCGGCTCAGGTCACGATCTCATGGTCCGTGAGTTCGAGCCCCGCGTCGGGCTCTGGGCTGATGGCTCAGAGCCTGGAGCCTGCTTCTGATTCTGTGTCTCCCTCTCTCTCTGCCCCTCCCCCGTTCATGCTCTGTCTCTCTCTGTCTCAAAAATAAATAAACGTTCAAAAAAAATTAAAAAAAAAAAAAAAAAAAGATGTTATTCTGTCCGGATTCTTTTTTCTTATAAAAGTTTTGTACGAGTTTGATGTTGATACTTTTCTGTTGCTCACCTTTGAAAAAATGGCTTTTCTGAACTTTTAGGAAGAGGTGAGGTTCAAAATGGCTTTCTAACCTCTCTGTTTCCTTTTCTATTGTTTTTCTGTAGTGTTCAAAAACTGGTGGCCAGCATTCTGAGATTTCCTGGTTTCTGTTTTGCTCTCCCAGTTTTGTCTGGACCTTTTCTCTTTTTCTCTATTGCTTCCACTCTGCTCAGTTTTAATTCCACCCCCAGCACTTTCTCCTTCTTGTCAAGCTCTGTCCCAGAAGGGACCCTGGCCAGTTGGTTTCAGGAGTCCATCGGGCATAGATTGCTTCAGCTCCTACAGACTTCATTGCTTTTGGAGTGGGAAAACTCCCTCCACTTTCACCTCCTGTTCTCAGATTTGCCCTCTGATCCCCAGGAAATGCCTTTGGGCTGTATTGGAGTTTTCCTAGTCTCAGGTCTGTCAGTTGTGTCTTTATTCCCCTCTGCTTCCTCCCCTACAAATGACAATGTCATGTAACTCTTGAGGCTGTAGGTGCTTTGTCCCCACCCACTTGCATTTTGGGGTTTGTAAGGATCTCTTAGCCCCATTTTCACTAAAATGTTATCATTGGGTTTGGGGTTTCACTGTCTAATTGATCTGTCACTTTTATGTCCTTTTATGTGGGAATTTGGGAGAGATTTCAAAATTGTGCTGTCACTCCCACCATTTTTCCAGAATCCCTCCTAGTATTATTTTTAAAGGGTCATTCTTGATGTTATGTGAGGCAGAGACTGTAAGGTGTTGGAAGCAAGGGCCCAAAGCAGGGAGAGGAGTTAGAAGGGCATTGCAGTAATGCCCTTCTAACTGAAAATCTAATAGTGACTTGGGCCGAGGTAAGGGGGCAGGTGGTGGTAATGGTGATGAGAGTTGGTTGGATTCTGGATATATTTTTAATGTAGACTCAGTGGGATTTTGTGATGGTTGGGTGTGTTGTATGTTAGGTTAAGAGTCAAAGATAACTCAAGTTTTTGACTGGAGCAAGTGGAAGGATGGTGTTTCCATTTACTGAAGTTGGAAGACTGCAAGTAGAGTAGTTTGGGGTAAGGGAGAAATCAGAGATCTTTTTTTTTTTTATTTTTAACATTTATTCATTTTTGAGACAGAGAGAGAGAGAGAGAGAGAGAGAGACAGAATGTGAGCCAGGGAGGGGCAGAGAGAGAGGGAGACACAGAATCTGAAGCAGGCTCCAGGTTCTGAGCTGTCAGCAAAGAGCCTGACATAGGCTCAAACTCACAAACCGTGAAATCATGATCTGAGCCAAAGTCGGATGCTTAACCGAATGAGCCATCCAGGAGCCCCTTGAGGTACATGTTAGACGTCCAAGTAGAGATGTGGAATAGGCAATTGTTTAAATGGGATTGGGATTCAGTGAGAGATCTGAACTAGACATAAATTTGAGAACAAATAGATGGTATTTAAAACCATGAAACTGGATGAGTTCTCCTAGAAACTACAGATGGAGAAGAGAAGAGACCTGAGAACTGAGACTTGTTGGGGGGGGGGATGTATGTTTAGGTGTTGGTACTATGCATCTAATTTCTGAACATTTCAATGCTTCCCCCCACTTTTTTTTTTCAGTTTATTTTTTGTGTGAGAGACAGAGAGAGTGCATGTGGGGGAGGGGCAGAGAGAGAGGGGGACAGAGGGGGACAGGGGAAGCAGACTCTGTGCCGACAGCAGAGAGCCCAGTGTGGGCCTCGAACTCATGAATCGTGAGATCATGACCTGAGCCAAAGTGGGATGCTTAACTGACTGAGCCAGCCAGGTGCCCATCAACCCCTTTTTGCACAAAGTTTTAATACAAATACTGAAATTGGCACTTAGCCGGTTTCTAAGAAGTTAAAGGAAAAGCCAGGCTCAAGGATATTCCTTAAGACATACTGAGGACTGGCATGTTCAACATCTTTGCCACCTCTTCCTCTGTTCCACAGAGGCTGGAGTTTTTCCCAGATCTCCTTATAGCTAGATGTTGTATGTGCTTGAGATCTCCAAGAGATTTCAGTTCAGAATTAAGGTAAGAGGGGGAGAGAGCCAACGCATATGCCATCCATTCTGCTGGAGGAGATCATAACAGAGGTAGTGTGCTTTTGTAGCTGCTGATATGGCAGTAACATCCCAATTTGCCAGGCAGCACAGAGCCATAGATGCTCAGCCTCGAGTGTTTTTGTTTGTCAGACGTTCCAACTATTTGCAACTCATTTAATATCCCATAACAATTCCCTTTCTGCTTATACTAACTAAATTCTGTTTTCTGAACCTGAGCCATAACTAGTAAATTCCCTCAGTGGGTTGGTGTTTGTAATATAGATGTATGTGTAAACTCACTCAAGAGCAGGGAGTGTGTGTGTGTGTGTGTGTGTGTGCGCACGCATGTGTGTGTGTGTGTGTGTGTAATGTACACACTCAGGTAGGGAGAGAGGTTGTGTGGAGGCCCTGAAGGGCACTCATGGACAATTTTGGCATGTGTCCCACTAGAAGAAGATGAAGAGGAGGACTCAAACAAGGAATTCATCATGCCCAAGCTCCAGGGCCAGCCTAGCGATGCTGTGCACATCTTTTGTGGCCCAAATATAGGATTGGTGTGGCCCTGGAAGTCTCACACAGTTAGTGAAGCCCTGGAGGTCCGTGGGTGCCAGCTGCGGGGTCAGTACTTGCCCCCCAATTATAAGCAGCTGCAAGAAGACCTGGACAACAGTCCTCGAATCCAGCAGGCACTGACTCTGCAGCAGGCCTTGCTAGAGGTGAGAAAAGAGGTTTAAGCAGTGGGGTCATGCCCACTAATACCAATCATAGCCACCCACCTCTGCCCTAAGCACCTTGTCTGTACCTAGGGCATGCTGTGGGAGGTAAAGGAATTCTGCAAGGAACATCACTGGATGACAGGCATTCATAAGTTCCTGCAAGCCTGGGGGCCTCAGAAGCTGGAGTCCATGAGAGGTTGTCCCATCAAGAACTACATGATGCTGGTGAGCCGCGTGAACATGTGGCAGACGGATGTCTCCAATATACCTAAGAAGTTGATCACAAAAGGCAGATTGTTGCAGCTGAACTGCTATCACATACAGGCAGAGATGGGTGAGTGCTGCTTATCCTCTTTCCTTTCCTTCCACCTTCCTTATCTCATCCGCATGGCCCTCCTTGGGCCTGGAAATGTCCTTTCAAGGACTTTTGGTGAAGGCCCCTCATTGGACCTCTAGAGCCTCCCAAAGTCCCAGGTCCCAGCCCCTTCCCTTTGCAAGTAAAGGTGTGATCATTACAGATGATAGCCTCTCCATCTGTTTTGGCACTACTCATTCCCCATGCTCTTTGGGAAACATGTTTCTGTCACCTGACACTTTCTATTTTTCTGGCATGGAAGTAGTTCAAACCAAATGTGAGTGAGAAAAATCTTAGCCTACTCCTTAGGCTAGCGAGCTCAGTTTCTTTGCAGATATTCTCAGGAATCAAGAGCGCCCTTCCCCACACGCAGCAGAGTCAAAATTGACACTATAAGTTGCATGTATAAAATGTTAGTCTCCTTAACTGATGTCCTCTTACTCTGTAGTCCTAACTTCTGCAGATGGCGGAAGAATGTATTCCAATTGAAAATGAAAGCACTTTTCATTTAAAACAGCACTTTTGGTTTAATTCAGTCTATTTTGGGTATTTGGTCAATTCAAAATTCCTACTACAGTTCTGAGTTGTTTTTATTCTCAAGTGTCCTCTGCTCCTCTTCCTCCCCAAGATGGCAGCTGGCATTGCAGAGGGCTGCTGGGCTGTGTGCTCTTCTTTGCTGACTTCTGTCAACCCTTACTGCGGTGTGATACATCCGTTCCTGGTCTCTGCCCTCCTTCTGACATTGCTGCTGCAGCATCTGGTGCAGCTATGGCCTGAGCTAGTGTAACTGTGTGTGTTCTCTTGGCTAGTAGGAGCTCAGAATGTCTACCTTTGCTAACTCAGCCCTGCATTGGATCCTGCTGGCTTTGCAGATCCATGGGATTTTAGTCAACCCTTCATTCGATCTTTGTCTTGGGCTGGCCACTCCCATAGCTTCTGCTTCAGGGTCCCTCACCCCTCTACATTGGAACCCATCCAGGCCCACTGGTTATTAAATCTCTATTATCTTATGTATCCCCTGCCATTTGGAAGTTATGGGGGACTTTGGGAGCATTGTATTTAGCCCTCTTTCTGCTGCAACACATCACATGATTTCTACCCTGCTATGGATATCTCATGTTAGCATGTGGGCAATCTGCAAGGTGATATCTTCCCTAAATTCCACATGGAAGGTGGAGCTGAAACCCATTCTGTAATCTGTTTCCTCCTCAACCATCTCAGTTTCCCTCTTGTCTCTTATCTACCCCCACTAGACCAAGGCCTAGTTGTTGGTCTCTCTGGGTCTCTGAGAAATCTGGTTTAAAACCTAGTTTTGGTCCTCTTTTTTTCCCCCCTCCTTTCCAATGGGAAGGATGTCTAATGCTATTGTTTACTAGCTAAAGTGTCTCTGCCTAGAAACTGGTCTTAGAAAGGTTCACAGTGGGGTAGATTGGGAAGCCATTGATTTGCACTTCTAGGAAACAGAAAGGTGGTTCCATTTTCTCACCTAGCTCCCAATAACCAATAGTGTCTGCTTCCTGCAGAAAGAATGTTCTATCAGACCCATGGTCCCCAGGGCTGCTTTCTTTATGAAGGTGGGTGGCTTTGGGTGGCTCTGAAAGAGCTTTCTTGAAAGTGCTTGCCTGCCTCACCCTCCTTGTCTTTCCTTTTCAACAAATAAAAGCACATGCCAAATTATGTAGCTTTTGGGCCACAAACTCCCCACTTTGCCCTTCCTCAACCCCACCTAAATGTATAGGGGATTCAGGCTGGCATGGGAGGAATAGGGAGGGCCTGTGGTTAGCCAACCTTCTTTCTGACCTTGGCTTTGCTCCAATGTTGTTCAGGAAGCCTCTGTTCTTTCTAGTTTGTTAGATTCTTCGTCCTTAGTCTAAGATCAGCTGGCCTCTTCAAGAAGAGCGGATAGAGAGAAAACCATGGGGTTCAGAATCATGGCTCTGCTTTTCACTGGCTGTGTGACCTCAGGTCACTGTTCAGTTCATTTATTTGTAACGACATGATAATGCAGTCACCCACAGGGTTATGATAAGGAGGAGTAAATGAGATATTTTTTGCAGTGTTTTTAGCATTGAATAAGGCATGCAACAGGTGCTTGATTTTTTCATTTAACCTTATCCCCTTCTGTCTACTCTCATTCTTCTTGTGATCTAATTTTGTCTACTTGTCCTCCAACTCTGTTCGTCTTCTGCCTGGGCTTCCCTGCACTGTGAATGACATAATTATTCACTCTTGTGAGTTAGTGTTCATCATTTATTCTTCCCTCTCCCTAACTCCACCACATACAACCTGTCACCAAATCTCTTCCATTCTTCTACCTCCTAAATATCTCTCAAATCTGTCTTCCCATCCATCTCCAACTTCTAACCCCCAGCAGCCCTCTGGTATTTTCAGTCTGTCGCTGATTTACACCATATGATGTCGCTGTTGAGCTCCTTTCTACCATCACCTGCCTGATACTGCTGGTCTAAAAAGCAGCACAGGGGTACCTGGGTGGCTCAGTCAGTTAAGCGTCTGACTTTGGCTCAGGTCGTGATCTCACAGTTTGTGAGTTTAAGCCCCATGTCGGGCTCTGTGCTGACATCTCAAAGCCTGAAGCCTGCTTCAGATTCTGTATCTTCCTCTCTCTCTGCTCTTCCCCTGCTCATGTGCTGTCTCTCTCTCAAAGATAAAGATTTAAAAAAATTTTTTTTTTAAGCAGCACAATTGCAACAGCCTAGCTACTGCTAGAGGGCACAGGGATAGTCTGGAAAAGGAGATGTTCTCTTCCTTGTGTTCTGTTCAACCTTGGATGTCCCTCCATGGCTTCCCTCTCTCTTGGTTTTCTCGGTCTCATCTCTTGGTATTGAGTCCTATTGGTTACTTCCTTCGAAGCTCCAGATGGGTCATACCCAGTGTGTCTCAATTATCTGTCCCTGGAACTCACTACCTCACTTTCTAGTTGCAGAGATGCTCATACAGGATAAGTCAGTTTATTTTCACCCCTCAAAACATAAAATAGAACAGAATGGCGCCAGGCTGCCTCAGTTTGAATATTTGCCCTGCCACTGTGTGATATATTTTTTAAGTTTTTATTTAAATTCTGGGTAGTTAACATACAGTGTAACATTAATTTCAGGTGTAAAATATAGCGATTCAGCACTTCTCTGCAGCACCCAGTGCTCATCACAAGTGCACTCCTTAATCCCCATCACCTGTTTAACCAATCCCCTCACCCACTTCCCTTCTGGCAACCATCAGTTTCTTCTCTATATAGTTAAGAGTCTGTTTCTTGGTTTGCCTTTCTTTCTCTTTTTTTTTTCCTTTGCTCACTTGTTTTGTTTCTTAAATTCCATATGAGTGAAAACGTATTGTATTTGTCTCTCTCCAACTGACTTACTTTGCTTAGCATAGTATTCTAGCTCCATCCATATTGTTGCAAATGACAAGATTTCATTCTTTTTATGGCTGAATAAGATGATATGATATAATTTATTTAACATAAATCATATATAATATAATAATATATAATATTTTATTCTATACGCACACACACCACATCTTCTTTACCCATTCATCAATGGATGGAACTTGGGCTGCTTCTATAATTTGGCTATTGTAGATAATGCTGCTGTAAACACTGGGATGCATATATCCCTTTGGATTAGTATTTTTGTATATTTTGAGTAAATGCTCAGTAGTGTGATTGCTGGATCATAGGGTAGTTCTATTTTTAACTTTTCGAGGAACCTCCATACTGTTTCCTACAGTGGCTGCAACAGTTTGCATTCCTACCAACAGTGTAATTGAGTTCCCCTTTCTCCACATTATCACCAAGACTTGTGGTTTCTTGTGTTGTTGATTTTAGCCATTCTGACAGGTGTGAGGTGATATCTCATAGTTTTGACTTGCATTTCACTGATGATGCGTGATGATGAACATTTTTTTATGTGCCTGTTACCCTTCTGAATGTCTTTTTTTGGAAAAATGTCTATTCATGCCTTCTGCCCATTTCTTAATTGGATTATTCATTTTTTGAGTGTTGTGTTTTATAAGTTCTTTATATATATATTTTACATTTATCAGATATGTCATTTGCAAAAATCATCTCTATTCTGTAAGTTGCCTTTTAGCTTTGTTGATTGTTTTCCTTTGTTGTGCAGAAGCTTTTTATTTTGATGAAGTCCCAATAGTTTATTTTTGCTTTTGTTTCTCTTGCCTCAGAAGATATATCTAAAAAGAAGTTGCTATGGCCAATGTCAAAGAGGTTACTGCCTGTATTCTCTTCTAGGATTTTTATGGTTTCAGGTCTCACATTTAGGTCTTTAATTCATTTTGAATTTATTTTTGTGTATGGTATAAGAATGTAGTCTAGTTTCACTTTTTTGCATGTAGCTGTCCAGTTTTCCCACACTACTTGTTGAAGAGACAGTCTTTTTCCCATTGGATATTCTTTCCTGCTTTGTGAAGGTTAATTGGCCATACAGCTGTGGGTTCATTTCTGGATTTTCTATTCTGTTCCATTGATCTATGTGTCTATTTTTATGCCAGTACCATACTGCTTTGATTACTACATTACTGCTTTGTAATGTAACTTGAAGTCCAGAATTGTGATGCCTCCAACTTTGCTTTTCTTTTTCAAGATTGCCTTGGCTATTCTGGGTCTTTTGTGGTTCCATACAAATTTTAAGATTGTTGGTTCTAGCTCTGTGAAAGATGCTATTGGCATTTTGATAGGGATTGCATTAAATGTGTAGACTGCTTTGGGTAGTATAGACATTTTAACAATATTTGTTCTTTGAATTCACAAGCATGGGATGTCTTTCCATTTCTTTGTGTCAGCTTCAGTTTCTTTCATCAGTGTTTTATAGTTTTCAGAATACAGATCTTTCACCTCTTTTGTTAAGTCTATTCCTAGGTATCTTATTGTTTTTGGTGCAGCTATAAGTGGGATTAATTCCTTAATTTTTCTTTCTGCTGCTTCTTTACTGATGTATAGAAATGCAATAGATTTCTGTATGTTGATTTTATATCCTGAGACTTTACTGAATTTGTTTCTCAGATCTAGCAGTTTTTTAGTGGTCTTTTGGGTTTTCTTTTTTTTTTTTAATTTTTAAAAATTTATCTGTATATTTAGAGAGAGAGAGAGAGAGCACATGCGCATGCGTGCAAGTTGGGGAGGGGCAGGAGATTGAATCCCAAGCAGGCTCTACACTGTCAGTGCAGAGCTCAATGTGGAGGGAGCTGGAGGTGGGGCTTAAACTCAGGAACCATGAGATCATGACCTGAGCCGAAATCAAGTGTTGAAATCGAGTGTTGGATGCTCAATGGACTGAGCTACCCAGGTGCTCCTCAGGTTTTGTATATATAGTATCATGTCATCTATAAATAGTGAATGTTTTACTTCTTCCTTGGCTATTTGGATGCCTTCTTATTTCCTTTTGTTGTCTGATAACTATGGCTAGGACTTCCAGTACTATGTAGAATAAAAATGTTGAGAATGGACTGTAGTGGAAAACCGCTCACTTTTCCCCCCATTTAGGATGATATTAGCTTTCAGTTTTTCATATATGGCCTTTATTATATTGAGGTATGTTCCCTCCAAATCTACTTTGTTAAGGGTTTTTATCATGAATGGATATTATACTTTGTCAAATGTTTCTTCTGCATCTAATGAAATGATCATATCGTTCTTTTATTAATGTGATGTACCACATTGATTGATCTGTGAATATTGAACCACCTTTGCAACCTAGGAATAAATCCCACTTGATCGAGGTGAATGATTTTTTTAATGTATTGTTGGATTCAGTTTGATAGTATTTAATTGAGAATTTGTGCACATGTGTTCAGGGATATTGACCTGCAGTTCTCTTTTTTAGTGGTGTCTTTATCTGGTTTTGGTGTCAGGGTAATGCTGCCATCATAGAATACATTTAGAAGTTTTCCTTCCTTTTCTATTTTTTGGAATAGTTTGAGAAGAATAGGTATTAACTTGTCTTTAAATATTTGGTAGAATTTGCCTATGAAGTCATCTTGTCCTGGACTTTTGTTGACATTATGTGATATTGATAAAGCTATTGAACCTCTCCTGAGGCTCAGTTTGCTTATCTGTAAAACAGGGACAATAATAGTATCTACCTCAAAGGGTTTTGTGAGTATTGAAAGGACTAATATAAGCAAAGTAGTTGACATTGTATATGGCATGTAGTAAGCAAGCATTCTATACTGTATTTCGTGGTATACTGCGTATCATATTTCTGTATTGTATTTTGCTGTCCTGGGCATATTTTAACATCTCTGAACTTAAGAGGTGTATTATGATTGATAGCATGTCAGAGTCCAGATGGCATTGTTTTTTTCTTTTTGCATGGTATATAAAATAATGATGTGTCTTATAATCAGTGTTACTTTAGTGGTGTTAGTGATTTGGTGAGGCATACTGGTGCTATTCCTGCCCTTGGAAACAGTGGAGTTGCTCATATCACCAAAGGCAGCCTCCAATATTACTTTCTAAGCCCCATATCCACCTGACAGCTTCTTTTTTTTTTTTCTAATCCTTAAAAACAAAACGCAGATTACACATTCTTCTTGCTACTTCTTCTACTAGAGCAAAGCCACTAAGACTCCCCAAACAGAAAACTTTTATCTGGATAGGTTGTTCTACTATTCGTGAGCATGTCATTCCCGTGCCTTTACACGTGCTATTTCATCTGCTTGGCATGCCTTTGCCCCCTGGAGCATTAGCTCCTCACAGCATTCAGCTCCAGTGTTCCCTGCTGGAGGAGGCCTTTCCCAGCTTCCTCAGGGCTCCTCTCCTTTCACTATGTCAGGCTGGGCACTTGCAGAGCATTTATCGCACTGGTTTGTGATTGTCCATTTGTTTGTCTATCTCTGCCACCACGTTGTGAACTTCTGAGGGTGGGAACATTTTCTGTCTCACCCACCCACTCTGGTCTCCCGGTGTCCAGCATAGCCTTTAGTAGCTGTGGATAGCCGTGGATAGCACCAGTGGATAGCAGCTGGCCAGACACTGGGCGGGGGTCCAGTAAGTGTTCACTGAGTCAGGGAATGAATTTGTGGTCTGGCTTCCCCATTACCCCTCCCCCACTGTGGACCCACAGCGCTTGACCAGCACCCCTTCTCTTCATGCACCTCCTAACACCGAACCTTCTCCTGTCTTCAGAATCCAAGCTGGATGGCATCAGGAAGGACATTCTTACACATGTGCAGAATGAGTGCTGGACCCGCAGTCAGCAACTAATAACGGAGCTCACAGATTTCACGGAGGTCTTCCAAACCATCAACTCAGACATACATACCATTGCACGGTGCTCCCAGAAGGTGGGCTTTTCTCATCCTTCCTTCCCAGCTTATCCAGGGGCCCATCTTGCTCACATGCTCAACACACTCTCTTCAGGTCTCTGCTGAGCTCCCATTGGGGCTTGATGCTTGTAAACTGTGCTCACATATGTGATCTGTCCTTACTAACTCTCACTCTGTTCTCGTGGCCCTCAGTTTCCTCATGTCAGGGAGAAGCCCTGGTGTGAGAGAGACTCTGTGACAGTCAGCTAGGGATCTGTCACCCTGTCATCAGGGTAATGACTTGGTGGGGGAGGAGCCTGCTGTCTTCAGAGAGACCTGGGTCAGATGGGATCTGATCCCACAATGCCCCTGATCCCAGTTGGGTAAAGGTAGCTGTTGGGGTCTGGGGCCCCTAGAAGATGGGAGTTCCCCTCAGAATGAGCCCAAACTGGTGCACAGGGTTGTGGGGGTGCCGGTCTCATGCTGTAGCCCCCTGCAGTTGAACCAGGCCAACGAGCAGTATGCAGAGCTGGAGAAGCGAATGGAATACATACGGGCACTCCACGAACTCATCCGCAACCACTTTAGCCTCTTTAGTGCTGAGAATGAGGCACTGGACATCTCGGTGAGAAGGCAGTTGGGGAAGTCACCCATGCCTCCCAGTCTCCCTCCCCCACAGCCACACCTACCTGACCGCACTCCCCTTGCCCCACAGCTACTGGATGTGTGGGAGGCATTTCAATTTGAGAAAAGCCAGGCCTCAGAGTTCCTGCTCAGCAAGCGACATGCCATTGTGCCCAAGCTGCAGCAGCTAATAGCAGCGGCACTTGTGGAGCTGGAAGGTCTGATTGAGAACGCCCTATCTGGCCCCTTCATGGATCCTGCGCAAGAACAGAGGAGCATGGAGCGTCAGCTCATCTCCCTGGAGCGTCAGTTCCAGAACACAGCCAGTCACCTCAGTGAACTGCACCATGCCTATGCCACCTTCACCGGTACTGAGGATCCCTGCTCCCTCTACCACCATCCTGTGAGAGACCCATCAACCGAGATAAGGGTCCTGTATCCTGAGTGTCCCTAAGCAAGTCTCGGGAATCACATACCTTCATTTTAGTCTCTTTTATAAATGAAAATTACAGGACAGAACCTTTGTACATTGGCTATGTTAAGGGCTCTGCTTAGCGAGGGAAGACAGAGGGCTCACAGTCTGGTAGGGAAGGCAAATCGGTGAATGTTACATTAGAATGTGATAGGGCTGAAGGGCTAAAAGCCTCTGCAGGGGAAATGTAAAGGTGCCCTCATTGTAGTCCTTAGCTGATCCAGCCCAGTCCTGTACCAGGCTGCAGGTCCCAGCTAAAAATAGGTCTTGATAAGTCATAGCCCCTGCTTCCAGCCAATGTAGTGTAGAGGGGCAGCTGCCGAGGGTCTCCCTGGCCCACAGAGGAGACCAGGGCAGAACTATTGGTCTTAGCCCTCTGTACAAAGGGGTGCAGCTAGACTGGTTCCCTTCTGCACATTAAGAACTTTGTGGGCTCAAGTTTCTCCTTTCAGATTCAGTCACTTCTTTTGGTTACTTTTATCCCCTGGAAGGGCACACTGCTTCTGAGTTGCCTCTTTGCCAACTACCAACTATTACCAACTCTGCCTGTGGGCATCCCTAGTCCCAGGGCCGTTTGGTGAAATGTAGGGTGGAGGGGACACCTTGGGACCATCCTTAAGCAAGGGACTTTTTTCTTCAGCCAAGTATGGAGAGACCCTCTAACTGACATAGACCACAAACCTTAAACTTTCCTCTAGGGATTGGGTATGTTTGTGAAAAGGCAGAGTAGGGGCCTCAAGCCTTGTGATGCTAGGCCCAGGAAGCCGGAGAGCATGCTTTTAGTTCCATCGTCCATCCCTAGCTCTTCACCAAACTCCCAGCTTTTGTTAAAATAATCCAGGATCTTAAAGCTAGATTATTAATACTATTCTATATTTTCCATTATGTATCTTATTTTAATTAATACTTTTAAAAAAAGTTTATTTTCAGAGAGAGAGAGAACACAAGTAGAGGAGGGACAGAGAGAGGGAGAGAGGGAGAGTCTTGAGCAGGATCCACACTGTCAGCGCAGAGCCTGACACAGGGCCTGAACCCATGAACCATGAGATCATGACCTGAGCCAGAATCAAGAGTTGGACACTTAACTGCCTAAGCCACCCTGGCACCCCAATCTTAATACTTTTGACATTTGCTTGGTTTTATAACCAAGTTATCAACTATTTTCACATATAAGGTTTACTGGTTTTGTTTACCCACTCCCTTTTGTTTTTTTTAATCAAAGTATGGTTGACAACCAATGTTACAGTAGTTTCAGATGTACAAGATAGTGATTTGACAAGTGCTTCTATACATTCTGCTGTGCTCACCACAAGTGTAGCCACCATCTGTCATCATACATCGCTATTACAGTACCATCAACTATATCCCCATGCTGTGCCTTTCATCCCTGCGACCTTTCCGTTCCATAACCAGGCACTGTAACTCTCCCTCCCCTTCACCCATTTTGCCCAACCTACCACCTCCCTCCCCTCTGGCAGCTCTCAGTTTGTTCTCTGTATTTATGGGTCTGTTTTCTGCTTTTTGTTTTGTTTATTCACTGGTTTTGTTTTTTTAGATTCCACACATGAATGATAGCACATGGTATTTGTCTTTCTCTCTCTGACTCATTTCATTTAGCATAATGCCCTCTAGGTCCATCCATGTTGTTGCACTACCATTTTTAGAAATACCCCATCTTTTCATTATTTTCATTCTTAAATGGCAGCAATATTTCTTTGAGTATTTATTTTTTCTAAGAAGGGAGTTAGAGGTGTTAAAATTTCTAAGTTCTTTATGTCTAGGATGACTTTATAATGTCCTTATATCACAGATTGGCTAGATATTGAATTCTGAAGCCACAGACATTTTTTTCTCCAAACCTAGGATATTGCATCATTGTCTTCTGATATTTAGCATTGTACGCCAATCTGTTATCAATCTGATTTTTTTTTTTCCTGGGCAGGTAATCTGTTTATCAGTTATTTGATAATGGCTCTTAGATTTGCTCTGGTCTCCTTCCAGAATTCATACTTGTATATTGGATTTTCTGGATCTCTTCTCCATTTCTTTTATCTTCAGCATCATTCATTCCTTTATTCTGAATTCTGAGGAAATATCATGAGCTTATCTTATAAACTTCCATTTTCTTGGCATCTACTCTGTAATTTCCATTGCATTTAGAAGTACACACATATTATATGTATACGCATGCTTATGTGCACATGTATATGTATATAAGTATATGCATATGTGAATATATACCTGAATATATTTCCTAGCCCTGTCTACTGAAGAGACTAAGAAGCAAAGACACTCCAACAGCAAGAAGCAACTTTGTGTCCTGGTCTTAGTTGCTAATATCATTCCCTACCAGGGCTCCTCAGAAAATGGGTGACTCCAGGGCTGTCACAGGGTAGGTACAAGATGAGCCTAGAATATCTTTTTAAGGTCTTAAGGACACAGAAGGGATGCCAACTGTCCAAATCTGAGGCAATTTTAGCACTGAAGTACAAAGTAAACTATTGGAAAAATAGGAATTTATAATCCACACTGATAATAAGTAGATAAATAAGTGAGGGAGAAATGAGGACTTGCACTTACAATAGAATGCCTAGAGCCAACTGATAAATGTAGAAGGAGAAAAATTGGAGGGAAAAATCATCATTTTGCAAACATTCTGGTAAATGTTGGATCAGGTAAAGTCATCAGTGGGGCAAATTCGATGAGATGTAGAATATTTGCACAGTCTTAGAGATTCTCCTACAGAGACTACTTATTAGTTGCAAGGGAGGGGAGAAAAAACACTAGCAATTATTTAGTAGAGAAATTGGGCAACATTTTGACCAGGTGATCAAAGTTAACATCACCAATGAGAGACAGACATCATGTGCCTCCAGACATGATACCCAGAGAACACAACATTACCTATTCAGTAGTCCAGCTGAGAATGAATAACTTCAGTCATGAAAAGAATCATATAAACACAACATGAGGAACTTTCTGTTAACAAAAAAGGGAGAAAAGGGTCAATATACTTCAAAAATGTCTGTTAGAAAAGATTAAAGCTATGGGGAATGTTCTAGATTAAAAGAAGTTAAAGAGACATGACAAGTAAATGTGGTACTTGATTCTGGACTGGGTGCTGTAGTTGAGGGGGAAAATGCTATAGGACCTTATTAGGTCAATTGACAACATTGGAACATGGACTATAGGTTAAAGAATTGTATCAATATAATATATGAAGTTGATAATTATAGTTATATAAGAATATCCCTATTCTTAGGGAATACATAGTATTTGGGGGATAAATAGGGCCATGATATATGTAACTTACCCTCAAATAGTTCAGTAAAGAATTGTGTGTTGGTGTATACATATGCCCATATACATACAGAGCCTGTAAACACAAGTGATAAAATGGATAAAATGTTAACAAATGGTATACATATATTCTTTTACTGCTCTTTCTTGCAACTTTAAAAAATTTGAAATCACTTCTAAATAAAGTTTTAAAATGCAATGAAACTTACTGAGTAGATACCACAGCAAATGTGTGTCAGAGGATATTTGCTGTTAATCCTCAAGAGTGTATCTTCTCACGTGTCTGGGGATACAATGCCTGCTCTTTTTTTTTTTTTTTTTTAATCTTTTTAACGTTTATTTATTTTTGAGACAGAGAGAGACAGAGCATGAAGGGGGGAGGGGCAGAGAGAGAGAGAGACAGACAGAATCTGAAGCAGGCTCCAGGCTCTGAGCCATCAGCCCAGAGCCCGACGCAGGGCTCGAACTCACGGACCGTGAGATCGTGACCTGAGTTGAAGTCGTACGCTTAACCGACTGAGCCACCCAGGTGCCCCAATGCCTGCTCTTTCTTACAGAGGAAGTTCTTCACTTGTCCAAGATTTGATGTTGACACAACTGCTATCAAAGATTATATGAGTCTCTAGCCAGATCTTTTGAGTTCAGACAAAGGAAGATTGGAAGGGTTTAAATTTACTATCATTTTTTTTTCTGGTCAGATGAGAGCTTTGATAGCCTGATAGTGATTCTCAGTCTTTCATTATTCTGCTCTCCATGATGGATGATGCTTACACATGTAAGATTCATGATTCCCATCATTTGGGTATTATTTTATCCCTTTTTCTCTCACTGAAGAAAGTATACTGGAACTCAGATGAATGAGAATGACAACTTTACTGTAATATCCTTGAGTCTAGTCAGATATATTTTAAGTAAATTACAAATCTCAGTACCATAACTATTATTAACTGCAAATTACTTTTGACACATATCTCACAACCAAATATAAATAATTGGTCAAGGATTATGCAGCAGCTTATGAGATGAAGGGAGGGAATAATGGCCAGAAGTACACAAAATAGGAAGCATCACCATTTACCCCTTATGGTCCTCTCTATAGACCAGATCTTTTTTCATATGCATCTCACTGGATTTATTCATTTGTCTAACAGGTATTCCTTGAGTGCCTATATTGTCCACCAGGCTTGAGGTATATCAATAGATAAATAACATCCCCCCCCACCCACCCACCCTCATGGGCCCAACATTGTAGCAGGGAGAGAAAGACAACAAATTATAAACATAAAATATAACCAAATTATGGAGGCACCTTGGGTGGTTTAGTCAGTTAAGCATCTGACTCTTGATTTCAGCTCAGTTCATGATCTCATAATTTGTGGGATCTAGTCCCACGTTAGGCTCTGCACTGTGAGCAGAGCCTTCTTGGGATTCTCTCTCCCTCTCTCTTTGCCCCTCCCCTACTTGCACACAGCTCTCTCTCAAAATAAATAAATAAACTTAAAAATATATGTATGTATCTAACCAAATTATGGAGTACATTAGAAGGTGATAAGTGGCATAGAAAAAAGAATAGAGAAGGTAAGAGGTGTTGAGAATGCCAGAGAGGGTAGAAAGCGGTTTTTAACGGGTTGGGCTACACAGGCCTCATGCAGATGGACTTGAATTTGGTGAAGAAGTGAGGTATATGGTTTTCTAAGGGAAGAGTGTTCCAGAAAGAATGAGCTACCCGTCAGAGGCTCTCAGCAGGAGAGGGCATACCTGGGGTGTATACAAGCATCAGCAAAGAGCCTGGTGTGTCTGGAGCAGAGTGAGATGGAAACTAACAGAAGAGGAACCCTTCCCTTTTGCTGCCATCACATTTTCCCAGATAGCCTTTCCTTGGAATAACTATCTCTTAGATGGTCCCCACCTACAATAGTCCCCACTGGACAATTTTGGACACCCCATCCCTGGCACTTTCAGGACCTTCCTTCCTGCCATTATGGGCTCTTGACAGACAACTCCCTGTCGTGCCCCTCCCCTGCACCCAGCCCAGGCCTTAACCTGCCCTGTCCCTCAGGGGAGGAGAGTCCTGTGCCCTTGCCAGTCTGCGGGACCCGTCCAATTGTGCAGCAGCAGCGCATCTGGCACCTGTACCGAGTCATCTCTGAAAACATCAGTGAATGGAAGTGCATGGCTTTTGCCAAGGTGCTGACACCCTTTCTTGGAGCCCCTGCCTCAGAGTGGAGAGTCTGCAGGGGTGGGCGGGGAAGGGTATCCAGCTAACAGTGAGCCTTCCTCCCTCCAGTTCAGCATGACTATGGCCCAGGAGAAGACAGATGGCTGGCTGACAGAGGCGGCCCGGCTGAGCACGACCCTGGGGCTGCACAGCCCGGTTCTGCAGCGCTGTATGCACATGCTGGAGGAGTTTCGCATCTACCTGCCAATACTTAGCAGGCTGGGCAGCTTCCAGCTGCAGAACTTAAACTTCCAAGTCCTCCTGCGAGGTGTGTTTTGGATAGAGTCAGAGGGGAGGGGAAGGGAAGTACAGGGGGATTAGAACAATGTAAGGACTCAGTTCCCTGCTGCTCCTGTAGGAAACACCTTTCCTCCCTGGGTTGCTCCCTGCCTTTGCCCCACAGGGATAAACATTTCTAACCTCATGCACACCATGTGAGTCTCCTCTGCTGACTTGGGCTAAACTCAAGCTACAGTCTTAGCTCTGGGCTCTGTGTTGTGTTCTGGACCCTAGGTTCTGGGTTCTTGGCTCTATGTTGTGCTTTGAGATCTGCTGTCTGGGAGCTGGGCTGGGCTGGGCTGGGCTCAGGGTTGCAGATCTGGGCTCTAGGATATGGGCTGGATTCTGCCATGTACTGAGTGTTGCTCTGACTTGTCCCCTCTACCTCCAGCCTTAGGGCTGGGCAGTCTTCAGAACACGGAACTCCTTACACTGGGCCAGCTGCTAACTTGTCCGCTGCTCGAATTTGCAGATCAAATCAATCAGGTGGGGCCCTCCAGAGAGAAGGAGTTGATCCAAGCCCAGAACCTATGTGCTAAACTCTAATAGAGCCAGTTAAGTCCCAGCAGCCCCTTGAGACAGGGGACAGTAGATACTGGCTTGTGGGTGGGAAGGCGGGAGGTTGAGTTTTTGGTCCTGCCTGTGGGGTGTGGGGATCTGATGGGTGGTCTCAGACTCTGCCTGAGAGCATGCCCCATCCCCAGAAGGAACTGGGTGGCAGCCCCAAATTTGTGGGCACACAGGATGGCAGATGTCCTCCAACACTTGCCCTGTTCCAATATGAACTGATTAAGGCACTATCTGCTCAGCTGAAACCTTGCAAAAGGGTAGGCTTCAAGGCAGCAGCCCTAGGTCAAAGTATGCTGCCGATGGCCTACCTGAGGCCAAATGGTCCCACTCTACATTTCTGAGACTTCCATTCCCCTGAGCCCTAGCCCTGGAGTCCCACTTTCAAGGCTATCCCCTGAGCCATCACCCAGTGCTAGTTCCTGAGACCCAGCTGTTCCAGATCTGGCAGTGTGAAAACGAACAAATCCGTGCCCAAGAAACTCTCCGGCGGCTGCAGCGGGTCTGGGAGGCACGCCAGCTGCGACTGATCAACTTCATCCTGTATGTACCCTATGAGCCCCCAGCCTTGGAGCGCTCCAAGAGGCAAATGTTCCATAGCCCCCAGTGGGAGGTGGTGAGCAAGGATAGCGGCACCTTCATCCTTTCAGGTGAGACCCAGCTCTTGTTGTCCAGTTATAGCCCTCTGCTAGGGGCCACATTTGTCCACCACATCCACACAACCCTGCCCAATCTGGCTTCTCTAGCCAGGGCCCCATCCTTACTGAGCAACCTGAGACATCTGTCTGTTCTGAGACAGTTCTTCCATGTAGCACCTGTATAGTCTTAATCTTGGGAGCCCCCTGCTCCCTCCCTCCTACCCAATGCCTGGCCCTTTCAGCAAAGGTCCTTCCCTTTCTGGGTGGACTAAAAAAATCCCTCACAGTCATGTCTCTCCATTTTCCAGTGCTCTTTCCTCTAGATTGCATCCTGTTGTTGGATCTCTTGCCCCATTCATTCACTCTTTTGTCATTCCTGCATCAAACCTACCTGACTTCTCGGAGCCAAACACAAGAGACCTTGAGATTTACAGTCCAAGTCCTGTCCTCTAGGAGCTCCTAGTCCAGTGACAGAGGATGATAGAATAGAGATAAGTGCATGATGGAGAATTTAACTGAGGGCAGTAGAATCTCAGAAAGAGGACTAGCTTCAAAGGACTGGGGAGAGTCAGAGGAATCTTCTTTTCCCGCAGGTAAAGGCCTCATTGCTGACTCCTGAAGGAGCAGAAGTTTGCCAAACTTACAAGGAGAGAAGGGCATGCCGGGCAGAGAGAACAGCATATGCACAGGCACCCAAGATGGTATAGTTAGGGAACTGCCAGTAGAGGAGAAATTGTCTTATCCAATCCACTTGAAACTCAACTGGCAAATTCAAAGTTAGCTAAATAGAGAGATCATAAAATATGAGATATACATGGCTTAAAATTTTTACTTTAGCTTAAAACATATAAACATAACCTTTTAGCCTGAGGACAAGGGCTTGACCTTGATTTGCAGTCGACTGATAGAAGTTCCTCACTGCCTTTCCTGCATTAATGCATTGTCCGCCATTTCTACTTTCAGCTTCTGTAAAGTTGAGCAGTGACATGAAGACACTTGTGAAGTTGCTGGAGTCCAACATTTTTCTAGATTTTATTATAGTTTCCCAAGTTTTAAAAATTGACTGGCCTAGGGGCACATGGTGGCTCAGACAGTTAAGCAACTGACTTTGGATCTCAGCTCAGGTCTTCATGTCAGGGTTGTGAGTTCAAGCCCTACATTGGGCTCCCTGCTGGGCATGAAGCCTACTTAAAAAAAAAAAATTGGAGTATACCTAAT
The DNA here is from genome assembly GCF_023721935.1 of Panthera uncia. Taxonomy (NCBI): domain Eukaryota; kingdom Metazoa; phylum Chordata; class Mammalia; order Carnivora; family Felidae; genus Panthera; species Panthera uncia. The sequence goes on along the minus strand of NC_064808.1, from coordinate 49,900,300 downwards.
TTAATATCATGTTTTTATCAGCTCACCTTTACTGAAGGTTTTCCATAGTTTCCATAGAACCAGCAACTCTTCCTCACCCATATTTCAGTGGTTAACATAATATGAGATCAAATTCTGTAATTAAGATTATAACTCACATGGACAGGCTTTAAACACACTCTGACTCTAGGAGAGCATACTTTGCAACTAGTGGAAGAAAAAATGTTTGAGTCTTCTAGGGAATAGCTTGAGAACTGAGTTTCAGTATAATTTGGGTATTCACCACCCCTGCCCTTGCCCCATCTGCCTGCCAGCTCCGCTCAGCTAGAACCCACTCTTCCTCAGATTACAGCAGCTTGCAGGATTCTATCCAGGAGAGTCTTCAGGTATTGTTCAAGATCCTGGCCATCCAAAAGTCAGGAGACTTAAACAAAATAGCTTTGGAGTGGGTGACCATCATGCATAGCCTGAGTGAGTGCAGGCCTCTAGCCTGGAGAGTGGGTGGGATCTAGGGCGGGAATGCCCAGAGGGATGGGGTGAGAGGTGGGGGTTGGGTGGGGGAAGACCAGAAGGACAGAGCGAGGACCTTCTTCTTACTTCTTGGGCTCAGGTGACCAGGTGAAAGTTTATTTACAGGACAAGTTTGCTCTCCAAGGAAGGTCCCTGGGTCCTGCTGAGTATTTGGGGGTGGGGCACCCTGAGAGGTCAGGGTCAGCTGGACCTTGCGGAAGCTGGAACCCTAGCCTCCCTCCAGTGATCCTCTGGTGTTCACACAGGTGCCCTGCTGGAGGTGTGGGTGACTTTCCAGCAGAAGTGGATTTTTCTGAATAAAGTTCTGTATGAGATGAAGATCGAGTTTCCTAGTTCCGACCTGGTAGGAAAGAGGGGTGAGGCAGGTGGACAAGGGCTACTGCATAGTGGGGCTTATCATGGGAGGGGGAGCTGCCCTCACTTTTACCCCCTCCCTCACTGCAGAACTCCCGGTTCAAGGCCATGGATGATCAGTATCGGATCCTGATGCAGACCTCTGTAGCTGACCCCCTGGTTCTGTCACTTGTAGTGCCCAGCATCAAGCGGAGCCCTCACTTCCGAGGCCAGCAGCTACAACAACTGCTGCAAGCGGGCTCGGTGGACCTGGAGGGCATCATCATGGCCCTGGAGACCGTGCTTTATGGGGTGTGTGCTGACTTCCCCCGCCTCTTCTTCCTCAGCAATAGTGAGCTGGTAGCCCTGCTGGCTGCCCCCCTGGAATCATGTGAGGCCCAGCTCTGGGTACGACGCTGCTTCCCTCATGTGTATGCTGTGAGTTTCAATTCCAGCCTGACTGACAAAAACACGGATGACCAGGACTCAAGCCCAAAGCCATCTACTCAGGTGGAGGCATTTGCAGTGCTTGGGGCGGGTGGGGAGGAGGTGAAGCTGCAGAGGTCTGTTCCTCTGCATCCGGATCTCCCCAAATGGCTGGCCCATCTGGAGAAGTGCCTGCGTTTGGCACTTGTGCACATGCTGCAGGGCTGTGTGGCTTCCCGTCTCGCTCTGGGCCCGTCCCTAGATGAGGCCTTCAAGCAGCTGCCCCAGCAAGGCCAGCTGCCCTTGCAGCTGTGTGTCCACCACTGGCTAGACTTAGTCCAGGCCTTCCCTTGGCAGTGTGTGATGGTGGCAGAGGAGGTGGTATGGTGGGCGGAGATGGAGGAGGCTCTGCTAGAGGGGAGGACCCTGGCCATGGTCCCCACGCATGTGCGCAAGCTCGAGGCACTGGTGCATTTTATACGGGCTCACAGGGCCTCCCAGGGTGGGCAGCCCCTGTCTTCTGTTCGCCAGACCAGCCTGCTCAGTGCTCTGTTGGTCATGGCAGTGACTCACCGGGATATAGCACAGCTGTTGCAGGAGCACCAGGTCAGTGATCTGACAGATTTCCATTGGGCCCGCCAACTCAAATACCACCTGGGTTCACCTCACATCGTCCCCCAGAAACCCCTGCAGAGTCTCAAGACTATTGCATCTACTGAGACTTCTCTGTCACCAGCTGCATGCTGGATAGATGTGCTGGGTCGGTCCTTTCTGTACAATTATGAATACCTGGGTCCCAGACTAGGGTCTCTACCCAGCCTGCTGCCTGAGCGGCCAGCCCTGGTGCTGTTATTGGCCTTGGAAGAGGTGGCCTGTGGGGCTCTACTGGGCCCTGAAGGAGTGGGCAAGACAGACATGGTGAAGAGCATGGCACAGGCCCTGGGACGCCAGCTGGTGACAATGCCCTGCCTACCTCAGACAGAAGCCCAAAGCCTGAGCAACTACCTGAACGGGGCCTTGCAGGGTGGTGCCTGGCTGCTGTTGGAGGAGGCTCAGCGCCTGCCCCTCGGCTTGCTCTCTGCCCTGGGCCAGCGCCTCACTCAGCTGCACCACCTCTGTGCCCCACTGTACCAGGAGGCCTCCCGAAGTACCAGCGCTGTTGACCCCACACACCCCCTGGGCAGTGGCTTCTTCGAGAAACATCACGTGTACATACGCCTTTGCTATGGCTGTTTCCTGACGCTGCGTTCCCTGAGTCCTGCTGTGCCTGCCAACCTGCACCTGCTGCTACGGCCTGTGGCACTGACACTGCCTGACTTGCAGCAAGTGGCAGAGCTGACCCTGCTGGGTGCAGGGATGCGGGATGCCTCCCGCATGGCTTCCCGCTTGTCTAAATTCTTCTCCCTAGAGCGTGAGCTGGTGTCTGCATCCCTGCCCTGCCGCTTACCATTGCTCAAGCAGGTACTGGAAGACACGATACAAGACTTACATGTGATCAAGGAGCCCAAGTCCCAGCAGCCCCACAGCCTAGCTGTCAATGAGGAGGCTGCCCTATTGCGTGCCCTGCTACGCTCACCACTGTTCAGCATCCTCAGTGGTGTCCACCTGCATAACCTCCAAGAGCTGCTCTGTGGGCTCTTCCCTAATGCCCGCCAGGTGTTGGCAGAGCCTGTGACCCACACGCTGAGGAAGCCATTGCTGGTGGAGGAACTACAGCAGATAGGCCTCCATCCCAGCCCTGATATTTTGGGATCCCTGGAGCAGCTGAGCCAGGCTCTGAGCCGGGTTTCGGGTGTTTTGCTCCTGGGCCCTGCAGGCAGTGGCAAGACCACTTGTTGGCATAGCTTATTTAAGATCCAGAATCGGCTGGCAGCCAGGGAGGACACCTCAGCTCAGGGCTGCCAGCCTGTGGAGATCACCCACCTGTATCCCAATGTCCTCAGCCCCCAGGAGTTCCTGGGATGGCTAGAGGGCCCCTGCTGGCACCATGGCGTCTTCCCCAGGCTGTTTCGTGCAGCCAATCCATGTAAGACTGCAGGCCCAAAGGGGCCACCACAGGAATCGGTGGGTATCCAGCACTGGATAATATGTGATGGGGTCGCCAGTGCTGCCTGGCTGGACTCTATCACTTGCCTCCTGAGCGATGCCCCCCAGCTCAGCCTCCCCAACGGGCAGCAGATAGCACGACCCCCAGGTACTTTTCTCCTGATGGAGGTGGGAGATGCAACAGGTATGTCCCCCAAAGTGGCAGGCCGGTGTGCCCTCGTCTGGTGTGGCGGGGAGCAGACTTGGCAAAGCATGCTTAGTGTTCTGATGGCAACCCTGCCCCACGAGTACCGCCTGCAACCCCAGACAGTCACTGAGCTCAACCGCCTGGCTCAAGCACTGGTGCCAGCGACGTTTCGATTCCTCACCCAGCAGGGCGCCAGCTCTCTGCTGCAGGTTCATGGGCAGCAGGCCGTTTGCCCAGGTGTGGCCGAAGTGACCAGCCTGGCCCGTATCTTGCGTGGTCTGCTTGGCCTCCACCTGCGCATAGATGAAGGGGAGAAGGCGCATGTCTCAGGTGAGGGAAAGAGAAGGGATGGCTTGGGACAAGGGGCCTTGAGGACAGCTGGCATACAGCTGGTGCCTGGGGTCTGGGTTCCTTAGTTGATTTGGGCCTGGGGACCAAAAATGGGCAGCAGAGCCAATCTCTACTCACTTCCTCCACCCCCCACTTTTTCCTACCTGGGCTCCTATTCTGGCCATGGTGACCTTTGCAGAGGACCTCAGCTGTAGTGATCCTGTGGCCCAGAGCTTCAAGTCCTCAAAAAGCAGCTCTCTGAACCCATCCCAGGTTGCCAGTGATGATGTACCTAATAAGTGCAAGGAGCATTCGCTGGCTGTCAGCAGCTTTCTCTTTGCATTGGTTTGGGGCTTTGGAGCCCACCTTCCCTCCAGGTATCTGCAGGGGTGGGGCCGGGGGTGGGGGATTCAGAGAGCTGAGATGGACTGGCACATGGGAGTTAAAACCCAGGTGACATGACTGTCGGGGAGGGTGGAATGTGTGAGTGTGTCACAAACAGAATGGAATTGTTGTAACTATCTGACACTTTTGCCTGTACATCCATCTGAACAGGCTCTGGCCCCTCTTTGATACCTTCATGAGGGGATCTATCAGTTGCCTCTGCAACTACCTGGAGCCACTGCCTTCAGCCTTGGTGTTTGATCTACATGTATGCCCTGAAAATGGGACATTGGTCCCCTTCACTGGCCATTACCTGGGCAGCCGCATCAGAGGAATTCCGGGCACCTTCAACCCTTCTCCCCAGGTGTGAAGACAATGGGGCAGTAGCTGGGCTTGGGGCTCAAGGAGATATCCTGGGGGAGTCTATGTTCTGGCGCCAGCTGGGGCTCCCCCCTGCTTCTGTTCTTCGATATGTTTTCACAATCACAAGAATATGTGAAGTGTTCTGCAGGTGCAGCTCTAAGACAATACCCCTAGACCTTTGCTTTCACCTAGATTACTGCCTAGATTGGCACTGCCCCAGTAAGCCCTGCTCCTGTCCTGCAGACTGAACGGCTCTTATATGTGGTGGACCTGCTGCTGTCAGAGGGACACCCAGTGCTGCTGGCTGGAGAGGCGGCAACAGGGAAGTCAACCTTTGTGGAGATGCTGGTGGAGCCACATCACCCTTACACGTACAGCCCCATCCACTCTGCCTTTAGTCCCACCCACCTGCGCCTGCTGCTGAGTCAAGGGGTCCAGGGCCAAGCACAAGCTGCCCCATCACCTGGGCCGCACCTGGATTCTAAAGGCTCCCTCCTCTTCCTGCTGGAAGATCTGCACCTGGCCACTTCTAGTAAGTAGCTGGGCGGAGGAAGAAAGGAGTCATGGTGATCTCTTGAGACTGTAAAATCCCTAACGATATTTACTGACTCTCAGACACTTACAGACCAAACCTCAGCATCCCATTCTTAATATTTTCTCATTGAAAATGTGCTCCCTGAACAATCACACCCCTCTCATGGCCTCATCTGCCATCTCTATGCTTTGACTGCTAAATCTTTATCCCTGGCCAGGCTTTTCTTCTAAGTGCTAGACCTGTTTACACAGCTACTTACTGTATATCTCTATCTTGTCCCACTGGCACTTCAGACTCAACACTGAACTCATCATCTGACCCTGAAAACCTGTTCCTGTCCTTTAGTAACGAGTACAACCATCCATCCAGTCACTTAAGTCAGAAATCTTGTTGACATCTCCTGCCATCTTACTGAAGTCCAGTCACCATGTCTCTCAATTTTGCATTCTAAATATCTCTCAAATCTGTCCACTTATTTCCATTCCATCTTCCCTGGTTCAGTCAGTCACTACCTGGAACTTTGGTGAATGCTCTTGAAAGATTCCTTGCGATGAGGCTTTCTTCTCTGACACTCTGTACTCTAACTGGAGTCAACTATGTACAGGCATTCAGTAAGTCAGGCTTCCTCTAGCCTCTGGGATTGCTGTCTTCTCTGTCTTCCCTCCTCTATGTATCTGGATAAGTCCTTATTCTTTACACATAAGCTTAGGCAACATCTTTTCCAGGAAATCTGAGCCTGCAGGCTAGGTTAGATATTCATCGCATGCTCTGTACAAAAATCTGTGACAACCATGGTTTTATGATTGTGTGTTTACTTGTCGATCCTTTCCACTACACTCTGAGCTTCATGAGAAGAGAGATTTGTCTTATTCATTCTGATAGACCCAAGAGGAAGTAAGTACTCACTAAGAGTTTATAGAAGCAAAGATTACAAAGGAAAGGGGAAATTGAGATAAAAGTCTGGGATACTAAAATTTAAAGTTTCTAAAGTGATAATGACAGGTGTGAATGTGGCCATGAGATATGCCCATGGGAATGGGCAGAAGTAAAGTATAGGGCAAAGTATTAGCTGGATTGTCCAGTTAGACACTGAAGTCTTTTATGAAATGTAGAAAACTTGAATCAGGTTGTAGACACACTTAATAATAATAGGTACAATTTATTGAGGACTGTGTGTTACAAACTTTATATCATCTTTAGTGCTCATAAAATCCTATTAGGATGGAAATTTGTTATGATCATTTTAAAGATGAAGAAACTGAAAGATTTTTATAACTTGCCCAAGATACTCTAGCCAGTAAAATGTCAGAACCAAGATTAAAATTAAGTCTGTTTAGCACCAAGACCTGTAATTTTCTGCAACTATCTTATTTGGCCCTTTCAGTAAATTTGCACAAATAATCAGATTGTCAGTTGTAAATAGAAGGGGTAAATTCAGATCTGAATAGCAGCTGAGAAGAGATTTCAGCAGGAAGGCTGAAAACATTGCAAGCGATGTTGTGGAGTGAAGTATATTACAGCTGGCATTGTAAAAGCTGTCCTAGGGTGGGGGCGCCTGGGTGGCTCAGTCGGTTGGGTGTCCGACTTCGGCTTGGGTCCTGGTCTCATGGTTCATGAGTTCCAGCCCCACCTCGGGCTCTTGCACTGTCAGTGCAGAACCTGCCTAGGATTCTCTCTCTGCCTCTCTCTCTCTTTCTCTCTCAAAATCAATAAATAAACTTTAAAAAGATATTTAAAAAGAGATGTCCTACGGTAATAGCCAACAAAACATCTAGTATAAAAAAAAAATTAATAGACATACAACAAAACAAAAAACTGTGACCCATTGTCTAGAGAAAAGTCAATAAAAACTGACCTTGAAATGGTCTAGAAGTAGAACTTAGCAAATATTTTATAGCAGCTATTATAAAAGTACTCAGATTCTTAAAGGAAAATATGATCTTAATGAGTGAACGCATAAGTAATCTCAGCAAAGAAATAGAAACTACCAAAAATAACTAAATGGAAATGGAAAGAACTGGAAAACACAATAACTGAAATGAAAAAGTCACTGCATGGTTTAACAGCAGATTGGCAATAGCAAAAGTGATTGAATCCTGAAGAACAGAAAAATACTGAATATGAATACAGCTTCAGTATAACACACATGTAACTGGGGTTCCCAAAGGAAAGGAGAGTGAGATTAGGGCAGAAAAAAACCTATGAGGAAATAATGAACAAAATTTTCCCAAATTTCTTGGAAAATACTGACTTTCAGAAAGGGAAAGCTCAGTTATCCCCAATTAAAATAATAAAGAGAAAACCACACCTAGGCACATCATAGTCAAACAGCTGAAAATCAAAGAAAGAGACACTTGAAAGTGGTCAGAGAAAAGATAAAACACATTATGTACAGATGAATGATATTAAGAATGATGGTTAACTTCCCATCAGAAACAACAGAACCCAGAGGATGGTGAAATATCATCTTTAAAGTACTAAAAGGGGAGAGAATTACCTTAGAATTCTCTGTCCAGTATAGATACTCTTCATAAATGAGGATAAAATAAAAGTATTTCAGATGCATGAAAGCTGAGAAGATTTACTGTCGCTAGAACTGCACTATAAGAAATGCTAAAAGATGTTCTTCAGGCAGAAGGGAAATAGAATTGTATGGAAACTCAGATCTATGGAAAAGAAGGAAGAGCACCAGAAATGGTAAATGTGTGGGTGCATATAAGTAACCTTCTTTTTCATCTCTTAGTTTCCTTAAAAGATAGTTGATAGTCGGGGCACCTGAGTGGCTCAGTCGGTTGGGTGTCCAACTTTGGCTCAGGTCGTGATCTCACGGTCCGTGAGTTCAAGCCCCGTGTCCGGCTCTGTTCTGTGCTGACAGCTCAGAGCCTGGAGCCTGTTTCAGCTCTGTGTCTCCCTCTCTACCCCTCCCCTGCTTGCGCTCTGTCTCTGTCTCTCTCAAAAATAAATAAACATTTTAAAAAATGTAAAAAGACAGTTGATAGTTTAAAAATAAAAGTAATAACATTTTTGGCAGAAGTAGAAAATAACCTGGAACGGTAGCAAAAGGATAGGGTGGGAGCAGTGAGTAAAAATTATACTATTGTAAGGTTCTTGCATTCGTGAAATGTGAACTAGGAATTGGGGAAGGTCAGGCATGAGGTGTGAAGTGGCACAATATTACTTCTAAGTATTGATACGTTAAGGAGGCATATTGTTACCCTAGAAAAATCACTCAATAACAATAGCAAAGAGCATAATTTAAAATATATAATATTTTAAATATAAAAATATTTAAGTATGTAAAAGGAAGCAGTAAATGAGCAATAGAGGAATTAAAAAAAAGAGAGACGATTAGAAGACAAATGACAATATGATGGACTTTAAACCGACTGTATGAATAATTACATTAAATGTAAAGTCCTAAGCACTCCAAAAAGTCCTTCAAGACAAAGGGTATTACCAGAGATAGAGAACTGGATATCTCAGTGTTAAAATATTTAATTAATAAAAAAGACATAAAAGTCCTAAATGTGTATGCACCTGAAACCGCTTCAAAATATACAAAGAAAAAGAGGGGCGCCTGGGTGGCTCAGTCGGTTAAGTGTCCAACTTCAGCTCAGGTCACGATCTCACAGCTTGTGGGTTCAAGCTCCGCATTGGGCTCTGCAGTTAAGCGTCCAACTTTGGCTCAAGTCATGATCTCACAGTTTGTGGGTTCAAGCCCCACGTCAGGCTCTGTGCTGACAGCTCAGAGCCTGGAGCCTGCTTCTGATTATACTATTGTATAGTATAGAGGTATCTCCCTCTCTCTCTACCCTTACCCTGCTCGTTCTCTGTCTTTTTCTCTCAAAAATAAATAAATTAAAAAAATTATAATAAAATAATAAATAAATACAAAAATATACAAAGAAAAAGAATGGATAGAAATGAGGGACAAAGAGCAAGTCCAAAATCACTACAGGAGATTTAATACTCCTCTCAATACTTAATAGAACAGGAGAGAGGAAATAAGGATATAGATCTAAATAGCCCTATCAACTATATTTACATTTACAGAACCTCATACCCACCATCTGCAAAATACACTTTCTTTTCAAGTGTATATGGAGCATTCTCCAAGATAAATGATAATGCTGGGCTATAAAATAAGTCTCAACAAATGTCAAAGGATTAAAATTTGTAGAATATTTTCTCTGACTACAATAATAAAACTCAATAACAATAATACACCTAGAAAATTCCCAAATTCTTTGCAATTAAACAACACACTTCTAAATTTTTTTTTTCAACGTTTTTTTTTTTATTTATTTTTGAGACAGAGAGAGACAGAGCATGAACGGGGGAGGGGCAGAGAGAGAGGGAGACACAGAATCGGAAACAGGCTCCAGGCTCCGAGCCATCAGCCCGGAGCCTGACGCGGGGCTCGAACTCACAGACCGCGAGATCGTGACCTGGCTGAAGTCGGACGCTTAACCGACTGCGCCACCCAGGCGCCCCTAAACAACACACTTCTAAATAATTCATGCATCAAAGAAATCACAAAGGAAATTAGAAAATATTTTGAACTGAATAATAAAACAAAACATATCAAAATCTGTGGGATGTAGTTTAAGCAGAGCATTGTGATCAAATGGACTATATCCCCAGAATGTAAAGTTGAGTCAGCATTCAAAAATCAGTATAATTTATGACATTAACAGAATAAATGAGAAAACATGTAAGATCATCTTAGTAGATAAAGAGAATGCATTTGATAAAATTCAACACTATTCATGGTAGCTCTTAGCAGACTAGGAATAGAAGGGAACTTTCACAGTTTGATGAAGGACATCTATTAAAACCTACAGCTAATTACATACTTAATGGTGAAATATTGAACACTTTATAAGATCAGTCACAAGGCAATAACATCCACTTTCACTGCTTCTATTCAATATTGCACCAGAGGCCCATCAGTGGGTCTCTGGTGCACATCAGTGCACCACAGCAGTGCAATAAGAAAAAGAAATAAAAAGATTTTAAAATTGGAAAAGACAAACTAATACTCTCTCTACTGTCATATAACATGGTTTTCTTTCTTTTTTTTATTTTTTAAATGTTTGTTTGTTTTTTGAGAGAGAGAGCAAGCCAGGGAGGGGCAGAGAGAGAGGGAGAGAGAGAATCCCAAGCAGGCTCTGCGATCTCAAGACAGAGCCCGATGTGGGGCTCAAACTCATGAACTGTGAGATCATGACCTGAGCTGAAATCAAGAGTTGGACACAACCGACTGAACCACCCAGGTGCCCCAACATGATTTTCTACAGAGTATCCTAAGTAATCTACACCATCACCACCAACAACAAAACAACCCTACAAAACTGCTAGAATAAATAAGTGAATTTAATTTAGCAGGGTCATAGGATACAAAGTAAATCTATTGAAATCATAAGTATTTCTATATCCTAGTAACAATTGGCAATCAAAAATTTTAAATATAGCTTAAAATATCATCTGAAAGCTTAAAATATTTAGGAATAAACTTAGATATAAACACTGAAAATCACTAAATATTGCTGAGGTAAAGGAGACAAATAAATGAAGAGATATACCATGTTCATGGGTCAGAGGAGTTAATATCATTACGGAGCTCATTCTCCTCCCCCAGTTGATCTATAGATTCAGTGGAATGCCAATCTAAATCTTCTAAATCTGAGCAGGCTTTTTTTTTTTTTTTTTTTTTTTTGTATAAAATGACAGGATTGATAGGCTTATTCTGAGACTTATATGGAAACAAAAAAGACCTAGAAGAGACAAAACAACTTTGAAAAAGAAGAATAGGGGCACCTGGGTGGCTCAGTCGGTTAAGCATCCAACTTCAGCTCAAGTCATGGTCTCAGTGTTTGTGGGTTCGAGCCCCACATCGGGCTGTGTACTGACAGCTTGGAGCCTGGAGCCTGCTTCGGATTCTGTGTCTCCTTCTCTCTCTGCCCCTCCCCAACTTGTGCTCTGTCTCTGTTTCTCAAAATAAATAAATGTAAGAAAGGAAGGAAGGAAGGAAGGAAGGAAGGAAGGAAGGAAGGAAGGAAAGAATAAAGTGGAAAGGCTTACACTATTTATTTCAACGCTTACTACAGGGCTATAGTAATCAAGAGAGTGGGGTATTCATATAAGGACATGGGTACAGACAGACTAATGGGAGAAAGCAGAGAATCTTATATAATCATATATAGTCAATTGGTTTTCAACGAATGTGCCAAAATAATTCAATGGGGAAGTTGGAACAACTACATATCTGTTTGGTGAAAAAAAAGAAACCCTGAATCCTACCCCATGACATACACAAAAATTAATTATAAATCAGTTAAAGACCTAAATGTAAAAGCTAAAATTATACATATATAAAACTTTACATATATACATATATATGTATTTTATATGTATATATGTATATTATATATGTATATTTATATATATACATATATAAAACTTTACAAAAAAATGTTAGAGAAAAATCTGTATGACCTTGGTTAGAAGCAATGATTTCTTAGGACACAAATATTGGATTTTGTGAAAATTAAAAACCTATGCCCTTCAAAAGACACTGTTAAGAAAATGAAAAAGTAAGCCATAGACAAAAATACAATACACATATCTGACAAAGGACTTATACCCAGAATACATAAAAAAGCTCTTACAACTCAATAAGAAAACAAACTCCATTTTTAAAAATGGATAAAAGATACTTCACAAAAGAAAGATTAGTGAGTGGTCAACAGCACCTGTGGCAGCATTATTCTGCACAGTCAAAACCTAGAAACAACCTAAATGTCCATCAGCATGTCAGTGGGTCTACAAGTTGTGGTATTTTTATAATGGACTACTCCTCCAATAAAACAGAATAAACTGACACACGTGAAACATGGATGAATATCAGAATCATGCTGAGTGAAAGAAGCCAGACATGCTAAACTACATACAATACGATTCCCCTTACATGAAGTTCTAGAACAAGCAAAGCTAAGCAATAGTGATACAAATCAGATCATATAGAAGTTCCTGGGACAATGTGGCAGGGTACTGACTGCAAAGGGTCATGAGGGAACTTTCTGAGGTGATGAAAATGTTCCAAATATCATTGGAGTAGCGGTTACATAGGTGTGCACATTTGTTAGAACTCATGAGCTACACATTTAAAATGTGTACATTTTATTTTACATAAGTCATAGTTTAACACTGACTTCACAGAAGTGTGTGTGTGAGAACTCCTCTCTCTTGACTGTGATGACTGCACTTTCCCCCTATTGTGTCAGATCAGGCTTCCATCCATCCCAGCTTCCAAACTTCCTGTTGTTAACAAATAATTGGTCACAGAAATAGGATTTTCAGGGAGAAGGAAGAAGAAATCACTCGCTTTTAGGGAGGGTGTGGGGGAGACAGAACAATATACTCAGACGTGACAAAGTCCCAGCACATCCGGTGTACAAAATTCCTTTAGAACCCTGTGTGTGCCCGAAGTAAACCCAGGGAAGCAGGAATAGGAAGAACAGGTGACACCATCATGTGCGCACCTGCATGTCCTCACTGTCAGTCTTCATGTCCCACAGACCCAGAGAAGACCTGCCAGCCAGTGTTGGAGACTTTGCGCCAGGCCATAGATGGCACGGTGTATGCCCACAGCACCTTGGAATTGCAGATGCTGCAGCCTCTAGTCAACTTCCTAGCTACTGCCACAGTACCAGGCTTTTGTGAGCTCCCACTGTGCCCACGTCTCTTTAGACTCTTCACGGTGCTGGCCCTGGGTAGCATGACCCAGGCCATCCTTCTGAGCAGGCATACACCTAGCATCCAGGCCTGGCTTGAGCGCTTCCCCTCTGTGGAACGGGAGGGGGTTCTAGCGAAAGCCCTGGTCCGGGCCTCAGTGGAGGCCTGGGAGGCTGTGGGAAACTGCTTTATGCCTTCCCCGCTCCACCCACATTACCGCTTTTCCCTGCACTCTGTGAGCCAACTACTGGGCAGCTTGCAGCTGCTGCCAACCAGGATGGGCTCCCGGGGTTTTCTGGATGTTCCCAACCATCAGGAGCACTTGCACCGGGTGTCAGGCTTACGTGGCACCCGCCTGACAGTCATGATGGCCACACGTAACATGGTGCGTCTTTGGTTGCATGAGGCACAGAGGACATTTTGTGATCAGCTGGATAGCCCTAGAGAACGCTCCTACTGTGCCAACCTGCTCCTAGAAGTAGCTCAGAGTGTCTTCTGCTGTGAGCCAGCACCCCAGCATGGGGGCAAGGGCTATGAGGAGGAGGAAGAAAATGAGGAGGAGAGGGTGCCTGAAGTGGAATCTGAAGGGGAGTTGGCCCAGTGGGAGGACTTAAGCAACAGTGGCAGTGAGACAGAGGAGGAGGACGACCCTTATGGCCTTCAGGTCACCACAGGCTCACCCTCCAATGATTCAGGTCTAGCACCTTCCACAGCACCAGTAAAGAAGGAAAGCACAGAAATTATAAGTCAGGATGCAAGCCAGGATGAAGGCACAAAAACCTGCAGCTGCAAACTTCAGTTAAACAGAAACAAGAGTTGGTGGCAGAAAACCGCCCAGATGGACCTGGTTTCTCCTCTGTTGCTACCAGTGCTACTACTCTGCCCCTGGGAAAAGCCCTCTGACCTGGTCTTCAGTCAGGAGCTGACACTAGGGTCCAACTCTGAGAGCCCCAGCCTGTACCTGGAACGGCAGTGGGAGAGCCTGGAGGAGCAGCTGTCCACCACAGCCTCTCAGCTGAAGTTGAACGCCTCCCTTGCCTCTTGCCACGCCATGGCCATGCACGTGGCCCGTCTGGTCCGGGTGCTGGCCAGGCCTCGGCAGCACGGCATACTGCTCTCAGGGGCTTTGGGTACTGGGCGCCGTACTGCCATCACTCTGGCAGCTAGCATTTATCAGGCCCGCCTCTTCCATCTGCCATCTGGCTCAGAGGAGGCCATTCTCCAGTGTCTACGGGATGCTAGCTGGCATGCTGGCATGTTAGGCCAGCCAGTGGCCCTGCTGGTGCCCAAGGGTGTGGATCTTACTACCCTTCATCGTCTGCTGGCCCTGGCAACCTCGGGCAGTTTCCCTGACCAGTATACAGAGGCAGATCTGGAAAGTATTGAAGAACATCTCCCCAAGGAGAACCTTAGTGTCAAGCAGAACATCAAGAAGGAAGTGCTGTTGCACAGGTGAGGCCAAGAACCCCATACTAGGAACTGCTTTGCTCTTGCTCTGTCCTGGCCAAAAGGCCAAAAAGAAATCTAAGAGCTGCTGTGAGAGCTCAGATCAGGGATAAGGGGTCAGGTTTGGGGTTGGGACCTCGATGGGCAAACAGGGATAAAGGGGAGGACAGTATCTGAGCTCCTGGCCCACAGGTTCTACCAGCAAGTGTGCAACCACCTGCACATGTTCATCCTGATTGGAGATGACCAGGCCCACAAACAGCTGCCCTCGACCCTTTACCTGAGGCTTCTTCAACTGGCCATTGCTAGCATTGACCGCTATGAACCCTGGGACCAAGACTCCCTGATCAGTGTGGTCCGGCACTACCTGGAGGGTGCTCAGAATCCATCCATTGATGATGGTGAGCCCTTTTTACTGTTCTCACTACACATCCCAACCAAGTTTTAATGAGGATTCAGGTCAGTCTCTCTCTCTCCCTAGAACCTAGTGACCCCCTTCACCTTTTCTGCCCCTTTTCCTAAGTCAGAAGAGGGTCCCTTTTCTTTCCCATTCCCCCACAAGTTCACAAGCCCAGGCTAAAGTCATGCCCATTTCAGACTCCTTGAAGTGCCCAGACCTCCAGGCGTCAATTCCCAGTGTGGCCAAAGCCATGGCTCTCATCCACCTTTCGGCTGCCAGCTACCATGGACACCTATGCCCTGAGTTGCCACTAGTCACCCCCAAGACATTCCTAGACTTTCTGGACACCTTCGTGCTGCTGCAGCAACAGATGACTCTGCAGATTAAGAAGAAGGCCCAACGGTAAGTGGCCCCATTTCCTGCACTGTACCTCCTGCTTCCTTGGGTCCACTAATTGGTATATTGTTTCTCCAGGATCCAGAATGCCCTGGAAAATCTGAGAATGCTTATGGAGAAGCACAACGCCCACACCAACTTTGTCTTTAACTTGGAACAGTTTCTGAAAAGTTCCCGCAAGGTAAAGGGGGAGAAGATTGTGAGGTATGCACAGTAGGGTCAAAGCAGGAGACCAAAGGGGGATTTTGGAGGGACCACCCAAACCGAACCTAAGGGTTTTTTTTTTTTTTAAGTTTATTTTTATTTATTTTGAGAGAGAGATAGAGAGAAAGCAGGGGAGGGGAAGAGGGCAAAGGAGACAGAATCCCAACAGTGCAGAGCCCAGTCGCGGGGCTCGAACTCATGAGCTGTGAGATCATGACCTGAGCTAAAATCAAGAGCCAGACACTTCATACCTACTGAGCCAGGCACCTCTGAACCTCAGTTCTTATCTCTTAAGAGTACTCCTTTCCTCAGGGGAATCTCTTTAGTCTCTGCTATCACCTCCTTTAGAGCTTAGGCTCAAGGTTGCCCATGGCACAGCTGACATCAGGCCGATTCTTCTAAACACATGAAACCCCAGTGTCGTCTTCTGGTTTCCTCAGTATGTACCTTGACTATGGGAAGTTCAGTGTACTCCCCAAAATCTCCATGGATTCCCAACGGAAACAGGGCAGAGATTATACTCTCATGATCACCTCTACTCTTATCTCTTCTTCTCCTGGATTCTCTATCATGACTCGTTAGCACACCTCTTATAGCCATCCTGTTCTCCCATATAGCTTTGTCTCTGTACCTCTTCCCTCCACAAAAGCACTGACTATACAAGGCTCTTGTGTCCACCGAGTAAATGTGGATGGGCGATGGCAGTGGGTCAATTTAGATTTTAAACCAGACCAGAGACTGGAATGGTACACTAGACCTCAATGTCCTGAATTTCTTTAGTCACCCTCCACAGGGCATTTCCCAGTAACCAGCTCTTCTCTTCTCCTCCCTCTCCCCGTGCCCATTCACAATGCTATTCAACCACTCCACTTTTCCTTTAGAACTCTCCCAATACAATTCTCATGTAACAAGAGATATTTTTCTCATCCAAACTTAAATCTCATTTTGTTCTTAATAAGAGAGAATTCCAAAATAGCTTTTCTTTTTATTCCTGCTACACAAGGCTTTGGTGAAGGTTCAGGGATAACTGCAGAGAAGTGAACTAGTGGTCAACTCACTAGTTCAAATGGGTTGGACAAAAGGACAAATACTTCCCCTCAACTGGGATTTCGGGCCATACAGCTCCCAGTGGCCAGTCTGTCTCTTTTGATGGGTGCCTCAGGGATATCACCCAGTGCTGTGCAACTCTAGGGGCATGGCTTCCATTGTGTCTACATGCATGGTTGTCAACGTGTTCTCTGTAAATGATGTTGGAGTTCTCACGGTACTGATACCCTCCTACCATCCACCACCAAGGGTCACTAGCTTAGATAAAACTTCAGGGCTCATTAAGGTGAAAACAAAACAAAACAAAACAAAAAAGTTCACAGAGGGACAGGAATGCCCATTCAAGTGTTTTCCAAATTCCAGTGTCTTGTGTTGGGTCCTGCCATTTCCCAAAGTGATTAATACCAGGAATTGTTGATCTGATTTAAAGGTGCTACTATTCTTTGAGTCAGTTATATCAGAGCACAACATAAGAAACCCAAAAATCTGAATAAGAGATGTTCATAGTGGATGCGCCTGGCTGATTCAGTTAGAAAAGCATGTGACTCTTGATCTCAGGGGTTTTGAGTTCGAGCCCCGCACTGGGTGTAGAGATTACTTAAAAATAAAACCTTAGAGAGAGAGAGGGAGAGAGAGGTTCATAGTGTCAGAGGCATTCAATGTCAGATCCTTTGCCCATTCACTCAACAGCTGTAATAGTGTGTACTTCTTTCAGTGTTCCCCACACCAGGAAATGGCATCACCATCCATTCAGTCACTTAAGCCAAATCCCAGGAGTCATTGTGGAGCCCTCCATCTCCCTTTTCTCTCATATTCCACTGGTTCATTTATTCATTATTGTACTCTACAACAATTAAGGGAACTCCACTTTTTTTCTATCCAGCCACTCATTGATATTTATGTCTGTGTCTACATCGATGTCTACATCTAGATAGATAGGTCACTAGAATCCTTGCCAAAACTTTCTGAGGTGGCTATCCTTTTTCCCATTTTATAGATGAGAAAAGTAAGACCCAGAGAGGTTAGGATGAGGATTAAATGACATCTTACTTGGAAAGCATTTAAAAGTGCTGGCACAGGGGCGCCTGGGTGGCTCAGTCAGTTAAGCGGCTGACTTCAGCTCAGGTCGTGATCTCGTGGTTCATGGATTCAGGCCCCGCGTCGGGCTCTGTGCTGACAGCTCTGAGCCTGGAGCCCGCTTTGGATTCTGTGTCTCCCTCTCTCTCTTCCCCTCCCCCATCACGCTCTGTCTTTCTCTATCTCTCAAAAATGAATAAATGTTAAAAAAAATTTTTTTAAGTGCTGGCACATAGTAAGAGTTCAATAAATGATAGCTCCTCCTAATTAAGAAAGATAAGGCACTGTCATTGCCTTCATGGTGCCTAGTTTACTGGAACATATAGACTCAGCTAGGCAATTACTGTTACTGTGATAACAGTGTGTTATCACAAAGTCCAGGGAGCTCTGAAGTATCAAGACTTTCTAGAGAAAGCAAAGTGCCACAGTGAGTAGCACAGAGCCATGTGTAGAACACGGCAAGCACTAAAAATCATTCCTTAAATATGTAAAGAAATGAATGAAGTGCACCAAAGTTGATGCCTGGAGGTTAGCTAGGATTTGGCGTAAAAGGGAGTGGGGGTGGGTGGGAAGACTGTCACAGGCTGAAGCAAAAGCATGGGCAAAGGCCCAGAAGCAGGAGAATGTGTGTCACGTTGGAGGAGCTGAAAGTCAGGAATGGCTGGGAGAGTGGGGTGCTGGGGCAAGGACAGACACAAGGTTAGAAAGCGGAGTTGAGGTCTCCTGGGCACAGAGTCCTCGTAAACCAACTGGGAGAGTTGGCAAATGTTCTGAAACATAATGATGATGGTATTTGGCTACGGCATGGAGAGCAGAGGAGAAGAAGGGGGTAAGAGTGGAAACTGAGATGCAGTGAGGTAGCAGACATGATGGACATGTGGGAGGTAGAACAGAAAGGCCTTGAAGATGGGTTGGGTTTGGGGGAATAGAAGAGATGGAGCCAGGGTAACAATGAGATTTTCTTCCTTGGGAAACTGTGTTTTGCCACAGTTCTCTGTGAAAAAGAACGGGTGAGGAGATGAGTAAGATTGCAAGAGATCTGGCAGGGCACAGCGAATATGTTGTTCATTTGTGGGCATGTGGGCTCTGAGGGGCCTGTGAGGCATTGAAGAGGAGATTGCCATGAAGCAGATGGACACATGGATGTGAGGCTCAGGAAAAAAAATCTGGCTAGAGATAGCAATTTGAGAGTTGTTAAAATTTAAGTGGTAATGAAAGGCATGAGATTAGGGAGGGCACATAGAAGTGTAGGATGAGAAGGTAAGGGGGCCCTGAAACATTGCTGTGGAATACTGAAGGGATGGTAGAGGAGAAGACTGAGTAAGAGCAGCCACAGAAGTTGGAGAAAGCCAAAGGAGTACACGGGGTCATGAAAGTCAAGGGAGGACAATGTTTCAAGAGGGAGGGAACTGCCTTGTATGACAAATGCCACTAATGGGTCAAGTAAGATAGAGTATGGCATAATGGTTAAGCATGTGGGCTTCAGAGTCAGACTGCCTGGGCCTGTGTGGCAGTTCAGGAGAAGCAGTCACCCACTGGGAGCTGCATCACCAAGTGTGTAAGTCATAGACCAGTAAGTGATAGTTCCAGGGCCCAGTCTTTGTGGCCTACATGGAGTTCAACTAGCTCCTCCTGACTATCAAGTGAGGAGTATGCTGCAGTCCCAAGCCCACAGGGCTCCCCTTGGGGTAAGCCCACCTGGCCCAGGATCTGGAGCTGCAGTGCCTGGACCTCTGTTTGCAGAACCTCCACATACTTCAGCAGCAGCTCCAGCAAGACAAGCTGCTGTATAGGCGGCAGCTGGCGGAGTGTCAGCAGCAGGAGGACCTCATCAAGAACCTGACCAAGCAGCGGGATGCCCTGCGGGCTCAGTATGAGGCTTTCCTGGAGCAGGTGGGGTCTTGCTGCTGCCTGCCCTGTGCTGCTCTTCTCTTGGGAGGGGACAACACTTCACAGGATGCCCAGAGGAAAGAATGGGGTGACTTGTCATGGAGTCTCGTGGGGGAGGGGCAAAGTAGGATGGCTTGAGGAATGGTCCCTCATGGGAACTCCTAAGAAGAGGTGATCACTCCTGGCAACACATTGAAGGAAGAGGACACTTTGGAAATTCACTTCAAGAGTGCATATCTCATTTAGATGGGCAAGGCATTCCTGGGGCCTCTGAGCCAGCTGCAGGTAGCCGACTTTGAGGAGCTACGGAGCTATCGAGTACCACCGGAATCTGTGGTCCGGGTGACCGACGCCCTGTGCGATCTGTTCCACTGTGAAACAGGCTGGGCCAGCGCCAAGCAGCTCTTATGCACCGAGGATTTTTATCAGGTAGGGAATGTGGAGCACGATGGAGGAGGAGAGCAGAGGCACAAAGGGGAGACTTGGCAGAGCGAGGCTGTTAGGGCCAGGTCCAGAACACCTGTGTCTGCCCCTACCCCTCTTAACACATTTTCCCAGGAGCTGGTGTTCTTCCCCAAGGAGAAGATGACAGACTCCGAGATGATAAAGTTAGCCCAAGCTCTGAAGGCTCCAGGTATGAGTGATGCAGCTCTGCGGGCAGTAAGCATACCTGCAGCGAGCCTGGCGGCCTGGCTCTGGGCCGTCCTGCGCTATGGGCTGGCACAGCGTCGGGGACTGCCCACGGGCCTGCTGCTGCGGCAGATAGAGGCCACGCTGGCTCGGGAGCAGGCCCTCCTGGGCCACCGCCAGTTCCAGGCCCAGGAGACCCTGGAGCACAAACTGGATCTGGCCAACAAGCTGGAAGACTCCTGGGTTTCGCACAACCGTGTGATGGAGAATCTCATTCGCGCTCAATGTGGCCAGTATCACAAGTGGCCCATAAAGTCTGCACTGCTCACACCTATGCAGTCCTGGACTACAGAGCTCCAGGTAACCAGCTCCTGCCCCGGTCTTCCCCCAAAGCTCATTTCTGTCCCACTGACCCCAACAACTCTGCTCCTCCCTGCACCCTCACTGCCTCCCTTTGTCCCACTGCCCTCCTTGCCATGCTTTCCTGCATACCCTGCTTCACGCCCTCTCTACCAGACCCTCTCTGCCTGCACCCTCCTCGCTGGCCTACATGCCCTCTGTTCTTCCCTTACACACCAGAAGTTGAAGGGGCACTGCACGACTATGTTCGGGGATGCCCTTCTGTGTTCAGCTGCCATCATCTACCTGGGTCCTTTCCCAGCACTGCGGCGCCAGGAGCTACTGGACAAGTGGCTGGCTCTGTGCAGGGGCTTCCAGGAGCCCCTGGGCCCAGATGATGTGAAACAGGCCCTGAAGCAGAAGCAGAAATCTGCCATCATGCCACCAAAGAACCCCCTGCTCTCCACACGCTCTCCCTTCAACCTTCTGACCCTGCTTAGCTCCAAATCTGAACAGTTCCAGTGGGACCGAGACCTGAAGCCCCAGGCAAAGTCAGCCCGCCTGGCAGGGCTGCTCCTGCGAAGTCACACCCACTACTCCAGCTTCCGTTGGCCTCTGCTGCTTGACCCTAGCAACCAGGCCCCCATCTGGCTGAACCCACTGCCTCTGCAAGAGACTAGATGCCTGGCCCCAGGTCCAGGTAAAGTGCAGATATAAAGCCAGGGATAATGAACATAATGCTTCTCCTTCTCAGGTATCTGAACCGCCAGCACTCAGCCACAGGTGGTCCTCCCTTTCATAATAAAGACACTAAATTTTTGTAGCCAGCGTATCCTAGATTTCAGCAGCCTACATGATATTAATAAATTAGGTCACATTTGCATCTTGGGGCCTATACTGTAATGATTCTGACTTTACATGTCTGACCAGTCCATGATCTTCCACTTCCTTGGTCTGCTCAGCACTCTTAGAAACTTGGCCTACAACTCGGAGCCTTCCTTACTGTCGGAATTTATCCCATGTTCAGGAATTCTGGGGAAATATTTCTATTATCTCTGCCTGGAGCAGAGACCTATCTGGGTCGAGTGTCAGAAGGAGGTGTTTCCTAGGGGAAGGAAGCAAGGGTATTGGGTAGGGGAAGGAGAAAATGATGTTTATTTCCCAGAAGGGGTTGGGAGTTGCACCGGGGACAGTAATAGATATCTACAATGGAAGGTACATAATAAAGCAGTCTGTAATGTGGGCTCTATAATCCGACTGTCTGGGTCAAATACCTGTTCTTTGCTAGCTATGCAAACTAAGACATGGTACTTAATCTCTCTAAGCCAAAATTTATTTGACAATAAAATTAGCATCTTAATTATACCCATCTTACAAAACATCGTATTAAGTGAGATAATTTATGTAAAAGGGGTTCACATAGTGCCTAAAAATAATTTCTCAAAAATTTTAGTATTACTACTAATGTATTACTGCTACCATTATTACATTCCATCCCTTGGCTGTGCAGCATAACCTTCCATTGTGCCCATACACCATTATGAAAATACACAGTATATAACTATCACATGTGCAACTATAAGTAAATTTACACCCTTTCTAGTAAGGGACACAATGAAGAAACATCTAGCTGCAGCATCCAATTCTGAGTCCAGGAGCTGTGAACAGTGTTCATTGTTCTTGATCAGAGTTAGATGTGGCTCTTTGTGATTCTATAACCTATGGCACAGTACACTCTCAATCTCACCATAGCAGTACATCCAATATGCAGAGTGAAGCAAAATCAAATCAAGATAACTACAGTAAACTTCCTGTTTAGAAACTGGATAAGGGTAAGAAACACACACTTATCTAATTAGTCTTTAGCATGTACTGTGTAATGCCAGACAGAGATAGGAAGGCAAATGATTAGCATCACTTCACTGGCTATAGAGTGAGTTCTTGGGACAGCCACTTCAGCTGTCCTGTGTTCTAATGAACAGTATGATGTTCCTTGTCCATTGTACCCAGGGCTATCTGTGAAAGGAACATTGGTCAAGAATCCTGTTTGTAGCTATTCAGCCATACATAGCCACTCCTATCGGAACGGGATGGGGGCTTAGGATTTGTCTTCAAATTAAGCAAACACTGATCACTTGTTACCAGATGGAGGATTTTCTGGCTAATTCCACTAAATCTCTCATCTTCTTTCCTTCAGATTTCATCTATAAGGATTCTGTTAGCTATTAACCAATGCCAGAAATCTTGGTACACTCTCATTCTTGAATTTAAACCCTATTTTCTGTCTTCTCTCTTAACATTGGTTCTGGGGGCTTGAGCAATTCCACTAAGCCTTAATTGCTATCCAGCTAAACCTTGGCCTTCAGCTCAGAGCTGTAGTAAGAAAATAGTTTGAGTAGTGAGCTCAGGGTAATTGGCCATGGAACATAGCCCCGAATACTTGGGGGCTGTATCCAAATCAAAAGGGGAAGGGAGACTATTAAATTTGTCAAGCAGAGAATGCATAAAGAGAAGTGCTTGAGATGGATCTGGAAAATTACCTTCCCTGATTTTCCAGCCTCTTCCAATAGCCAGTAATTTCCTATTCCATGCAACATGAGGTAGATAACCATCTTTACAAATCAGCAAGGTGCATGAGTATCTGAACATTTGTGGTCTGAAATTGCTTGATATGAGCAGAAAGGAATTTTCTTATAGTTTTTTTTTTTCCTGAGGGTTGTTCCTCTCATCTAAGTAGAGAAGTAGCCAGCATGCCTTCTTCTAAATCCACTGAAGTTCAGTGAGCATATGGTCCAAATCCCATGAGATAAACCAACTTCTTACCCACCACACAGATTAGTAGGGAAAAGAAAAATCCTCATTGCCTCCCCACTAACTCGCTGTATCAGTTAGAAATGCTATCACTATCAGTAACAAAAGCCCAACTTACCATGGCTTAAGACATAAGGATTTATTTATCTCACATTATAAGAAGTACTGAGATAAGCAGGCACCGGCCTTCAGTGTTGCCTTCAAGTACCCAGATCCTTCTGTCTTTCTGCTCAATAATCCCTAGCATGTTGGCTTATCACATTATAGTGGGTTGAATGTAGTGGGTTGAGTCCTAACCCACAGAACCTCTATGTTAAAGAGTCTTGCAGATATAATTAAGAACCTTGAAATGAGATTACCCTACATTATCTGGGTTGGCCCTAAATCAGTGAGAAGTGTCCTTAGAAAAAAGAGAAGGCATAGGGACAGAAAGTAAAGACCTCATGAAGAGGGAGACAGACAGTGGAGTTATGTAGTCACAAGCCAAGGAACTCCTGGAACCACCAGAAGCTGGAGGAGGCAAGGAAGGAGTCTTTTCTAAAAGCTTCAGAGAGAGTGCTCGCTTCGGCAGCACATATACTAAAAGCTTCAGAGAGAGTACAGCTTTCTCAACACCTTGACTGTGGACTTCTGGCCTCCAGAACTATGAGGAAATAAGTTCCTGGTTTTTCCAGCCACCATATTTGGGTGCTATCCTTCCAAGCATCATGTCAGAGTTGCTGCTAGCCATTTCTGTCCCTTTCATCAGGAAAACAAAAGATCTTCCAGAAATCTGAACAGCTACATGTGGTAGGCAGAGTTTTGGCCCCCGTCATTTTTGTCCTCTATTTTTACTCCTATGATTATGTTACATGGCACAAAAGACTCTGCAGATGTAACTAAGATTACTAATCAATTGACCATAATAAAGAGATATCCTGGGGTTGCCTGGTGGCTCAGTCAGTTAAGCATCCAACTCTTGATCTTGGCTCAGGTCATGATCTCAGGGTTCGTGAGTTTGAGCCTAGAGTCGGGCTCTGCACTGATAGCACAGAGCCTGCTTGGGATTCTGTCTCTCTGCCTCTCTCTCTCAAAATAAATAAGTAAGCTAAACACACACACACACACACACACACACACACACACACACACACACACTCACACACAAAGGACAGGGATATCCTGAATTATCTGGGTGGGCCCAATGTAATCACATATGCCCTTCAAAGAAGCAAGGAGGAAAGAAGAGGCAGTCAGGAAAACTTGAAACACAGAAGGATTCAAGGAACTATTATTTCTGGGTGGAAGATGCAGTGGGCTACAGGGAATGTGTGAGATAGAAATGAATTCTGTCAAAAACCAGTAAGCCTAAAAGAGGACCCAAGTCCCAGATTAGAACTGCAGCCCCCGTTGATGCCTTGATTAGCCCTGTGTAACCCCAAGCAGAGCGCCCAGTCATGTTGTGCTGGGCTTCTAACCTGAACTCAAACATAACAAATGGGTGTTGTTTTCAGCACTTATTACTAAGTGGTAATTTGTGGTGATTTGTTAAGCAATAGGAAATGAATCCACCAAACTGTGGACCCAGCAACCTCCACTTGCCCACTTCTTAATGCTTAATACTTTTAAAAAATTCTTAAATTTTTTAATACTTAAAAAGATATTATTTCTCTCTTCCAGCTCCTGCTGTAGAGGAGGCAAAGGAGAAGGTGGCTGGGGAGCCAGCCATCTGTGTCCACCATACCGTGGCCCAGGACTTGGCTAATTCCATAGTTTATGGTCTTTCACTTAGCAGTTGCTACTTCCAGGCACTGATTTCTATATTAGCAACAATTCTTTTCGTTATGATAAAAGTAGCTTAGGCAAAAGGAGAGATACACGGATTCTTCTAACCGACCGCTGAAAGGCAGAAATGGAGCAGACTTCCCTGGAGTTTTAGGGAAATAATAATGACAGCTAACATTTGTTGAGTGCTTACTATGTCCAGCTGAGTACTCTCTCTGTATCGTTTCATGTCATCTTCACAGTAACTCCATGAGGTACCTACTAATATCAACCCCATGTTGCAGCTAAGGAAACTGAGTCAGAAAGAGCTTAAGTGACTTTCCTGAGGTGTCTTCCTGTGGACCTTCCCTCAAGAGATAGAGCCCTTGGGTGAATGGTGTTCCCTAGGAGCCCAGTTTGTCCTCTGAGAGGAGCTCCTCTCCATCTTTCTGTCATAGGGATGGGCTTTGTGAGAAATCAAGAAAAAGAAGAGGCCATGGAAGAGGAAGATTGCAATAGTGAAGAGAGTGATAAGACTAAGGGCAAGACAAAAGAGCAGAAGACAGAGGACAGAGAAAATGAGGAGGAGGGAAACAAGCAAGAGCACGAAGAGAAGGAGGAGGAAGAAGAGGAGGAGGAGGAGGAGAAGGAGGAGGAGGAGAAGACAGAGAGACAGAGGTCAAGGCCGGCCTCAGAGACTGGGGCTCTGCCCCTTCCCTCCCTTTGTGTGCTCTCAGGCACTGACCCAGAGCTGGGTCCTCAGCTCCAGGAGGCAGCTGCCAGTGGTGAGAACTGGTCCCCACCCACCATGTCCCCCTTCTGTGGCCCCACAGGCCTCTCACCCCCAGCCCGAACTCTGCTCCCATCCTTAACCCAAGCACTAACTCTGTTGAAGAGCCCTGAGGGAATCCTCCTATTATCCATGGGGGAGCCAGTGAGAGCCAGATTTTGTACAGGAGAGGGGGCTGCGTGCTGGCATGGTGAGTAGGGTGTCCTTGCCTCCCCCTCATAGGCCTGCCCGTGCTACTGACCAACATGGAGCTGGGCCTAGGGTGCCAAGAACTACAATGGCTACTGCGGCGGGAGAAGCTGAGCCCACCCCAGGTGCAACCCAGCTTCTGTCTCTATCTGAGCACTACTCTACCCCTCAATGCCTTGGAAAAAGGTGAGTGCCAGTGGGTAAGTTGCCACCACAGCTCTGTGGACACACCAGGTCTCCAGCTTCACTCAGTCTGACCCCGAGCAGGCTCAGTACTGCAGCAGGGTGCCATACTCTCTGTGTACCCCAACCCTGGTTCTGTCAAGGGGTTAAGCATCCCCTATGTCCCTATGTAACCCCAAGTGCTAGGTTATGAGCTGCTGAAGGGGCTGAATGTACTGGATCTGAGCCTGAACATGGAAATCCTAGAGGAACAGATGCTGCACGAAATCTTGTGCGTTGAGTGTCCCGAGCTTGAGAGCCGCTGGCAGGACATAAAGATCAGAGCCCTGGATTCCTTTGAAGCTGTGGAGGCTGCTGAGGTGCCTGGGGGTCCTGTTATGGGTGGGGATGAGCTCGGGGGGGGGGCAGATATGGGGGTGGAGATGAGTGTGCATGGTGGGGGAACCACGTGAGAAAGAATCAGACCCATGGAACAGGTGACTGTCTGCAGGAGGGGCTGCTGCTGATGCTGCTGCTCCAGAACCCAAAACATCAGAAACCAGCCAAATTCCTCCGGGAGATGGTGAGGGCCCAGGCAAAGCTATGTCAGCTGCGTGCCCACTGTGAGGAGCTAGAAGAAATGAGACGGCAGGAGGTGGTACTGTGGGCACCCTATCGGCGTGTGGTCTGGCATGGAATGGCCATTATAAAGGCCCTTAGCCCATTGCAGAACCTGCTTCCACTTTTCCGTATGCACCCAGACAACTGGCTAGCAGCCACCAAGCGGGCCCTGAACAGCATGGAGCAGTATGAGATTCATCAAGGGGAGGACCTGCCCAGCCATCTGCTGCAGCTGAGAACACAGCTGACCCGCCAGCTACTGGGCAGCACTGTGGCTGCGCTGGGCCTGACCCAGTTACCGTTGGTGGGTGCCTTGGGTGCTCTGGCTCTGCTGCAAGTGGCAAGGAAAGCACCAGAGCTGGAGAGGCTGGCACTTTGGCCTGGCCTGGCAGCCTCTCCTAGCACAGGCTACAGCAAGCCAAGTGTGGCTCGACCAGCCTGGCTGGGGCTGAGAGCCTGGCAAGAATGTAGGATGTTAGAGCTGCTGCCACCATTCGCTGGGCTGTGTGCATCCCTGGCACACCACTCCAATGTTTGGCAGGCTTATCTGTCCCTGTCATCCACAGTGCTGGGTCCTGCGCCTGGGCCTGGACCTGATCCACTTAGTCTCCTCCAGAAGCTGATTCTGTGGCGTGTGCTGCGACCTGAGTGCCTGGCAAGGGCCCTGGCTGACTTTACCACCAGCCTCCTGGGCCGGCCCCTGGATGAAAACCTGGATGCCTCCACCATACCCTTCGAACACAGCCAGGCTACTCAGCCCGTGCTGATCTTGTTGCCACCACCTGGTCACCCCACAGCCACCATGCATCCCCTGACTGTCATCCAGAAACTGGCTGCCAGGCATGAGCAGGTTTGAGCCTTGCTTGTTGGCCACACAGACACCAGACCTCTGTGGACTGAGATGGGGTGTGGTGGTCCCTCCCAGCATGCCCATGGATCTTTCTGGCTTACTCAGGGACTTTTGGGGGTCATTTGTGGCATTACCTTGGGTCCCTTGGGTCACCTAGGATCACTTTGAGTTACTCTGCCACCTCTCTGTTGGTCTTCAGGGACAGAAGCATCTGGAGGTGATCGCCCTGGGCTCTGAAGCCTGGGATCCAGTCTCGGTAGTGGTTAGCACTCTATGCCAGGCTATGCACAAAGGGCACTGGCTGGTGCTGGAGAACTGTCATCTGATGCCTCACTGGCCGAAGGAGCTGCTACAGCCTTTGTGGAGGCTGTTGGATGGAGCCAGGGGTGCGTTTGCTACCTAAATATGGCTTCTTGGACCCTGTCCAGTACCTGGCCTGACCTTGAACTCTCAGGCCTCATGGCTGATCCCCTCACTCCAAGTCTGTCCCTTGTGTCTGACTCCTGACCCTTGAGCCTCAAGTCTGATCCCTAAATTTGCATCTGACCCTTTACCCAGTGATTGATCTCAGCCCCATGTTTGACCCCTAGTGGTCTCGGACCTGGAGTCAGAACTGCTTCTGGCCCAACCTGCAAGCAGGAACATGGCCACTGTCCACAGAGATTTTCGTCTTTGGCTTATTTTGTCTGCAGAGGCTATTGCTTCCTTACCAGGTGAGGAGCTCCCCACTATAGTCTCTCAGATTGGAGGAGGATGGTACCTGTGCTGTGCTGACCCAGCACTCTCCTTCTGCCCCAGCTGTACTGACTCAGCACTCCATGCCTGTTTTCTGGGACCAGTCCCTGGAGCTGGGCCATGTCTTGATCAACAGCATGGAGCTAGCCCAGCAAGGACGGAATGTACAATCCCCAACCAGGATGCTGCCTCTGGTCCTCCTACATGGCCTCCTGCTATACCGGCAGCTCTATGGAATGAAGCTGCAGGCACACAGGGGCCGCTGGTGAGGGACCCCATCCATCTTGCTCAGTCACTCAGCAAACATTGTGCATTTTCCACATCCTAGATGAGTATGACTAATTCATGCCTGGGAAGCACCAAAGTGTGAGGGCAGGGGGGTAGTCAAGAAAGTCTCCTCCAAGGACTTTGAGATCTCACTTTGAACTGAGTCTTGGAAGCAGAGGCAGATCAGGTACCGATGGGGCCTTTCTGAGCAGAGGGATCTAGGCTCAGCAGGAGGGAGATTTCAGTGTGGCTGAGGGGGACACGCTGGGGGGTTGAGTGGGGACAGGCAAGGTTTATGGTAAAGGGCCTTTAAGATCATGACAAGGGACTGGATTTTATCCTGAGGAGAGTAGGAAGCCACTGGAGGGTTTTAAGTAGGAAAAGAAATGTGATCCTAGTTGTCTGTTGGAAACATCACTCTCACTGACTGCAGTGTGAATGGACCAGATGGGATAGGGCTGGAGGCAAGCAGAGCAATTTTAAAGGAGGCTCTGGCAGTCTCAAGGGACAAGGCCATGGTATGGGTGGAAGGGACTAGGGTAGTCATAGTAGAGATAGAGAGTAAATATGGAGTGAAGAAGAAGGAGGAGTCAAGACAGCCTCCCAGATTTCTGCCGAAGACAATTGGGTGGCTGGTATGGGGGAAATATGATGATTTCAGTTAAAAAGCAAGCTGTATGAGGGGTGCTTGGATGGCTCAGTTGGTTAAGCATCTGACTCTTGATCTCAGCTCAGTTCTTCATCTAAGGATCCTGAGTTCAAGCCCCATGTTGGGCTCGGGGCTTGGCATGAAGCCTACTTTTAAAAACAAAAACAAAAACAAAAACAAAAAAAACAAGTTATATTGGAAGTGCTAAGTGCAAATGACTGGTGAGCCCTTATGAGTTGGGAGCTTGGGCTAGACAGACCAGAGTCCTCAGCATATAAATGGTTCTGAAACCCTGCTTCCTGCTCCCCTCCCCCAGGAGTCAAGTGACCCTGACCCAGGTCCTTCAGATCCAAGACCAGCTGTGGGCCAGCCTTAGCAATCCCAGTGCTGCCATGCAGGAGCTGGCTGGTGAGAATCTTCCTGTCCCCATGGAAAGCCCTGGGAGGGGCAGGGGGAGTGGGAGTACTGAGTTTTTGGTTTGGGTTTGGGAGGTGGTGGAAACTGGAGAGGCTAGAACTAACGGGTTCTGACCTCATTCTCAGCTTCAGTTTTCTATGGGGGTCCTGTGGGAGACAGCAAGGACAGGGAGGCCCTGACTAGCCTAACACAAGCCTGTCTGAGCCCCAGCAGCGGGAGCTGGTCTCAACCACACACACCCCAGTATCTGCTGGCCACCCTGCTGCCCAGCCCAGGTAAGCTCCAGCCAGGTATCTGTGTTGGGGTGGGGACCCATGCCATGCCACTCTCTCAGGAATGTGAGCTGCATCCTACAAAGGTGTAGGAGGGGGCAATATTCACACAGTTATGGGATGGTGGCTTAAATGTCAGAGGAAGGCCTACTCCCTTGAGTCTGGGTGGGGCAGAGTCCATCTTATCTATCTATCTTCCCTCTCTCCACCTCCAAGAGCTAGGGGAACTGGATGCTTTGGCAGAGTGCAAGGCCCAGATGCACCTACTGCCCACACCTCCTGAATCCCAGAGCTGCGGACTGAGTGCCGGCCCCCAGGCCTGGCTGTTGCACCGCAAGAGTCGCGCTCTCTTGAGCGCGCTACAGCGGAGTCTACCCGCTTGGGTTCCTGAGGCTCGAGGAGGTTCCAGGCGCACGGAAAGGCGGCTGCGGCAGCGCCTAGTGCAGGCCAAGAGGAGGCTGGAGTCACTGCAGGCTCTGCTCATGGACACCGCCCGCCCGGAAGAGTCTGGCGCCGGGTGGGTGGTGCCGCAGCAGCGGCCTCTGCAGGCCTTCCTCCAGACCGAGGTGCTGGAACTGAGCCAGCTGGCGTGCACGGTGCTATGTGACCTTGATTGCCTGTTGCAGCAGCTGAAAGGCGCGCCCCCGTGCGCCTCCCGGCGCTGTGCCGCGGTGGCCCACGCTCTCTGGACTGGCCGCCTACCCCCGCCTTGGCGTCCCTATGCGCTTGCCGGCCCGCAGCCGCCCTGGCATTGGCTGCGACAGCTGTCCCGCCGTGGGCAGCTGTTGGTTCGCTACCTGGGGGTGGACGCCCAAGTACCAGGGCGCATCTTTCACCTATCAGCCTTTTGCCACCCGCGCCGCCTGCTGCTGTCACTGCGCTGGGAGGCTACCTTTGCTATGGGCGCCCTGCACCAGCGTGTGCCCAGCTCGAATCTCCCTGAATGCCAAGGCCCTGGCTTCAGTGGGCTCCCATATAAACGTCAGGAGCTGAACAGCAACCCTTTGCACCTCCAGGTATATTCATGCCATCCCTCCGTTTACACTTCCTCCCCCTCAAATCCTTGATTACATCGTGCAATTACCCCATCTTGCCTCTTTGTGATCTTTCCCCTTTAGTAGGCCCATCTGCTCGAATACCCCGCACCCCCAGGACCCCTCCTAGCCTTGCCTGATAAGCTTCTTGCGCCCCCAGGTGGTGAACAGCCCAAATCCTACAGTTCCAGAGATGGGGCTGCTGCTGATTGGGCTACAGCTCCGGAACGCTGAGTGGGACCCGTTAGCAGGGGCCCTGCAGGACAGCACCTCCAGCCAGCCCTGCCCTCTGCCTCCGGTCAGCGTCTGCGTCCAGGCTCGGGGCGCCAATGACCTGACACCCCCAGCCGGTCTGGCTGTGTATTCCTGCCCTGTGTACATGGAAGGCCCCCTAGGCATTGTTAGGCTGCACAGCAGGAACATCCTGATGTACCTGCCCCTGCCCACGAAGCTCAGCCCCGCCACCTGTGACCAACTGAGAGTCCATGTGTGCAGCCCACCCTTGCCATGAGCCCTCAACCAAAATAAAGTTGGGGTGATTCGATTAAAGGTTTCTGAGATTTAGTAGTGCAAGGCGGTGTGCACATGGAAAATTGACACGCTAAGGGGAAACCCCAGTGTGCACAACTGAGAGGGGGATGTGGGTATCCCGTGGGAAGATGGGCCTAGAGTTGGTCATGTATCCAAGGCTCTAGGCAGATGGGGATGGCTAATACACAGGATCCTGAATCCTTGCCCAGCTTTCTACTGTGGTCTCAGTACTTGTGCTAAATCCACAAGGGGTGGAGATATATATATCCACATATACATATATACACACACATTTTTTTTCACAAAGGATATTTTTATAGAGAACACTAGAACTGAAAAATTATTTTTTAGAGCCTTGGTTGTATTACTGAGAATGCCTCAGTCTGGCCCTACCAGTCATCCCCTCCCCTGGGATGGATTCTCCCAGTGAGTCATACACATAAAAAACAAAAGCCAAATTAAGATACAAGGTTTTATGTGCATTCAACAATTACTTATTGAGCACTCCTCTGGATCACGTGCTCTTCCTGGCACTTATGAGGTTGTTCCAAAGCAGGAAGACAGAGAAGGAAAAGGTCAACATATGGATAAGTTAAATTTGATGATTTCTATGTGTTATAAAGACAATAAAGGAGGCTGATATGTTAGAGCATGACTAGAGGGAAGCAGTTAGTATAACTTGGGTGGTCAGGGGATACTTCCTAAACATTAGAAAGGGAGCTACTTGAAGATCTAGGAGGAGAGTTTCTGGATAGAGCCCTCAGTAGGTGCAAAGGTCTTGAGGCAGGACAGAACATGTAGCTGGAGTGTGGTGAATGAGGGGCAGGGAGATACAAAATGATGGAAAAGTATAGAAAGGGGTAGGCCACATACAGCCTTTTTGTGATAATGATCTTGTATTTTATTTTAAAAAGCATGAGGAATCTAGTAGAGAGTATTAGGTATGAGAGGACATGATCTAATTTGGATTTTGAAAAGATAACTCTCGCTATTCTATGGTGGATGGATAGAAGAAATTCCAGAGTAACAAGGAGGAATATTTATTTGGAGGCTTGAAGTAATTCTAGTGGAAGATGATGGAGTTTGGATTAGAGTCCCAACAGTGGAGATGGAGAATTGATAGATTTAGGTAATATTCAGGAGGCAAAGCCATAGGATTTGCTGATGGGCTGGATGTGAAGAGTGAAGGAAGAGGACAAGTTTAGGATGACTCTGAGATTTAGGTTTGAACAACTGAGTGGATCATGGTGTCATTAACTGAGATGGGAAATTGGCTGGGGGGTAGGGAATCAAGAGTTCTGCTTTGATATGCTCAAACTTTGACATGCTTATTAACTGATTGCATGCTATCCCAGGACAAACTTCTCTGATAAAAGCTAGGTTAGTTGTACAGCTGAGCTAAAGACCTACATGGGCTCCTCTCCTTGCCCCTGAGCACCAAAACTCAGTAGGTGCAACCTACTTCCCTCTCTGTATGGCTAGGTATGAGCTATGTGGTGGGAAGTAATGCAAATGGCAGTGTCTACTGAGCATTGGTACACAACCTCTTCCAGTCACACCTTCACCAGTGACTGTGATGCAACTGATGTCCTTTAACAAAAGGCTGAGAAGAGGAGCAAAAATTCCACTTTCCTCAGAAACCCTTTCCTTTTCTTTTCCACAGTCAACCAGACGCATGGCTATTCCTTTAGGAGAGGAGATTGGCAGAGTGTTAAAGAGGTCCTTTTGGATAAATGAACCCTGTGCTCTATCCATATATACCATCGCTACTATCTCTTCTCCAGTGGGAGCAGGGAGCAACGATCTAAAATTGGTTAGCACAGAACATTTCCTACAAAACCATGCCATTCTCTAGACTGAAATTCAATCTTTTTCTCTTTTATGTAGGATCTTCTCCTTTTTTTAAATTTTTGCA
This sequence comes from Panthera uncia, assembly GCF_023721935.1. NCBI lineage: Eukaryota > Metazoa > Chordata > Mammalia > Carnivora > Felidae > Panthera > Panthera uncia. Next base: position 49,867,034 of record NC_064808.1, on the reverse strand, counting down.
ATTTCAGCTTTACTGAGGTATAATCAACAGAAATTTATTCCTGAATTATGTCCAGCCAAGTTATTAAACTTAGTCAATTAGAGATTATAAAATAAGTACCATATTACTGCATTGCTCAAATACAATGACTGCTATGTAAAAATGTTCCAGATTTAACAATTCCACTATTGAAATTGTCAACCAGATAAATTAAAACCCCACTAGGAAATCAAAAGCCCCAAACAATGAAAGGAAGGAAGACAGATGACAGAAGGGAGAAACAGGTCCCATCCTGTCCTGACAGATGGGGGTAGATAAAGCAGAGACAAAATCAACCTCATCTGGGACTTTGGGATGAAGGAGTAAACTGAGGTACTGAGGGCAAGGAAGCATTTGCCCTTTTTTCTACTGAGACTTTAGAAGGAAACTACTCTGCATTATGGACCTACCATGGCCCCAAGAGCATGAAGAGGGCAGAATGGCATGGCCAGGAATAAGTGTCCTTTGACCCCTCTATGGTATGGATACTGAACAGAGACCATTTTGGCTGGATGGAATATAAGGCAGAGAATCACTGGGGTCTGCAGCACTAAAGAGGAGGCCAAAGTGGCAGGGAGGGGCACAAGGCCCTGAGAGCAGAGACCACCAATTCATCAGCTTTAGAAGGGGATGTTGGCAGAATGCCTATGTGTGGGGCAGGGCAAGCCATACCCAGAAGATTCCAGCTTGAGCACATCCAAGAACCATTATTAAGCCAGGGGACTCCTTCCTTCTAATACCAAAATGCCACATAAGCCCTCCCTTCTATACCCAGATGCCACTTTGGAGAGGAGCAAAGGTAGAAAAAAAAATGAAACCCGAAGAGACTGAATTTATTTCTAGACTCTACTACTATCCAGTGGAGTGGAGGAGGGAGTGAGGCTTGTGGGGAAAACCAGACCAGTAACTAAGAAAGGAGCTAAATTTTATTTACATATCCCAATTTGTAAGGAAATTTGTGATTCTGTTCTGTATTCACTGTATACGCTAATAATCCGAAGACCAATACTTTCATGGACTACTGCTCTGTAACTCACCTGAAACTCACTTATTTTTGTAGCTTTTCAGTCTAATTTGAAATCCTTATTCAGAAATAGGATAAATAGAGGGAAATGTCTGAAATGGGGGGAAAAAAGTACCAGTTTTACCCACTAATGTCTAAGAAGCTCTGGTATCTATAAGATAGGTACTATTATTATTCCATGTTACAGATGAGAAAGCAGACACAGATTCAGTAAATTATCCAAGGTCACAAAGTCAGAAAACGGTAGAGCCAGTTTATGAATCTAGACATTTGTCCTCAGAATTCATTCTCCTTACAGCTTTCCATTGCCTCTACCATACCAAATGTCGGGGGTGTAGTGGAAAATAAGCATTCTCATGCACCGTTGGTAGATGGTTATCCTGGTGTAGTTATTCTGGGGAGCAATCTAGCAGCACTTGGTGAAATTAAATATACTATGTGCTAAGGGAAACAAAAGCAAAAATAAACTATTGGGACTACATCAAAATAAAAAACTTTGGGGTGCCTGGGTGTCTCAGTCGGTTGGGCGTCCAACTTCAGCTCAGGTCATGATCTCACGGTCCGTGAGCTCGAGCCCCGCATCGGGCTCCGTGCTGTCAGTTTGGAGCCTGGAGCCTGCTTCGGATTCTGTGTTTCCCTCTCTCTCTGCCCCTCCCCCACTCACGCTCTGTCTCTATCAAAAAATGAATAAACGTTAAAAAAATATTTAAAATAAAAAACTTCTGCACAGCGAAGTAAACAATCAACAAAACTAAAAGGCAACCTACAGAATGGGAGAAGATATTTGCAAATGATATATCTGATAAAGAGTTAGTATTCAAAATATATAAAGAACTTATAGCATTCAACACGCCCCCACCAAATAGTCTAATTTCTCCAAAAAAGACAGTCAGATGGCTAACACACATACATGAAAAGATGGTCATCATCACTTATCAGGGAAATGCAAATCAAAATTACAGTGAGATATCCCTCACACCAATCAGAATGGCTAAAATCAATAACACAAGAAAAAAGTCTTGGCAAGGATATGGAGAAAAAGGAATCCTATTGTACTGTTGGTGGGAATGCAAACTGGTCTAGCCACTATGGAAACACAGTATGGAGATTTCGCAGAAAGTTAAAAATACAACTATCCTACCATCCAGCAACTGCACTATTAGGTATTCACTCAAAGAATACAAAAACACTAATTCAATGGGATATATGCACCCTGATGTTTACAGCAACATTATCTACAATAGCCAAATTATGGAAGCAGCCCAAGTGCTTATTGATTAATGAATGGATAAAAAGAGGTGGTACATATATACAATGGAATATTACTCAGTCATAAAAAGAATGAAATCTTGTCATTTGCAACAACATGGATGGATCCAGAGGGTATAATGCTAAGCAAAATAAGAGAAAGACAAATACCATATGATTTCACTCATATGTGCAATTAAAAAAAAAAAAAAAAAGCAAAGGGAAAAAAAAAAGAGACAAACCAAGAAACAGATTCTTAACTAAGAGAACTTTTTATATAGGTAACTCTGATAGAGGGGAAGTGGGTAGAGGTAAGGGTTAAATAGGTGATAAGGATAAAGGAGTGCACTTGTGATGAACAATGGGTAATTAAAATAAAAACTTAAAATATATATTTACTATCTTCTAGCAATTCTGCTCCCAGGTTTATGTCTTAGTGGGTTACACACAGAGTGAGGACGTGTTCTCTCCTACTCTACTTTTTAAAAGAATTTGTGTTGGATTGACATTTCTTCCTTCCTTAAATGGTTGGTAGAATTTGCCAGTAAAGCCATCTAGGCCTGGAGTTTTTAGTTTTGTTTTTGTGGGGGGAAGTCTTAAATTTTAAATTCAACTTTAGTAGATTTAAGGCTATCAGGTTTTTTATTCCTGGATTTTGAGAGTTCTTTATATATTCTAGATACTAATCCTTTGTCAGATACATAGTTTGCAAATATTTTCTCCCAGTCTGTAGCATTCTCTTAACAGGATCTTTCACAGAGCAAAGATATTTAGCTTTGATGAAGTCCAATTTATCAATTTTCTTTTACGGATCATACTTTTGATGTCAAGTTTAAAACTCTTTGCCTCACCATAGATAGCAAAGATTTTCTCCTGTGTTTCTTTTCTAAAGTTCTTTTATTGTTTTATACTTTACATTTAAGTCCATGATCTATTTTGAGTTAATTTCTGTATAAGGTGTGAGACTAGATCAAGGTTCATTTTTTTGCCTATGGATGTCCAAGTTCTCCACCTACATCTGTTGAAAAGGCTTTCTCCCACTTAATTTCTTTTGCATCTTTGTCAAAAATCAGTTGAGAATAGTTGTGTGGGTCTATTTCTGGGTTTTCTATTCCATTCTACTGATTTATGTATTTATCCTTCCCTCCACCAATACCACAATCTTGATTATTGTAGCTATATAGTAAGTCTTAAAATTGGGTAGACTGATTCCTTCTACTTTATTATTCTCTTTTCAAAACTGTCTACTTTTTCTAGTTCCCTTGTCTTTCCATACAAATTTTAGAATAATCTTGTCTGTGACTACATAAAATCACACTGGGATTTTGATAGGAATTGTGTTCCACCCTCTGTGGTTTGCATATGTACACAAATGATATCTTTACCATGTTATGTTTTGCAATCTGTGAACATGGTAGGTCTCTACATTTACTTAGATTTTTTACTTCTTTCATCAGCATTGTATAGTTTTTAGCATAAAAGTCCTATAAATGTATTTTAGGTTTACAACTAAATATTCAATTTCTCTGTGAGCAAGTGTAAATGGTACTTTCAATTTCAGTGTCTACATATTCACTTTTAGTGTACAAAACCATGGGTTTTTTTTTTTTTTGTATGTTTATCCTATATCTTGTAACCTTGTTGAACTCATTTATTCTAGGAATCTTTTTGTAGATCCTTTAGAATTTTCTATATAGACAAACATGTCAACTGTAAAGAGGAACAGTTTGAGTCTTCTGTTCTGTATGCCTTTTATTTCCTTTTCTGTATTGCACTAGCTAGAACTTCTAGCACTAATTTGAGTAAGTGGTGAATCCTTGCATTCCAGGTAAGTATTCCATTTTTTCACCATTAAGTGTAATGTTAATATAGATTTTTTAAAAAAGAGATATCCTTGGGGTGCCTTGGTGGCTCAGTCGCTTAAGCGTCCGACTCTTGATTTGGGATCAGGTCATGATCTCACAGCTTGTAAGATTAAGCCCCACATCAGGCTCTGTGCTGATGGCGTGGAGCCTGCTTGGGACTTTTCTCCATCTCTCTCTGCTCCTTCCCTATTCATGTTCTCTCTTTCTTTCTCTCTCTCAAAATAAATAAACATTAAAAAAAAAGAGAGAGATTCTTTCTGAAGTTGAGAAAATTCCTCTTTATTCCTAATTTTCTTAGTTTTTAACATGAATGGGTATGAATTTTGTCAAATGCCTTTTCTGTATCAACTGATGTAGTCCTGTGTTTTGTTTTGTTTTTCTCTTTAGCCTTTAAATATGGTGAATTACATTGATTTTCTACTATTGAACTAGCCTTTGTATTACTGGAATAAACTCCATTTGGCCATGGCATCTAATTCTTTTTTATATATTACTGTATTCTATTTGCTATTATTTTGCTAAAGATTTTTGTGATTATATTCATCAGGGATATTGGTCTGTAGTTTTCTTTGTTTATACCATCTCTTCCTGGTTTTGATATCAGAGTAATACTAGCTTCATAAACTGAATTGGGAAGTGTTCCTTTCAATTTTTTGAAAAAGATTGTGTAGAATTAGTGTTATTTCTTCTTTAAACACTTGATAGAATTCCCCAGTGAGACAATCTTGCCCTGAAATCCTTTTTCTTGGGAGTTTTAAAATAGGAAGTTTAATTTCCTTAACAGTTCATAGGGTTAAATTAGTTCATATTGCATGAGTTGTAATACTTTTTTTTTTTGAGGAATTGTCCCATTTTAACTACACTGCCAAATGTATGTCTATACAGTTGTTTACAGTATTACTCTATCTTTATATAGTTATGTCTGCAAGGTCTATAGTAATATTTGTTGTTTCACTCCTGATATTGGTAATTTGTGTTTCTTTCTGTTAGTCTTTTTAAAGGTTTGTAATTTTACTGATCTTTTCAAAGAAACAGGACTTTGTTTCATTGGTTTGTTCCACTATTTTTTTTTTTTATTTTTTAATGTTTTTCTTTATTTTTGAGAGAGAGAGAGACAGAGCATGAGCAGGGGAGGGTTAGACAGAGAGGGAGACACAGAATCTGAAGCAGGCTCCAGGCTCCAAGCTGTCAGCGCAGAGCCCAATGCGGGGCTCAAACTCACAGACTGCGAGATCATGACCTGAGCTGAAGTTGGATGCTCAACCTACTGAGCCACTCCGGTGCCCCAGTTCCACTGTTCTATTTTCAATTTCGTGGATTTCTGCTCCTACCTATATTATTTCTTATGTTTGCTTTGGGCTCATTTTACTCTTTTCCACCCCTGGATTATCAAGGTGGGAACCTTGATTATCTCTTTTCTAATAATGTATGCTTTTAGTGCTAAAAATTTCCCTGTCAGCATTGCTTTAGCTATGTCCCACAAATTTGGACAATTTATTGTATTTCCATTTTCATTACATTCAATGTAATTTTTCATTTCCCTTGTGACTTCTCTTTGACCAATGGATTATTTGTAAGTACACTGTTTAGTTTCTGAATATTTGGAGATTTTCCTGTTACTGATTTCTAGTTTGATTTTGTTGTGGCCAGAGAACACTCATATATTATTTCAATTCTTCTTCTTTTTTTTAATTTTTAAAAATGTTTTTATTTATTTGTGGGGGGGGGGGGCAGAGGCAGAGAGAGAGGGAGACACAAAATTCAAAGTAGGCTCCAGGCTCTGTGCTGTCAACACAGAGCTGGAAGCGGGGCTCAAATCCACAAACTGTGAGATCATGACATGAGCCCAAATCCAAGGTTTAACCGACTGGGCCACCCAGGCACTCTGATTTCAATTCTTCTAAATTTGTCAAAATTTACTTTATGGCCCAAGATAGAACCTATGTATGTTCCATGAACACTTGAAAATGTGTATTTTCTTGGGTGGAATATTCTATAAATGTCAGTTAGATCCTATTGGTTCACAGTTAAGTCCTTCTGTATACTTGTAAGATTTTCTGTCTTGTTTTACCAGTTGTTGAAAGGGGTGTTGAAGTCTCCAACTGCATTGTGGTTTGGCCTAATTTCTTTTTTCTGCTATATCAGTTTTATGTCACATATTTTGTACAATGTTGTTTGGTATATACACATTTACGATTGTTATGTCTTCTTGCTACAGATTCATTTATCATTACATAATGTCCTTCCCTGTCTTTGCCAAATTCTCCTCTTAGGTCTACTCTATCTGATATTAACATAGCCACTCCTGGTTTAATTAATTTTTGCATGATAAATCATTTTCACCCTCTTACTTTCAATTTGCCTATACTGCAACATTAAAAAAATTTTTTTTAACATTCATTTACTATTGAGAGGCAGAGAGAGACAGAGTGTGAGTGGGTGAGGGGCAGGGAGAGAGGGAGACACAGAATCCGAAGCAGGCTCCAGGCTCTGAGCTGTCAGCACAGAGCCCGACACGGGGCTCGAACCCAGAAACTGCAAGATCATGACCTGAGCCGAAGTAGGACGCTGAACAGACTGACCCACCCAGGCGCCCTTTAAATTGAGTTTCTCATAGACAAAGTAGTCATCTGCTCATCTGTTAATTGGTATGTTCAGTTCATTAACATAAAATGTAATTATTGCTATGTTAGGAAGTTGCCATTTTTTTCTTTTCTGATTGCTTCTCCCGATTTTTGCCTGTTTTCTTTTTTATCCCTTCTACAGGTTAGAATTCTATTTTATCTACAGTGATTTTGAGTTTATATATTTGTATAGCTTCTCAGTTGTTGCTATATGTATTGCATTATAAACGCATTACTCAACATGGTCTACTAGTGTCATTTTACCAGTTCGAGAAGTATAGAAACCTCACCTCTCTTTATCCTTCCCCATTTATAATTATCTTAAATATTTCCCCTACATATATTTAGAACATCAGACAGCATTATAACTTTTCCTTCAACCATTAAACACAATTCAGAGAACTGAATTGTGAAAGCTAGTTCAATTTGCACATATTTTGTTCACATGCTCTTTCATCTTTCTTTATGTTCCAAGATTTATCATTTCCTTTCCACTTGAATAACTCCTTTTAGCCATTCTTTTAGGGTAGGTTGCTGGTGACAAATTCTCTTAGTTTTCCTTCATCTGAGAATGTCCAAACTTCCCCTTTATTCCTGAAGAATATTTTCACTGGGTATACTATTCAGAGTTAACAGTTCTTTTCTTTCAAACCCTAAAAAATACTGTACCACTCCCTATGGCTTCCATGGTGGACAAGAAATCTATTGTCAATCAAATCGTTTTCCCCCCTTAGGTAAGCTATCACTTTTCTTTTGCCACTTTCAATATTTTTATTATTTTTTTTTTAGTTTTCAGAAGTTTAATTTTTTTTTCACATTTATCCTGTTCAAGGTTCACTCTATTTCTTGTCTCTGACCAAAGTTTGAGAAGTTTTCAGCTGTTTTTCATTAAGTGCTTTCTCGGCTCCTTCTGGGATTTTGATGACACAATATTAGACCTTTTTTTACAGTCCCACAGGTTCCTGAGGCCCTGTCCATTTCTCTCAGTCTACTTTCCCGGTTACTCAAATTGAGTAATTTGTATTGTCCTTTTCTTTTCACTTTTAGTTATTTATACTTTTCAATTCTAGAATTTCCATTTGGTTTCTGTCTCTGGGAAGGTTCCTTATCTGTATATCCATTGAGGCCATACTTTAGTTTCTTATACATATTTTCCTTTCATTGCTTGAATGCACTAATAACAGCTACTCTGAAGTATTTGACAGCTAAATCCAATATCTGTGTCCCCTGGAGTTAATTTCTACTGAGTGTCTTTTACCCTGAGTATAAATTACTGTTTATAATTTCATGTTTTTATAACAGGGTTATAATTTTCTGTTTATTTGTATGTCTGGTAATTTTGGTTAAAAGCTGGTTATTGTGGATAATATGTTGTAGTAAGTTTTCATTCTGTTATATTCTAAAAATTTGTTATTGGTATTGTTATAGCAGGCATTCTGGGGGGAGAGCAGGCCTAAATTGCAAATTTTTTATTTCCTGTGTTGTGTAACAGTATATGTCTCTGCTTATTTTTCAGCTTATAGCAGCAGCATGCTTCTTTTTTTTTTTTTTGTAAGCCTGGTCTAGAGCATCTCACCTGCACATTTACAGTTTAGTCACTGGTCAAGGATCTAGGCGGAATTTGGCTCAGATTTTGGGGCTCACCTCCTCTACAGTCCTTTTGCTTCTGGGGTTTCCCTTTTAAATTTCCAGCCGCTCTCCACTACCAAACCCTGTCCTCTGACACTTCAGTTGCCATCCAAGCTGGACATAAATTGAGGAATGCACTCAGTCAAAAAGCAAATTTGCACATCTCACACAGTGCACTTCTGTCATTCAGGGGTAGACTCTTCTCTGGACTCTGCCAGTTTTATGTGTTAGGTCCCCCCTAAGTCTCCTCTATATGCATGTGTATTTTAGCAGTCATGCAAAGGTTTGGGCAGAATTTATGTTCATATTTTGGTTTCACCCCTCATGGCACTCTCTCACTTCCAGGATTTCTGCTCTTAAATTTCCAGCTGCTTTACCAGCCCTGAACTCTGTCCTCTGTCTATTTTGAGCCAGTATGGCTATGGTTTTTTGCCTTTGGAACTGGTGGATGCTGTGGGGCTGGGAAAGACTTTCAGGCAAAGACCACAAAATCATAATTTTTATCCATTGCAGTTGAAGTATTTTAAGGGTAAATTCTCCTCTAGTTTTTGCCTGCTTTTCTTCACTTTTCAGTGTCTTCAAATAGTTGTTCTTTGGTTTATATTTTGTTCAGATTTTATAGTTGTTAATTTTGTTATATTTTATAGTGGAATAACCAGCCTGACAAATTAAGTTGAACTCTGGAAGCAGGACTCACACATATATATTTAAGAGAACATTTATAAGAAAATTCTTTACTCAATTTTTTTGTGGTCACAAGGATTTGCATAATCTAAATGTCCTTAACTAGGGAAATGGATATGTTAAATGTTCTAAACAGACACTCTGGAACACTAAACAGACATCAGAGGCAAATAAGCCTAGATCCTAGGGGTGCAGTACTGAATAAAACAGATCAAGTCCTTGCTGTCTTGGAACTTACATTCTAGTGTGAAGAAATACGCACTAATCATATAAACAAATAAATATGCAATTTAAAAGGTGATGATAAGTTCCTTGAAGAAAAACTAAGTGTGGTATGGCAGTAGAGAGGGGGACTATAAAAACTGACTTTTCAACAGAGATTTGAATGAAGTGCCTAAGTGAGCCAGGTAGATATCATGGAAATAACATTCCGCATAGATGCACAATGACCCGGAGGCAGGGAGGCATGCTGAGAATATTCAAGAAATAGCAAGATAGACGGTATTTCTGAAAAGGCATCAGTAAAGGGAGTGAATGTTAGATAACTGGAATCCAGAAAACACAGGGCCTCTTAGGAAACAGTAAGAATTCTGGACTATGTTATGAGTGAGATGGGAAGCCATTAGAGCATCTGAAGAGGAGGAAGAGTGAGTTAAAGGTACATATAGCAACATGCACAGCACTTAAAAGCACTGTGGTGAGAAAAGATTTATAGGAAAATATCATTTATGTTCACTCCTGAGCATTGCTGCAAAAGTCCTAGACAAAATATTACCAAAATGATTTTAGCAATGTATAAAGAGAATAATAATCAACTAAGGTGATTTTATTCTAAAAATTCAAAGTTGATTTCACACATGAAAATGAATCTATTACTTGCTACACTGAAAATTAAATATACATATATGATCATCTCAATTCAGCAGTATTTGACAAAATTCGAAGTCCAATTCATGATAAAAATAATAGCAAACAGAAAAGCCTATCATTAACCTGATAACCACTAATCAGAACCTCAATGCAAATATCATACCCAATGATGAAATACTGAAAGCTTTTCTTTCAAGTTTAAGAATGAGATAAGGACTTCCACCAACATCACTTCCCCTGAACATAGTAAGAGACCTTCTGGGTTGTTCACAGCATTATTTGCAGGGACCACAAGCTGGATGTTAGGCAGTTCACCAACCTTGTTTGTCTTCCCCCTGAGCACACAATAGGAGTACACTTTCTCACCAACTACAGAGTTCTACATGGAGAACTCTACAAGGAGACTTGTTTTGGCCAATTACATAGGGGCAAAAAGGGCTGAAACTTTGGGTGCCAGGGAGTGATTTCCCACGTTCCCTTTTCTTTCCTAGTGATTTTGGAAGCATGCATTGCATTAGCTAGGGTTCCTGAGTGACTATGAACAGTCCCTGCCTCTAGCAATAGTAAGAAATTATCTTCTGTGGAGTTAAGACATTAACATTCTGGATTTTAATTTCCTGCAGCATGGCACAGCCCATTCTGATTGATATACAACTCAAATTTACCTAAACAATTGAATTAATCAATCATGGTTTACAATCGTAATTTACTTACAGAACAGGATACTTCTATAGTAATAACAGTGAATGAAATTCATTTGTACTCGACAACATGGATGAGTCCCATAAACTTAATGTTGAGTGAAAAAGCCAGACACATGAAAATACATACTATTTAGGTGTACACACTTTAAAAAGGGTCTGAGCACCCAATTCCACCATGGGAGAAAGCCCCCACACCAATAAACAATTCTCTGAGACACCAGCAGGATGTTCTACAACTTATCTTAATTCTAACACTAACTGCCCTGAGACAGCATTAGATTCCACAGACTCAGCGCTCAGTCCTACATGACTGCTCTCCTCCCGCACTTCAAATGCTAGTCCCAAGTCCAAGTTGTCACAGAACTTGGAAAAAGTTTATTTACATTTGCCAGCTTATTATAAAAGGACATAGTAAAGAATACAGCTGAACGTCCAGGTGGAAAAGATGCACAGGGCAACCCCTCAATCCCAGGTGATTTGGGGGCATTCCAAAAGTCATCTCATTAACCTAACAAAAGACCGGTTCCAGCTCTCATCACTTAGGAAACCCCAAGGGTTTTAGAAGCTCTGTGCTAGAAATGGGAGGACCAAATATGTATTCTTTATTATGAATCACAATATCACAATGCTTAACCAGTAAGACCACAAAGGAATGCAAGGAAATTGTCACGAGAGTCAGGATGGTGGTAACTCTGTATGGTTGAGAGAAACAAGTGGTTGATGTTTGGGAGGTAGCATAAAAGGTTTTTGGGGGCGGAGGCTTTCTCAATTTGGATGGTGGTTGCAATGGGGCTGGCCTATGATAAAACCATGGGTCAAACATTTTGGTTTCATTTACTTTTTCATATGGGTATGTGTTTTGCTTACTTTTCCGATGTGTTCAACTAAGAATAATTTTAAAAAAGATCAATAGTTGCTGTAACAACGAACCCTCAAGTGTGTAATGGTTCATCTATAAAGAAAATGACTTCTCACTCAGGTGAAGTCCCAAACAGGTGGCTCTCCTCCAAGTGTTGTTCAGGGATCTATGCTCCCTCCATCTTTTGGCTCCATCATGTTTGACATGTACCTTTCAAGGTCATATGTATGGGCAAATGCATCAAGTTGGCCAAAGTGGATTGACATGGGGACTAATGTGTAGCAAAATATAAGGACCCAAGTATGCAAGTAGCATACCTTAGTTCCACTACCATCCAACTGGCCAAATTCAATCACGTAGCCACACGAAAGTATAAGGGGAGCTGGAAAACAGAGTCCAGCTAATTTCCCAGGAAGAAGAAAATGGGTGTGAGGAACAGCTGCCAAGTCCCTGCCACAACATATATACACCAAAACCATGCACGTTGCTAACATACGTATCTAGGGACACACAACAAAAATATTGTGGGAGTGAGGAAAAAAGAGCAAATAAGTAATAAAGGAAACAAATAACAGAACAGGAGAGAGGGCTTTCATGGGCCAATCCAAAACAGGGCCACAAATTTAGGATTAACTCAATTCTCAGCATCAACCTATGTGGCAACAAAAAAACACAAAAAAAGTCCAGCAGCCACGGTGCCAGCAGTGCCATCCTAACCAGACTCTCTGAAGTGTGACCTTAGGTTTTGCAGTTGGTCCGTGTTTGTTTTCTAAGCCTCACTCCCCGGACTTCTCATGAGTTCTGTTAATTACTTAACTGATATCCTCCCAGTACATTTTTTTCTTAACCACACTTTGTTATAGTGTCACAGAGTAAGTTGTATTTTGCCTGTTGAACCTCCGTCCCATGTTGAACTTGAGCCATTACAGTGGGAATCCTTACTTTGTCCTTGGCCTCAAGGGGAACGCTGCTACAGAAAGCCCAACATCTAGATAAACCTGCTCTCCAGCAGCAACAGCCAAGCAGCAGGAAGATGCCCCTTGGCTCCCAAACCTCAGATGAGCGCATCTAATTGGTGGAACATAGTTTTTACTCAGAACCCCAGCTCCAGGGATTTTAATTTCTCCAGGTAGCAAAGAATTTGAAGCAACCAAGTGAATGGATACATTTACTCTGGTGGATGTATACCCTGAACACTCCACGGTGACCCACCGCTGACAGAAGCAACAAAGTATGCATAAGAGCAGCTACTGGAGTGTATCCCTTATTTTCCTATTTTCTTAGGGCTCCTGGCCTCTACAGATCTCCCTCCACCCCCACTCCCCACCCCCTTACACACACTCTTTGTGTTGCTGCAGCTGGGAGTCTGCAAACTCTATTCCCCAGAATCTACTGCCAGCTGGTTCCATTAGTTCCTGTCAATGGGATGTCCTAAAGGGAACCTGAAAGTGAGAGGGGAGGAAGGCCCTTTGTCCCTGTTTTCCAGCTGATGTCTCATTACTTCAGCTGCAGGCAGCTGGCTCCAGCTATTAGCTGCTTCTGCACTCAGCAGCAGCTTTGCCGCATTTGTCAGATTGTAGAAGCAGACAGGCAGTCACTCCCTTCCTCAGAGGTCCAAGCACTAGGTATGTAGAAGGAGCTTCCCCCACAAAGATGTGAGTATCAGTCAAAAGGGGGTCTTTCTCTGAGCTCCTAATTTCTGGTGATTACACCACTTCTTCCTGTTTGTTTTCCCAGGACTTGGGATGCTCTCGGAATTCTCCAGTTAATTTTTGAATTACATCAGCAACTTTGACCTATTCTTTCATCCTTCCAACACTTGGAATCAATTCTCAATAAATGCCCTTTACTTGAAATGCTTTGCATTTTCCCGACAGGGCTCCGATTGATACGTGAATGGATACTAAAAACAGAGCTGAGGGAGGGAGGGAAAGTAAGAATACATTGTCAGTAATACTCTATATAAATAAAGCAGTTCACGTTTTCTTTTTTTTTTAATTTTTTTAACGTTTTTTTAATTTATTTTTGAGACAGAGAGAGACAGAGCATGAGTGGGGGAGGGTAAGAGAGAGAGAGGGAGACACAGAATCCTAAACAGGCTCCAGGCTCTGCACTATCAGCACAGAGCCCGACGCGGGAATCAAACTCAGGACCGTGAGATCATGACCTGAGCCGAAGTTGGACGCTCAACCGACTGAGCCACCCAGGCGCCCCACAGTTCACGTTTTCTAAGAATATGTACATAAGAAAGAAGATGTTAAATGAGTTTTTCAGTCGTCTAAGACCTTTGGATAATACACCAAGACTGAAGACCATAGGTAATAGGCACTGACACATTCTAAATAAAGATACTGGATACATCCACATAGGATTTATTCTAAGAAAATAAAGCTGATCCAGAGACCATCAAACTTTCTACTGTATATGAAGTGAGAAATGAAAGATGCATTGATGGGAATTTTTTTTAGGAATAGAGAACTTTTCCCCCCTGAAAGGCATCCTAAATCAAGTGAGGAGGGCTCTAATAGAACCATTTATAGTAGTTCTGTGTCTCCACGAGGGGGACAAGCTTTACATTCATTCAGATTACATTCTCGAGCTAGAGGCTTGCCACACTCAGGAACTTAATAGAGCCATCTGTATATGGCCACTGAGGTGGGGCCTGGGGCAGAGGCCTCTTGGGAGTTAATACAACCTGAATCACTTATGAGGGTTTGGAGCCATATGCATATAGAGATTGGTGCTTCTCACATGGAGAAGTCAGTCAGGCTGGCTGAGGCAAGCAAGGGGAGAGGGGTCAGCTGCCGACTGCGCTGCACTGCCAGTGTTGGTGGGAAAAATATGCATGAGTTTCTGGTGGGCTCCCTGAAAGGGAACCAATCTTGAAGTGTTTGTTGGAAACTATCCCAGGTCCCCTCCCCCTGTGCCAGGGATAGGGATGTTAGCATTAGGAGGCTATGGATTCATGGACAGGGGCAGAAGCTGAAGAGCTGAGGGGGAGTGTGGGCTGTGTATAATAAGCAGCAAAGCCAGCCAGTGCACAAGTCCCTACTGGGGGGCTCCAAAGAACCCCAATACCCCACATGAGAGCCAACATTTAAAGAAGTGCCTGTCTTAGTAGAGCACACTGATGGTGTTTACCTTTTTCTCCTCTAGTGTGTCCTCCCCATCCCAATCCTAAGTGACAGAGGAGGTAACGAATGAAATAAAGACCATGCTTCCCCACCCCACTGGGCTGGAGGAAGAATAGCTTCAAACTGGGTAAGTTGCTAATAGATCACTGAGGTGTGGGAAGGGGTGTGGGAGACAAATATATTTAAAAATGTTAATATTTTAGGGGCACCTGACGGCTCAGTTGGTAGAGCATGTGACTCTTAATCTCAGGGTCTTGAGTTCAAGCTCCACACTGGGTATGAAGCCTACTTAATATAAAATTCAAAAAAATAAAGATAGAAAAGAAAATGTTAATATTTTAAATTGGCCTCAATTATGTTGTAGGGAATAATGAAACATATTTATACCAGAGTATTAATAACATAGGACCCTTGAAGTAAAGCCAAAAAGGTAGGGGCTGTGGCAATCAACAAGACTCGCAAGAAGTGTAACAGTAAGTAGGGTGTCCCCGACTAATCAAGAACACATCATCTTGTAACCATTAGAATCAAGACACCAAGAGCAACAAAGACCTAAAACTTAACATCCTTGAATTCCTAAACCACTGACAGCAGCCATCTACCTTCAGGTTTCTAAGTATAGTAGAAGAAAAAAATCTAATTTGTTTAGGACATTCTTCAGTGGGATTTTTTTTTCTGGTCACAATCAAAATGCAACTGATAAAATGAGTATCTCAACTTCCTCACGTGGACGTTTTTTTCTCAATTAAGATTCAAAGTTATAGGATAGGTAGGAGTGTTGACTGGCATCTGGTAAGATAATTACATGTTTGAAGCACCCTGAGGGAAACAAAAAAAGGTTTTGTGGTCAAGAGCAAGGTGGACAGGATGCCCAGAAAAGATATATTAGCCAGAGTACATAATACTAACTTCTGTAACCTTCCCAAAGCTCAGTAACTTAATGCAATAGAGGTTTATTTTTGTTGAAAAGTCCAATGTGGATGTTCTTGGTCAAGCAGATTTCCTCCAAGCAATTGACTCCACAGTCTTTAAAATATATGCTTCAAGCTCACCCAGGAAGGCAGAAGAGGGGATGGGAGAATGTGAAGAAGGCTCATCCACTCTTTAATTGCCTTGGTCTGGTAGTAAAGCATTACTCCTACTTACTTTCCATTGGCGAAGACAATAGCCCTGCCTTGATGCAAGGAGCTAGGAAACATAGTTAACTATGTGTCCATAAAAAGGACATTTTGGTGAGCATCTAGCCAGTTTCTTCCAAAGAAGAAACGGGGATTTGGTGTGAAGATCTGGAAGACGAAAATGAGCTCATCACAAAAAGTACTGTAAAAAGATAGAGCAGCATGTGTAAAGACCCAGCAGGAATGGCTTGGAATGCAAGAGGAATGAAAAGAAAGCGTGCGTGGCTGGAGTCTTGTGAGGAAGGAGTGGGTTAAGATGCAGTTGGAGAGCAAGGCCTGAGCAAGATCACACAGGGCCTGGGAGCGAGTCTGTCTTTTGTTCTCAGAGCACTGAGAACCCAGTGATTGAAGGATTTTAAGCAGAGAAATGACATATCTGATTTACATTTTAAAAACATCACTTGGCTGTGTGGGAAACAAATTGCTTTGGGGGCAGGAGTGATGGAATTAGACCAATAAGGCAATTGCTACAGTAGTTGAATATCCTAGAAACAGGTGGCCAGTCTGAGAAGTCATCTGGGAAGGAGGGCCACCTGGGGATAAAAAAAAACACTATTGTGGGTCTCTGTGAAAAGCTGTAAAGGGCTCTGTGCATTTATGTAAATGGCTGAGTGTTTGGAGCTAAGCTGTGTCTCTGCCAAGATCATGTTGTTTCCTTTGGAACCGTGTTCCGTAGGACTGTGTTACAGGAACAAGAGCTGGAGCACACCAAAAACTGCAGCAGCAAGAAACCTCTCAAAGGCATGCTGAACAAGCACAAGACACAGACTGCCATCCAAACCCAAGCTTATTCTTGTCTCTCACCACCCCTCCAAAGCATTTTCATTTGGGGACACTCTTTCCCTGCTGTGGAGGTAAGCTGCAGCAAGCCCGTGACTTTTCAGCTTATTCTTAGTTAACGGTCTTACGCGATCTCAAGCAATTAGAATATCTAACCCTAGGTAACTGTAAATAATGTGCACCCACTTGGAGCTTTAACCACCTTCCCCTCCCAGCTCTGCCCCATCTACTATGTCTCAATGAGCCTGAGCTGGGGAGAAGAGGAATAATAGGAATAATCTGTGTGTTCTCTGCTCTTCTCACCTCCTCTTCATCTCAAGCAATTAGGATATCTAACCCTAGGTAACAATAAATAATGTGCACCCACTGGAGCTTTAACCGTCTTCCCCTCCCAGCTCTGCCCCACTTACTCTGTCTCAAGGAGGCTGAGTTGGGGAGGAGACTAATCTGTGTGCTCTCGGCTCTTCTCACCTCCTCTCTACCTAATAGCTGCAGAGAAGGAAGGGTTGAGAAAGGGGATAAAGTTCCTGCTGGACTAGGCGATTCTGTGCCTGAGGGGCTTGGCAGATATTTACTTATTTATTCAAATTTTTAAATGTTTATTTTTGAGGGAGAAACACACAGAGACAAGCAGGGGAGGGGCAGAGAAAGGGAGACACAGAATCCGAAGCAGGCTCCAGGCTCCAAGCTGTCAGCACAGAGCCTGATGCAAGGCTCAAGCTCACGAATACTGAGATCATGACCTGAGCCGCAGTCAGCCGTTTAACCGACTGAGCCACCCAGCCACCCAGGTGGCTGAGATACCCAGCCACCCAGGTATCTGGGTATCCGGATACTTAAAGGGGATATCCCAGCTATCCCCTTGACCCTGGAGGGGTCACATATTAGGGGGTGGAGCATTAGTGGGTGGTCTCCAGCAACTCCCTCAGCCCACATGGCATACACCTACCTTCTTTGCGCTGAGGTCTCCTTGCCTCCTCAAATGGTCCTACTGGACAGGGCCCAAGACCACCCCATGCTTCCCTCTCTCTTGCAAGGTGCACAGGATGCACATGCATCGCTTGCTACGGCAACTTCTGGGAACACAGGCCTGCAAAAGCTGCAGCACTCCCCTGGCCCCACCACTGAAGCAGTCAGTGAGCTCTGCTTGCCCTCTACATTCCCAGGGCAGGAGTCAGACTCCAAGTTCATCATTCCTCAGCAGGCCCAAAGAATAAATACCTCAAGCTTCCTGAATGGTCCCAGTGGAGTCCACAGTCAGAGCTGAGGTGACGGGGCGGGTCCTGACAGTCCAGCTGTGCTGTCTCACAATAAGCTCTCTACACAGCAATCCTGCATGGTCTCTTCCCACACATCCTCTTTCTGACCCTGAACCAAAAGCATGCAATTAATACCACCAGCAAGCATACTCTATTTCCCCCATTTGTTCATTCCCTCTTACTCTCTTAAGGATATTCATGTTCTCCTCACCTCACAACTCCAACCTGTTCACTGCTATTCTCAACCCTACTTCCTGCTTCACTGTGAAAAACCAAAGCAATCAGAATAGCACTTCTCAAACCCTACCCTGATCTTCTAAATCAGAAATTGGGGGACGGCTTGGCAATCTGCATTATACTAAGACTTCCAGGTGATTCTAACACTGCCTTGGGTGGTACAGCAACTCCTACCACTTATCTCTTACTACTCTTGCCTTTCCTTTAATGTGTTCTCAAATTATTCCTTAAACTAGTTTGTTCTTTGAAGACCTAGCATGCTGTTATTTCTTAAGAAAATATACACTGTTGTCTCTTTTCAGTCTAGGCTTTCAACATTAAACACTGAAGCCCAGGAACTTGGGCTTGCATAAGAGCTTCTCCTGAAGCTGATGATGGAGCTGGGAGGCCCCAGTTCAGGCTCAGGGGAGTCCTGCTTTCAGAATCAGAGCAACTGATGGAGACACTAGTGGGGCTGGGCTGAGTTATGGGAGGCCCAAGGCCTGAATCAGACCCAAAGAGAGATTTACTCGGGTGGATGGAACAGGACTAGGCAAAGGAAGAATCCAAATTCTTTTCTGGGAGAAAAACAGAAAAAGGAGAAAGGTGTCCCAGCTGTCCTGCTGAGCATAATGAAAACAGGGAAAATTAACCAAGATTTAGGAATATAAACATTCGGGAAATAATACAGACAGGTAAGCTATTAGAGGTGATGTGTGTCCCACAGTGAGATGACTACTACTCCCACACTTTCCTTGGATTTTTTAATTTATTTTGAGATAGAGAAAGCACATGCAGAGGGACAGAGAGAGAGGGAGAGAGAGAATCCCAAGAAGGCTCCATGCTGTCAGCGCAGAGCCCTACATGGGGCTCAATCTCACGAACCGTGAGATCACGACCTGAGCTAAAATCAAGAGTCAGACACATAGCCAACTGAGCCACCCAAGCGCCCTTCCTTGGATTTGATGGCCTGCCTCCCCTTTACCCCAGGAGGCTCCTGCCCTATGGAGCTTTTATAATCGTCATTTCCCCAGTAATCTACAGTGAATCCTGACAAGCTGGAGAGGACTATGAGGGTGTCAGCCAGCTCCACTAACCAGCCTCACATCACCCCCACAATGGAAGTCTCTCTAGTAGGCAGTCCAAACCCCCTGGACTTCTGAAATTCATGCCATCTAGCTTCCCTGTCATTTCATCTGCAGATCTCTGGGATCTGCCCCCTCCCTCAAGAGGTTGGCACTTGTTCCATACCAACTTCTACCATCATCCTGGAGAACTTTAAAGTCCATGCAGACAAGACCTCCCCACAATACCAGAGCCCTCAGTCCATTATCTGAGGGGCAACCTGCCTCACATGCCTCTCAGGCACTGACCCATGTGGCTTTAGACTCAGCCACCGCCTAAAGCTGCTGGGCCTCGGACATTAATTACTCAAGCATTCCGATTTCTGACCATTGCCTCCCGTCTGCCCAGGTGGCCTGTTTAATGACTCCCAGTGCAACAACCCACTCATGTCTTCACTCTCCTACCTCTTCTACAAAATTCCACAGTCCAGCATAGCAATGTTACTTCTGAATAGTGTGAAATGCCTTTGCTTACTTTCAAATTGTTTTTTAAACTGAAAAAAAAAAAAATTGTTTTTAATGTTTATTTATTTTTGAGAGAGATATGTGAGCAGGGAGAGAGAGAAAGAGAGAGAGAGACAGAATCCAAAGCAGGCTCCAGGCTCTGAGTTGTCAGCATAGAGCCTGACGTGGGGCTCAAACTCACAAACCGTGAGATCATGACCTGAGCCAAAGTTGGACTCAACCAACTGAGCCACCAGGTACCTATTTTTTTTTAATTTTTAAACATTTATTTATTTTTGAGAGAGTTTTTTGTTTTTTTTTTTTAATTTTTAATGTTTAAGTTTTTTGTATTTTTTTAACATTTACTTATGTTCACTTTCCTTTCATTTCCACTATATGGCAAAGTTCCAACTCTGGATGATCCCTTAGTACTCATTTTTCCCACAGCTACACCTAGACTCCTGAGTAGGCAGAGATAACTACACCACTGGGCTGGCTGGTGGAACCATAAAGTCATGAATAATCCCATATGAACTCACACAGGCCCTCAGTGTTATTCAGTAATCTGTACGCCACTGCAATCTGACTTCACTCTAAATTTTTTTTTAATGTTTGAGAGAGACACAATAGATACGAGCAGGAGAAGGCAGAAGGAGAGGGAGAGAGAGTCCCAAGCGGGCCCTTCACTGTCAGCACAGAGCCTGAAGTGGGTCTCAATCTCACAAACTGTGAGATTATGACCTAAGCCTAAACCAAGAGTCAGACACTTAACTGACTGAGCCACCCAGGCCTCCGATTTTAACAGATCTTGCAACAGCATTTGACAGCTGACAACCTCTCTGTCCCTTCCTTTTGTATTGAAAGCATCCACTCTTCTGGTTTTACTCCTCCATTTCTGGCCTAACCTTCTCATCTTGTCAACCTGCACTCGTCCATTTGCCTTTGCCATCCATTAAATATTCCTCAGTTTTATTCTGAGCCATCTTCTCTTCTCACTACCTTACTCTGGATATCTTACCTATTCCTTTGACTTGAATTACCACCTCTAAACTGCTGATTCCCAAATGCTAGCCAGCTCTCTCCCGGCACTTTTACATCCCTCTTCCAAATGAACACCTAACAAGTACCTGAAACCCAACATTTTGAATGGCAGCACCAGCTCAACTATTTGCTCAAGCGAGAAACCAGAGACTCAGTTCAGATTCCTCTCTCTCACCAGCCTTCAACATTTCCCCTGTTCTACCTGCTCAAGTTCTCCTATCTGCCTATTACTTCCATTGTCCCTAGTCCTCAGTGCCTACATACTGTGCTCTGAACCTGGGTTCTTGCAACACACTACTCTCATCAGTCCCACTCAAACGGATCCTGTCATGCCTTATCACCACCTCAGCAACAAGCTCTGGGAATACAAAAATAAGTATGACTTGAGAAGACTACAGCCTAATGCACAAAGCCACCACAATGCAGTTTAGAGAGCGCAGATGAAGAAATTAATTCTGCTTTGGAAAGGGTGGAGTAGGGAACAGCGAGGCTATTTGGAAGGATGAATAAGACTCTGCCAGTCAGACAAGTATTTGGCAGAGAGAGGAGCACATGGGAAGACACTGTGCGGTATGTGTCGAATGGTTCACAGCCTAGCCTTCAAACATGTCCTCTGGCCGACAGCCTTCCTCAGAGTCTCCATCTCCTCAATGGAGGTACTGACTGGCTCAGAGCACTAGAAGCTGTGTCCCATTGGGCACTCTCCGTTTTTGCTCTTTGAAACAGATAAAGAGGCTATATCTTTATACCTGGATCCACAGCAAATACCCTCTGGGAGAGGCCAAGGGTCTACCATCCCAGTTCATCTTTTTCCAGCGCCAGCCTTCCTTGCCCATAGCCATCCCAAGACATGCTTATCTGGGCCTACTGCAAGGCAGAAACAACAGACAGACCCTTCTGCCAATGGACAGCCCAAACCCCCACCCGACCATGGCACCAACCAGTTGTTATTTATGAAGAGACCCACGTTCCTCACCATCCTCCTCCAAGCACAGCTCAGAATCTTACCAGCAATCCCTAAATACCCTGGGAAGTAAAACCTGTTGAAAGCCCTATCTTGAGCTCTCCCAGAGTCTTCCTCAATCAACAAATTCATTCTTTACTTTTCAACCTCCAACCCTACCTAGGGGAAGATTTTTAGAAAATAGTAAGGCTTACAACATATCACAGCCAGAGCTACAGTTTATTAAGCACCTCCTATGTACTCAGCCCTGGCTTTAGATTTCCTCAGCAGATGGAAAATCAGAAGGGAGTAGAGATGCCAGGGCAGAAAGTCCACGTAGCTCCTGAGAGATGGAAAGAGGAGACAAACCCAGAGATGCCTTGCATTCCAAACCACCTAGTTCCCATGACATTTAGAGGATCCCTAATTCCCAAGCACTCTTGTATTTTCACAATAAACTCCTTATTCTTTAGCTAGCTCAAATGACTTTATGATCTTGGAACCAAGAAGCCTTCAACAGAGCAGGGCCGAACCAGGGGGTTTCATCACACTTCGTTCTTTGGATGGAGGAAGGGATGTACCCGTTCTTGGGTCAGAGCCTGGCTGGATACAGTCTTCAGAGTTCTGAGCCTGGAGTTCGAGACTTGCCTCCCTTTCAAGGGGGCCCCAGAGGTCACCTGCGCTTGTAGAGACATGGCTGAAGTTTCAGGCCTGTGAGTTGAGCCTTGGGACCGACCCGAGGAGGCCCAGTCTTTTCAAAGTCAAACAGGAAGAAGTGGCTGTTGGTAAGATCCTAGGGGCAGAAAAGACCTAGTAAGCTCCAAATCCTCACCCCAGTTCTTCAAAATACTTCTGTCCATGTCCCGCCCTCACTTAGAAAGCTTCCAGGGCTCTCCCATGTGTCATGCCTTCAAGAAGCAAATGTCTGTGTCTGTGCCTATGGCCTCCTTCCCGAACACTATTACTCTAAAAAAGGACCACATGAGACAAAAATAGGGAGACTTCTTGGGGCCCTCACCTTGGAGATGACTTTGAAGCCCAGTTTGGTCACAGCCCCCAGAAAAGTCCGAACATCTTCAAAACGGCTACTGACTTCAGCCACTTTCAGAAGACCCCTGAGAAGGGTAAAAAGTTCTATGTAAATGCACAGACACAGGCATGTGCACATATATATGCATCCGTGTCCTGAGAGCTCCTACCCTGGCTTCAGCACTCTATTTGCCTCCTCTAGGAAGTCCCTGATGTTGGTTCCCATCAGTGAAAGGCAGAACACAGCCACATCCACAGACTCATCCTCCAGAGGCACCTGTGGAGAGTAGGAGTACTATAAAAAGCACACAATATGGGACTCAGAAATCTAACACTGAGTGCTAGTGCCAGACACCAGAATGGGCAGGCAGGGCGGAGAGAGGGAGCATTAGAGATTAGCACACAGAGGCTGGGTCTAGACACAGTTCAGATACAGAGAGGAAGAGGGGTTTACCTGGGCCATGTCACACACAGTGACCCTGGGGTCCAGAGAGGCCAAGTCAAAGCAGTGTACAGGGTTCTGGATACTTGAAGCCAGGCGGCAGTCCCCACAGCCGAAGTCAGCTACCACCAGGGACGCAGGCCTGGGAGTGGAGGGGAGGGATCACTTACTGGTCTAGTCTGAGCCATGACTGACCCACATCGCTTCTCACAGTGCCCAACCCCCATTCACCGCTGGCGAAGATCTCTGGCAATGCGGTCCACTGGCTGCAGTGGCCACTTCTTGACTTGGCTCTGGAAGCCGCGATGGTAGAGGAGAAAGGCCTCAGGGTCTTCCTGGAAGAGACGTTGTGCAGCACTGCTAGGCCCCGAGTATAGCTGTTCGTTGAGGTAACGAAATCGAGCACCATCCAGCCGTTGTGCCATGCGGGCTCGCAGAGCCCCCGCCCGATCCTCATGACTGTGTGGACTGGGGTCAGGAGGCATCTCTGTCTCCTCTGTGGAGACTGTGGCTGGAGCCTGGTCTGGTGGCTGAGGTGGCCGAAACTTATTCTTATGCCTACGTTTATTCTTTTGCCGGTTCCGCCACTGCTTGCGACTCAAGATGTGGGAGGGGTTGGCAGAAGTGGTCCCAGCGCTTGGCTGGGATAGGTCATTTGTATCTCTATTCTTCCAAGCTTTGGGACCTACAGGGAGGGAGATGGGAAAGCATATTTGGGGTAAGATCCCCTGAATTCAGAGGTTTGGCAATCATCCTGGCCATACCCCTATCCTTGAGAAAGGGACTGTTGCCTGCACGAAAGTACTTCTTATTGCCTAATCCCAAACCTAATGGTGGCAGGTAACCTCTGTCATCTATTAGGATACACTGATCCCCCTCCCTGTCCCCCACACATGTACATATCCATTAGTACCTGTTTGGTCATCATTGTCCAGGTGCTGGGCAGGGTTTGAGCGGACCTGTTTCTGGTGTTTCCTCTTCCTTTTCTCTTCTTCAGCAGAGTCACTGGCATTAAAAACCCCTTTGAGGCACTTTTTCTTCCTTTCTACTTCCTTTTCTTCAGAGTCACTGCCAGGTGGGCCCTGTTTCTGACATTTCTTCTTCCTCTTCTTCTCTACTCCAATAGAAACATTGGAAAATGAGGCCTTTTTTGAGTGTTTCTTCTTCCTTTCCACTACCTCCTCCTCAGAGTCACTGCCAGGCAGGCTAGGAGATTGCTGGGGAAGAGCTGCTGCCTCCAGGGCCCGTAACGTGGCCAAGAGCTGACGGTGCTTGGAGCCCTGGGGGAAACAAGGGATGAAAGCAGGGGTGAGGTGAATAGAGGGCAATGGAGAATAAGAAGGGAGAGGTGGAGAGGCATGTAGATTATTCCTAGTCAACTTCACTAGCTTGTCATGAAGCCTGCCAGACCATGAACAACTTTCAAGTCACCATCTCAATCTTTGGGAGGCTGGAGAGCAGAGAAAGCATCCACCTCACTTTCTTCAAATTGCAGATGAGAAAATGGAGCTCCCCCAGGAATGTGGTAAGGCCACAAGCAACAGTTCCAACCTTCAATGTCAGGCTTTTGCCTCCAGCTGGTTATCTTTCTATAAAAGCTAGGGAGGTTTTTGAAAATGAGTAACAGGATCACACGTGTGTATTTAAGATGAGTCTAGCTGTAGATGTAGTGTAGAGAACAAACCTGAAGGCACAAGCTGCCGATGGACAGAGACCAGTGGCATGGATTAAAGCAGTGGGATGAGGGGATGAACAGGAGGGAATAAAGCAGTCCAATTCCATGTTGGAGGTTGAGTGAAAGGTAGGAAGAGCCTGAGGAAGTACAACAGCCTTCACATGTGCAAAGGCTTAAAGGAGGTCTATTGTCTGAGAGGCCTGGACTGAAGTCCTGCTGGGAAGTCCTAGGCCAGGCACTTAGCCTGGAGGTTTTCAGTACCCACTCTGCACCACTTCTTTAGAATGGTAGTGCCAATAATCCTTTATTGTCATTTACTCTTGCTCTTTGCAGTCCAATCTCCACACTGCAACCAATGACTTTCTCAAAATGCAAATCTTAAGAAATCACTCCCCTACTAAATCCATTTCATTGGCCTCTATCCTTAAAATGCGCAGAACTTCTACTCTCCTCTCCAACTTCAAAGGCATACCCTCTTACTCTCTATGCTCCATCCACACGGATCATTGTGTGTGTGACCCTAACAACAGGACATGCTTTCTTGCCTCAGGGCCTCTGCTCGTGCTTTTCCTGTCCAAGAAACCCTCTTCACTTCAGTAACTTCAGTAACTTCACTCAGTCGAATCTTCAGTTGGCCCAGGCGCAACGTCCCCCCCCCCCCCCAACGGAGTGTCCCAGCGCTTGGATCCACCAGGGTAAGCTTCTCCTCCTGAAACAGCTCCCGGTGCCCCTGCAGGGTCACTCACCTTGATTTGCGAGGCTGCGGCAGGCCGAGGCCGTGCCGCTACAGGTTCGAGGCCTGTGGCTACTGGGGCCTCCTCGGCCCACTCCGGCTCTTCGAACATGCGGGTCGGGTGGGCAAAGTCGCGAGAGCCAAGCAGCTCTCCACGTGCAGCGCTGGTCTCCTGTAAACCAACCGCGCGTAGTCGCCGGAACTGAGCCGGAAACCAAAGAGTGCAAGTCTGGGTGGCTAGAGAGGCCGGCGCGGCGCCGAAAACCATCGAGTTTAGGCACTGCTGGCTAGAAGGACAAGGGAGGAGGGAGGGAGAGTTGGGGGCCCGCTCTGGCCCGAGAGGGCCAGGGGCGGGGCTGGGCGGCGGGCGCGGCCGGACGGGAGTTCCCCGGAGAAGGCTCCTTCAGCCCGAGTCCCGGTGAGTGCGAGAGCACCCGTGCCGCTCCCCAAGGCTCGACCCCTGCCAACCCGTCAGCCTTCACTCGGCCAGAATACCGAGTAGGGAAGGAGGGCCACCCCCGGGAAGGACCCCCGATCGCCTCTCACAGGGTATAGGGCGCCTGAACTCCCCCTCCCCCAGCTCTGTTGGCGGGTAGGGTCCCAGTGCTTGCTCGCTGACATCCCTTCAGGGGACTCTACTTCCTAATCACCCCCTACCTCGTTCGGACCCGCCTTTCCTTCGCGCCCAGGGTACACAGTCGGGGATCATCCCGTCTTCCCCAACTCCTTTCCAGACCTCCACTAGCCGGAGAGGCAGCCGGGACCCTCCGCCCCCTACACAAACACTTATCTCTGGTGGGGGACAAAGCTCGGGGTTCACTCCCCTTCCCTGGATCCCTCCAGAGCCCCCAGGCTTCCCCAATCTAGGGGATTCAGCGCCGGGACGCTGCTATGGACGACATTTTCACTCAGTGCCGGGAGGGCAACGCGGTGGCCGTTCGCCTGTGGCTGGACAACACGGAGAACGACCTCAACCAGGGGTGAGCTGAGGTGGCTGGTGGGTGAGAAGAAGGGCAAAGACCTGCTCCTCTCCGCGATGTGGGGTACTCACGTTGGCTGGGGGCAGCTGACTTTCCTACCCAGCATGAAGAGTGCAAAGCACAGCCTGTGGGGGGCAGAGGGTCTCCACAGAGAAAACTGTGTTTCTGCTGACTCTTGACTGCTCCTCAATAAGAGTTTCATAGTCAGAGGCTGCAGAGAGCTTTCCAGTTTCAGTGAGCTGCACTGGCATAAGCTAGGAGGCAAGAGTGTCTGGAAATTGTCTACAGGTCCATATGGCTGCAGGAGAGAACTCTGAGCTTCTGTGGGCTGAAGCATTGGGTATGAGTGGGGAACCACAGGAGATAAGACTGGAAAGGTCTGCTGCAAGGGTCAGCCAGATCATGCAAGGATATTTAGGCCATAATAAGGCCATTTTTCTAAGAACAAGGGTTTAAACCCTTGCTGTGATATGAGATTGTTCATTTAAGTGTCATCTTGGATAACTTTTGAGGAGCAGGTGGCCATGTGGAGGGGGAATTGCTTAGTCCATCCCAGAAGTGGTGTTGCCTTAGACTAGAATGGGGGCAGATGAAAAAGAAAGAAGTGATCGGATTCCTGAAATCTTTAGGATAAAGAATTTATGAGACCTGGTGTGGAGAGTGAGGAAGGTCAAAGATGATGACCAAGGGCTCTGGCTTGGACACTTGGGTGGATTGTGGTTACTTTTACGGAGTTGGACAAGACTGAAGGATGATGAGTGCTGCTCTGATATGTTAGTGACTGTACAGCAAAGTGGAAATGTTGAATAGATTGTTGGCTATGCAGATTTGGATTTAAGGACAGAGATCTGACTTGGAGACACAGATTTGGGAGGTATTAATGTATAGACAATACCTGAAGACACAGGTGTGAAGGAGAGGGGATAAGAAGCCTACAAGACTGAAAAGGAGCCACTGGAGGTTGTATGAGAAACAGGAAAATATGTTAGTTAAGCTCGGACAAGTGAATTTTCAACAAAGGGATAGTGGTCAACAGAATAGGCTGTTGAGAGGTCAATGAACTTAAGCACTTTGAAGTAACTAATGAATTTACAATTAATATATTGGATGATCTTTGTGAAGGCTGTTATACAGGGAAACGGAGGAAGAAACCAGACACCACCAGGTTCCTTCATTTAAAGTACTATGAACACCTCCTGTGCTGGGTTCTAGAGGCCCAGAATCAGACATAATGCCAGCCCTCAAGGCAGCAGCCTGGTGGCAGGTTGAACAGGAGGTGAGGAAATAGAGAAAGTGAATGTAGACAAGGTTGGCTGAGAAAGGAAGGCAAGAAAAGCAGTAGTGGTGTTGATGATTCAGGTTGGTGGTTTTGATTCAGGGTTTTTTTATTTAAAAATTTTATTCCTTCAGGTTGGGAGAGTTTACTATTTAAGTTTGAGAGGTAGGGATCACCTATCATCTTCATCTAGGCTTCACTCATGTTCTCTATGCTATTCCTCCATAATTCCCAGTCACTTTTTCCATTTTTCATATTCTTTTATAATTTCCATAATTCTTTCATAATTCTTCAAAGGGTGCTCTGGTAAAGAGTGAGTACCCTTATTATTTTGTTGGTAGGGTTATAAAGGCTTAGTTGAAGTTGTCCAGTGGAACTTGCATCTTGTAAAACTCTGGTGCCAAAATGTGAAGGGCTGGCATTAGTGAAACTGGAAGGCTTTGGTGCTGGTTTGAGGAGATAGGCTTTGGGGGCCCAAGTAGGCTAAATGCTGGATATGAGGTGAATTCCCTGTACGCCTCCTTGGGATTACAGCCTGTGGCCCTGCGATGACAGGCAACCTGACAGTGAGCAGAACCCTTGTGCCCATACTTTTGCCCTCATGCTCTGGCCTGCTCCTTGCCACAGACTGCAGGAGGCTGATAAACTGGGCACAAATTAAAGAGCTGGGAGGCAAAACTGACTGATAAGTAGAGGATAGTAGTTGCTTCAGAGAAGAGGAGGAGGGGGAAATCCACCTCCCAGGAAACCTTTTGGCTATCTCTAAGTGAGCTGATGAGGGCAGCTGTGGAGGGAAGTCATTAAGTTAAAGGCCACGCCCCACTCTCATCCCGAGGGAGGGGGACATCTGTGTGGCCTGCAGTGGCCAGACCTCTGATCTACTCCAGGCCATGCCCAGAGCCCCCACAAGGGAAGTGACCGCAGCACTAAGGCATCCGGAGGCTGCGGTCCCAGATCACGGACCGCCCCCTGCCCCGCCCCTTGGATCTTCACCGGAGCCCATGCTGGGTACTGTAGGGAATTTCCTTTTATGGCCCCAGGCTGTCAGGCAGACCCAGCTCCCACCAAGTGTTTTTTTCTTTTTGTACAGTTCTTTTACTTTAGAAAAATACATGTCCTTTAGGGGGAAAAATTCTGATCCAGTTTTCTTTCCAAAGAAGCCATTCTCATTTTCCTCTCCTCATTTTCTGGGCCCAGGATTGTTTGAATAGAGGAATCGTGTTTTACCAAACCAAATCCTGGTTTGATAGCTGCCTCATCAGTAATGACCTATCAAAAGAACTTCTCTTTTTCATCATAAACCCTTCCAAAACATTATTTTCATTGCAGTCCATTTTTAGATCTTAAGTTTCAGTACCAGAGCCAATCAGGAAGCTTGCTCCCTTTCCCATGAGTTGTGGCCTTCCTTCTCCAAGACACCCTTCCCTTGCATTAATATGCATTAAACACTTGTCTCTTCTCTCAAGAAGTTCACAGTCTTGCAGACAAGACAGCCCATTCAATTTTTACAATCCAGTACACAAGTGGTATAGGAGGGGGATGTATGAGATGCAGTGGAAACAGAAAGGACTAACAGATGTTGCAAAAGGAATACAGAGGAAACCAAATGAAGAATGGTACCATTTAATGAGAGAAAGGCTCATGGGAGATGATGAAGACAATGAATCATATGGTTTTGTTGGGATTTCAGGTGGTGGTTGGTTGGGTTTGAAGCTCAGGGGAAGGTCTTAATTAGATAGCTTTGGAAGTTGCTGGCATGAATGAGAATCAGTCCTGGAGAGGTAAGGTTTCCGGGAGAGAATATGCAGAATAACTATCAGTTTTTCTTCTGTCAAAGCCTTTGTTCCCATCCCCCCTCCAGATCAATAACCATTGCCCCTTCCTTAAAGGGACGATCATGGCTTCTCCCCCTTGCATTGGGCCTGCCGAGAGGGCCGTTCTGCTGTGGTTGAGATGCTGATCATGCGGGGGGCACGAATCAATGTGATGAACCGTGGGGATGACACCCCCCTGCACCTGGCAGCCAGTCATGGACACCGTGATATTGTGCAGAAGGTATGTATGAATGCTCCCTCTAACCTACATCCTATACATGCCTGGAAGTCAGTCACAAGCACATGTACTCCTCTCTCCTCGCATGGTTCAACCCGTCTGTCATTTGTGTCTTCTGCCTCTTCTACTTGTCCATGGGACCAGCTGCTGCAGTATAAAGCTGACATCAATGCAGTGAATGAGCATGGGAATGTGCCCCTGCACTATGCCTGTTTTTGGGGACAAGATCAGGTCGCAGAGGTGAGTGCTCATGCCCGAAGCCCTGGGATGAGTGGGAAGCAAAGTCTGAGCCTGAATGGGAGATTCTAGAACCTTCAATCCATCCTGTGAGTACTGCTGAATGTGTGGCATTCAGAGTTGATACTACATCTGTATTCATGGTTGGTTGTGACCCTCAGGGAGGCAGCAGGGCCCCTCATCACAACCACCTTTTCATTCTAGGACCTAGTGGCTAACGGGGCCCTTGTCAGCATTTGTAACAAGTATGGAGAGATGCCTGTGGACAAAGCCAAGGCACCCCTGAGAGAGCTCCTCCGAGGTCTGTCCCCCACCCCCAGTTTGTACCCTCTTGTCTTGTCCCCCCACCTATCTCCTCGCCCCATACTACAACTGAAGCGAAAATTGTTTTTCTTCCCCAGAACGGGCAGAGAAGATGGGCCAGAATCTTAACCGTATTCCATACAAGGACACATTCTGGAAGGGGACCACCCGCACTCGGCCCCGTGAGTCAGCTGTAAGGGGAGGGGAGGGGTGGTTGAGGGAATAACCTTGAGCTCCTGGGGCTGGGTTAGGGGGAAGCTTGGGTACCTGACCTGCCCACACTCTCAGGAAATGGGACTCTGAACAAACACTCCGGCATTGACTTCAAACAGCTCAACTTCCTGGCAAAGCTCAACGAGAATCACTCTGGAGAGGTGACCCTGCCCTTCTTGCCCCTCCCTCCCCAACCCCTAACCAATTACCTGCTCTTCACCTGCCTTAAGTTTTTCCTCCGGTAAGTGGACAAGAAACCAGTGGCCTTAGTTAAAGCCTCCTAAACCTTACTTGTCTCTCAGCTATGGAAGGGCCGTTGGCAGGGCAATGACATCGTCGTGAAGGTGCTAAAGGTTCGAGACTGGAGTACAAGGAAGAGCAGGGACTTCAATGAGGAGTGTCCCCGGCTCAGGTGCGGTAGGGCCTAAATGGGAAGCTGCTGGTTCTGAAGAACCCGGAATAGCACCCAAAGGGAGATCTTTTATGCTGATCTCAGCTAGGGATACTCTCCCTCTTCCAGGATTTTCTCGCATCCGAATGTGCTCCCAGTGCTAGGTGCCTGTCAGTCTCCACCTGCTCCACACCCCACCCTCATCACACACTGGATGCCATATGGATCCTTGTAC